>NW_015090990.1:17871976-17959082 GCF_001431845.1 Calidris pugnax | reverse complement strand
TTTTTTTTTTTTTTTTTTTTTTTTTTTTGCCTCATTCGTTATTTTCTACAATGGTTACTGTATTATATTCATTCCTTTCAGAGATGTAAATCCATCTCTGTACACTGAAGCTGCTTTCAGCAACTGAAATCTGTTGCTTTTCTGATTGATGTTAGTACTGTCTCAGAGAAGTTTGACACTTGGGCAGCAGCAACTGATTTCTAAAATCCTCTGCCCTGCGCAGTGGGATTGTGCGTGACTACTCTAGTGTGACCAGGAACATTCTACTAAAGGTAACATTCCTCTGAAGGGACCACTCCATTATCTGCCAACTGCTGCAGCATCCTAGCCACATAAGCTCAAAACAAACTACAGTGCTATTTAAATGATAGTTTTACTAGTTTAAAAAGTATTTAATTAGAAATTGAAAAATACTTATCATGGGAGGTGTTCTGAACAAGACTGTATTTTAATATCTTTGAGTTTTGGGAGTGTCTGCATTAGATTTTGCATTTTAACATAGAAGTGGCTGTTGTATCAGGAATGAGCCACACTGGACTCATGCTGGATATGAATTTTGTGACCTCGGTGAAAAGTGTTGATGGAGAAAATTATTTCTAATTGCAAAGAGACAAAATATTTCAGGATCTTTTGGCAGAACGCAAAACATGATACGGTAGACCAAATGAAGTGCTATTTTGGTTCAAAATCTTTTGTCTTTTTTAAAAAAGAGTCTACTTTAAAATAGAAAATGCTATTTTGAACAAAGCTATGTTCAAAATTGAAACATTTCCTGTAAAATTCCCTACTTTCTTTGACTGAAATTATTTGCCAAATTCACAAATGCTTTTAACTTCCTGAAATGATAAGTGACACATTTCCTGCTCAGCAAATACAAAATTTTGGCTATCTCTTTGCCAAATACCTTGAAACTCAGCAGAAAATACAGATAATTGCACTTCCTCCAAGCTCATCTTTCCGATTAATTAGGTAGTAAAGATAAGCATGACTCCCGGGGCCAAATTAAGGCAGCCTGGGTTTTTAGCGTATTTCAGTACCATGACAGAGGTGCCTTTAGGCTTTCTGGCTTTTTTTCATAATTAAGGGCTAGAAATATTGTCTTATTTTCCTATTAACACATCTGAGATTCTGATGTAATCGTGTTACTGTAGGTGCTGGCTTTGAAGGCTTCAGTGTGTTCTACTTATTCCCAAACCTGGCTGTGACAATAGCCAAGATAAGTTATTAAATTGTATATTTTGTGCAACTGTCTGGTACAGTTACTTCCATTCTACAAATGAACAGGCACGTGAAATTAATGTGCAATCAGATGAGCTCCCCCCACTGCCCAGCCTTTTGAGATTCAGCAGCTAAATGGTTGTTTGGTGCTGTAGAGTAAAGCTGATATTAATATCTGAATACATTCATGCAGAGAGACTGGAACTGGAAACGAAGCCAAAAGGATGGGCCCTGACCAGAGGAAGGTTTTTAAAAGTACAACTCAGAGCTCGTTTTTTTTCAATATAGATTTGTACTCCCTTGGCTTGGCAGGTGACAGAAGGAGAGCACAGGGAATTGTTCCTGTCCCTGGGCTGTACCGCTCAGTTAACCAGCTGCAGCATCACTGTTGTGTTTTCCATAACAAAGGGGAACTGCATATTTTGGATCTGGCTTTTATGAACACTGTGAAAGAAACAAAGTTGAGATTCCCATGAGGAAGCGCTGCACATGTGAATGCTGTGAGCTGCAGTCAGAGCAAAATGGTTCTTGTCTCAGTGGAAGAACGGCTGCTCTTAGAAACTTTCAGATTTGAGTTTATGGAATACAAAGAAATCCTAGTTCCTAACTACTGCATGCCACAGCAACTATATTTAAATGAAAGCTTGTTCAACACATCCATCCCACGAGATGGGTGTGCCTTGCACTCATCTATTTCAAATAAAAGAGAAAAGACTGACGTAATATAAAAAAAATACCTTCCTTTATTTCAGGAAAACTTAAAAAATGTGAACGCATTACTAGTCTGAAAGTTCCAAAGGCACTAGCTAAAAACACATGGACATCTAATATGAACCTTAAACCAGATACAGCCATCCAACCATGCTTCAGTTGGGTGCATGTATGGGAGAGAACAACTCCAGCCTGTGTTTCAGTGGCAGTTCTCCAGGTGAGAGGGAAGGGCTGTGGGAAGTGCTCTGAATTTGTGGATAATAATCATGTAAGGTGGCAAATTGTGGTTTCCAAAACGTGGAGTGCCAAAAATCAAAGAACAGTTTTGAAAGGTTGCTGGTACAGGTTTTAATAAGACCCTGACTGAAGCCAGAGACATGGGTACGTTTAGATGCACTCATTCTTTGGGCTGAGCATGCACTGCATCTGTTACACTTCTAAAATCTCCATCTTCCCTTTCCTTTGTGCACTTGAGGGGAAAAAAAAAATCCCCAAAGTCGCATATTGCTGCCTTTCAAAAATAAGAGAGTGACCTGTTTAGAAAAGTGGGATCACAGCGGGAGAGGACTGGTTTTAGTTTAAAAATGAGGTGTAGATTATATCTCAAATTCTAAAGCACAGTCCTGAACCACTGTACTAAACGGAAGATAAATGAGAAAATAGGACAAGCGTGTGGTCTGTAAGAGACTGCCATTTTGTTGAAATGCAACTAATTGCTTTAAACCCTCTGGCAAGATGAAGAAAACCACCGCCTCCAAAACTTATGACATTTCTTCCTTTTCCATGAGGGTATCCAACAGAATTGTAACCTACAGGCAACGTTAACATGCAAGCTGTGTTATCTGTGCAGCAGGATGCAGTGTTGTTGGTATGTTCAATGTGAATGTTTCTGATAGCATTCTTATTCACAGAGCTGCACTATTTAAAAACAATTCTGTAAGAAACTGGGGTGTTTTTTACATGATTGGAATATTCATAAATTGGTGACTAGTACAACTAAATCTCTTCTAAATGAGATCCTTAAAGATTTACAATGAATGTCTCTCTCAATGGAAGTTGCCATGGTTACAGCAAAATTCTGCATGGAGCACACTTTCATCACAAATTGTTACACATTTTAGTACAAATAGTTTGAACGCACTTTTTCAACTTCTTTTGAAATGAGAGCTACAAGGATAGTCTTAAAGGAAAATTCCGTATCTGTGCCACTCTGACACAGAGTCATCGGATAATTCAGGTTGGGGTGGACTTCAGCAGGTCTTTCATCAGATCTTCTGCTCAAAGCAGAGTCAGCTATCAGACAAGACCAGGTTACCTGGGACTTTGCCCAGCTGAGTTTTGAAAGCCTCCAAGATCAGGGACAGCACAAATTCCCTGGGCATCAGCTGAAAGGTCAGCCCTATGTGTAAGAGATGGAACTGCTGCTTTGAAAACTCTTCCTCTTTCCTTCCTATGGCTGGGGTGGGAAGCACTTCTGTACAATCTGTTTTAGGAGAAAGACCTTACTGATTTATACTCAGTCAGCTTTGCATTCCAAGTCTGCAACAAGCCTCTCCTTTCCCACTTTCTGCTGTCTTCCTCAAAGTATGGAGTACGAACAGCAGAACTCTTCTCCTGGTCTCCTTTCCTGTAGTGGTGCTCAGAGGTAATTTTAAGAGCCTCCTTCTCTAAAGACAAATGTCCTCTAAGTGGTCAGTTGTCCTGCTGAGGAGGTGTTATTAAAACAATTTTTTTCTTTATTACTCTGCTGCACTTTATTGCTCTGGCTGCATCAGAGCAAGCCACACTTACTGAACAGAATGGTAACACCTGTATAATCTCATGTCACAAAATGCCTAGCATTCAAGAGATCTTGCTAATGTGGGTACTGGATTGTTTGTCAATGATTAAGATAAAATTCAACATCTGAACTCCAATCTTTGTTTTTATTAGATAGTCTTCATGGTTGTCAGTGTCTGGACAAATCTTCTTTTTTTATAAGGTCATGTTACGTTACTGAGGATTAGTTTGTGTGAAGGCTTCATGCTACAATTTGGGGTTGAAACAGGAAATTTCCCAAAATTTTGCTTTATGATTCAAAGGAGAAATTGAAACCAAGGTTAAAAAAGGGAAAAGGCAGTCTACCATTATTTAGGAAGTATTAAGCTGGCAACTCCTATATGATGCTTTATTAACTGATTTGCAGCACTCTGGGGAAATATTTTGTTTGACTTTTGCTTGGTGAATTCAACCACCAGCAAACCACAAGGAATGGAGTCACTCAATATGTTCTCATTATGCCTATCTGCAATCTCTACAGGTAGCCAAAGAACAGGTTTGCTGGGTTGCTGTTGGAAATACGGAAGGCTAAAGAGGGATCTCTGATGCTGTGATGTGACTACATGTGCTGTGGAGTGTATAGAGTGGCAACGTTTATTGGAGGGGTGGAGAGTTTTTTATGAACCCCTAAGAGAAGGTCATTGCATTTAGAAGTTATATGAGGGTCTTACAGCTCTTCAGTGCCCTCTTGCTGCAAGCAAACCACAAAACCTGTTCTTCATTCACCTTTTCATGATACCCTTAGCTCCTGTAATGGATTTTTCCATTTGTATACACTCAGATATAGTTGTTGATTAGAATATTATTTCTGATACAACTCTGCCACTCTGAAAATGAGGGAGGACTACTTCTTTTCACCAGTTTGATAAATTCAGAAACAAACCAGGCTTTGTAATAACTTCGTCTGTGATTCCCATGTGACTAATTTGGCATGTCAAAGCTTCTTGGCATGGTTTAGGAGATAGGGCACAGTATTTTTTTTCTTCTTATCCCCCTCTCCCTTACTAGCCCCTGATAAGTAACACAAATTAGAAAAACGTGCAGGAGGCCTAGGCTCTTCTCTGAATCTGAAATAAATTTTCAACATATGATTCTTGGTGATTTAATTGCAAGTCTCAGAGGCAAGAAGGAAAGCTAAGTTCCTAAGCATATTAACATATAATGGAAACAAGTGCTGTCTGTGCCTATTCCTAAACCTCCCTGTTGAAATTTTTGCCTATTTATAAATATATACAATACATACAAACACTTGGACATTTAATGAAAAGTTATCTCACAGTAGTGCTGTGAGGAGCCATAATTTGCTGAAGTGCTTGGAATCTGACTTGACTCTGTTGAAAACTGAATTTGCCTTTTGTTCCTCTTCAGGCTTTGTGGTTTTTTAAAATAATCATTGAAACAATTCTGCAAACAGTCTGCTTATCACTTACTGCAAGTCCAGCAAAAACCTTCACTCTGTGAAAAGTATTGTTTTATATGCGTGTGTCTACACAGCATGCATAAATCTTTCCTCATATGCATCAGAAAAGAAACATTGACTTTGTTGTTTGATATGCAGGGTTTTCAGAATACTCTCTGGTCAGCTCTGCAAATGACCATTTAAAAATAAAACTCTAAGCTTATTTAATGATCTCACTGTTGAACATATCATTCATTGGCACTATCTGTTTCCACTACTTTAATGTCTTTCAGAACTTCCAATACAGAAGAGAGGATTTTAGTAGAGTTATTTTCTTTATCTTTCAGCAATTGAAAAATCTAATCACTACTAAAAATCTTCTGGGGTTTTATGAAGTTAGCTCTGATTTATGTAATTTGCCATAAAGTTCATTAAAGACTTCATTAATTTTTCACCAATCTGTAACAGTCTTATCACTGCTGTTTATATATAATTAACTAGGTTTGACCTTATAAATTTGGGGGCAAGTCATTTACCTGCCCTATCACAACTTTTATAATAATTACATTTTCCTCTGTCAGATGTGAAATGGTTCTCTTCTTAGCCATCAGTTCCAGTGATTAGGATGCCGTATTTCAGACCAAGTGCTTGTACTGACATTTTGATCTCAGCAGTTTATGTTCCCATTAGCTGACTGAATCTTTGGTCTTTCCCCTTTCCAGAAGAATCATGTGTTTCAATACTTCCAATGCTAAAAAGACAAAGAAAATTCCCATTGACCTGCATCTCAACCGTGAACCATGAATGGATTGGTGTTGACCTGGAATTCACTTGTTATTTGTCCATCTGCCTGCCTTAGAGCTCAGTTCCTTGGAGCAAGGAAATATGAAAACCCTGCAGAGGGATGTTGCATGTCAGACCACAAGTCAGGGCAGTCATGAAAAGTCTTTTGTAGAATAGGATTCTTTAAAAATTTTCTGTACTCTGGTAAAACCTTTCTACTCCCTAATGCAGGATCATCTGTGCTATACCATCACGCGTTTGCATTTGACTTCAAATCTCTAACAGTGATTTCCAAAGAGACTGTCATTCCAGTGCTGTTGGGTGTGTGGACCCATTAGTGGCCTGGCAGAACAGCTAGACAATTCTTTTAAGGACCAATACCTACCAGTTCTAGCAGGCCATGTCTCAATGTATGATAAGCCATATGCTTTTTTTATACATTTGTAGGAGGTAAATAATACGGAGAAGGAGGTATTAAAGGTAATATTAGGAGGTAAAGTATGAGAGGAGGGAAAAAGTGCCAGTTCTCTGGTATACCTCAAACCAAAGCTTATTGACCTTTTTTCATTCAATAGTCTAAAAATGGCTGCAAGAAATGAATAATAAATGTATTTTCAAAGGAAAAATGAAGCAAGTACCCATTCTTGTTTTATTTCAGAACTGGCACTTCATATTAATTTCCTTTAATACTAATTAGCAGTAACTGAAGAAGAAACATGATCTTGCAAGAGAAACCCTGTTTCACTCAGAATTCTTGTTATACTTTCAAATTTTCTTCCTTTGCCCATTCCGTTTGTACTCATCTTTGATAGAGTAAAATAGGTGTGTAAAAGGTGTCAACGCTATTTGTGTGATAACTCTGAGCCTTCTGCCTCCACAATATTTGGAACCCATTGTGCCAAAGGAATGTTTCAATGCAGAAAGCAGAGCAATACATTTGGCAGGCACAGAGGCTGTTTGGCACATTCGAGTGAACTCTGTTAAAGAAACAGTGACCTGACAAACATGTGTATTGTCTCTAATACCTTAATTTCAGTGGTTTTAATCTCTACCTTTGTGAGGATTTTGACAAAACATTAACGTGAAGGTCTTCTGGGATGCACAGGTGACTTCAGTTCCCATAGTGATTTTAAAGCTGCATCTCTTGTGTTTACTTTTTAACACTAAAGAGAAGGAGTACAGAGAGGCTAAGGATGACCCTTTTACACATTGAAACTCTGCTTTGAAGCAGCAATGTGTTCTGACATTTAACTAAAAGTTTATTAAGGGATGTATTCTTTAAATTTAAGCTTCATTTAGTAGCAAAAGACTGAAAGCATCTCCTTTAACGATACCTCTGACTTTTCCCTCTCAACAGATGGGAAACTATTAATATAGCTTATTTCTAATTCTCATGGTTTTTACAAATAGTGCTTTCTTCCTGCACAACATTTTTGATCTGAAGAGCTAGAATAGTCGGTGTCAGCATGGGAGACAGGATCACCATCACCTTTTTTCTGATCATAGTCTCTGGAGATTATATGCTCCAAAATGCAAAATCTTCTAGTAGCTACTCATAATTTCCAGCACATGAAAATGAAATTATACTTGTTTGAATGTCTAAATTTAAATAACTTGTTCTAGTTAGGATTCTTGATTAATCTTTTTAAAACTATTGTTCCAATCTTCAAGTTTTCTCTAAATTAGCAGTATTTCCTCTTCAGATTGCTCCTAAGAGGTAGGCCCTACGTCTGCACCAAGCAACATTAACTCTGATGGGAACAGGACGTTGCTCACATAGAATTCACAGTTTTGATGTCAAAGATTTAACTCTGCAACATTAACTCTGATGGGAACAGGACGTTGCTCACATAGAATTCACAGTTTTGATGTCAAAGATTTAACCTTCTGATAGCCCACATGTCAGATAAATTAACTTGCCTGCAAGGAAACTGCAGGACTAGGATTTCTTACTGTATACTTGAAACTTTGAATTCACAAAGATGAAAAGAAAACAAACAGAAAGAAAAGCTAAACAAATGGCTTCCAAGAAACACAGAAGAGGAGAGAAGGAAGTGGGTATTTTTTCTGTTATTTCATGACTTTTTTCTAATTTGAAAGTAAAACAATTACATTATTGTGATAAATTCTTATTGGCAAAAAATGAAAGAAAATCTGTCAGTCTGCAATGAAAAATAAGCAATCATTTCAGCTTTGCGACTGAAAGATAATTGAATTATTTTCACCTAAATACAATTTTAGGAAGATTTATTTGCAATTGCCTTTGAGCTGATTGGAGATTCAAGGGCTGAGCACCTCTAAAATCAGAATTTAAAAGCTTTTTAATAGCCAGCATATTTCAGGATAGGGAATGCTGAGAGCCTGAAAAAGCTGAAGAGAGCTGCCTGTGCTGCATGTCAGTTGCAAAGACATTCTCCAAGGCTCAGAACAGATAAAAAGTCACAGGGAAAGAAACATCCCAACTGATTCAGCAGGGCTGCTCTTTGTTCTCTTTCTGATTTGGGTACACAGCTCCAAACTCTTCTGGACACTGCGCAGCTGCGGTTTCTCTTTTATAATGGCCATAACAGGGCCTATTGTTGTGGCAGCTGACCAGATAGAGATCTTTAACAGCAACTAGTCCTTTCTGATGCACTTGGCTGCATGCCTGTGACTCCTGCTGCTTCTTTTTCCGAATACCTCTCAAGCTCCAAGGCAGTTGCTACCCACTGTTCTCCTCCCAGCTTCTGCTGTTATTGGGCTCACAGTGTCTCATGTCATCCAGACAGGGGAGGTTTGTTGCTCTTTGCTACCCATAACTACCCCATTGCTCCTATCTTAATCTGCTGCTTCCATCTGCTACTTCAGTACTTCAGAAGCCCTCTTCCCACTGTAAACCTTCAAAAAGATACTCCTGTGGTTGAAAATAGAGACGTGCACAGCCTGAATCTGCACTTGTCAGCAAACTCCAGCTTGGTTATTCTTTTTATTTTCCTTTTCCTCAAATGGGTATTGTGCAGGTAGAGATCTGAGAGTGACCTGAGCAAGTCTATGTTGGAGGCTTTTCCATGTCCTGTATTAATCTGCTTTTCTAGCCTTACACTTGTTTTGCACACAGAATGACAATTCACCAAATTGCCTGCTGATTTCACTCAGGCATACCCACATACAAACAAAAAAACTTTATGGAATATCAAAAACTTACACTCTTTTGGAACAAGATATATAAAGTGTGATCTTTAATGGAAGCAGCTAGTATGTTATTCACTCTAGTTGCTGGTTTAATAGTAACATGGTCTTTCTCCAGTTCTTTCTCTTTATCCTCATGAAATTTTTGCTTAGCCTTCTTCAATAGCCTTATAAATATTTTAAACTGGCTTCTACCAGCAGTAGTACTCTTACATATTATTTCCTCTAAGATCACTTGTCAATTAATGTGCTACTCACTTCATAAATGTCTTTCTCAGAGCAATCATGCACTCTATAATTCAAATAAGCATTTGAAGAGGCACAAGTTTTGAATATGTGCACAAGTATCCTGTGAATCAAGATGCAGTAAAGTAAGTAAAGGCAACCAATATCTGTCCTGTGCACACTTTTAGATTTTTCTCAGTATCATCTAGATTGCCATTGTTTTAAAGGTGTTACATGTAAGAACAGAACTGCAGTGTGAATTTGTAAAAGCTAGCTAGCTATTCCCTTGTAAATACCAATGCATGAGAATACACAGTAAAATGCGATTTAGACATTTATCACGTGCCGCTGTCCATACATACATTCCTTTGAAGCAAAGTTGCTGTATCCTATTTTTTCTCTTCTAATATTATTCTGTCTCACTCAACTTTACAGTCAATTCTCATTGTCTATTAACAGTAGCAGTCTGTAATATATATTATTAGACCATTTTTCATTGGAGAATCTAAGTAGTTAGTTATGGTATATGGCATCCAAAGAGAGACAGTTAAGAAATATATTCTTACAGGAATCTCATCAACCATCATGGAATGTATCTTCTCTAAGAGAGACTTGCAAAATATACAAAACAAGGCACAGCAGTGGTTTCAGACAATATGAAAAGGAAAAATATGAAGCAATATCCAACAACACGAAAAGGAAAAATTATATGGAATTGTAGCTGATACTATCAATATCATTTTTTTCCAAATGAATCCTGGAGAATTTTTATGCATTCCTTTAAAGGCAATAAATTACATCATGTTGTCGTCAGTCTCATAAACACCTCTGCTATTGTGTGCACTTTTTGTATATTTAAACTTAATGTAAAAAAAACCCATTAATGTATAAGGAGAACAGGAGCTTACATGTTTTTGCTGAATCTACCTAGAAACAGCAGCACTAATATCTTTTTTTAATACTTACTTTACTAGTTTAATACTTCAGGCCAGTAGTAAAGGTGTTTTTGTATTCAATGTACTTTTAATGAAAACATCTGTCAGTGGGTCTCGACTTGTCACTGGTTCTGGAATTGTCATTAATTCTCTTGGGTTTTGATGGGTCAGGGCAATCCCAAGCACAAATACAGGTTGGGTGAAGAATGGACTGAGAGCAGCCCTGAGGAGACAGACTTGGGGGTGTTGGTTGATGAGAAGCTCAGCATGACCCAGCAATGTGTGCTCACAGCCCAGAAAGCCAACCATAACCTGTGCCGCATCAAAAGAAACGTGGCCAGCAGGTCAAGGGAGGTGCTTCTGCTGCTTTACTCTGCTCTGGTGAGACCCCACCTGGAGTACAATGTCCAGCTCTGGCATCCCCAGCATAAGAAGGACATGGACCTGTTAGAACAGGTCCAGAGGGTGCCAGGGAGACGTAATGCTTCAATTCATGTACTGTCAGATAAAGGGTCTGATATAGAGGGTCTCTTCTCTAATACTTGATCAGTCAGTAAGACTCTCAGGCTTTGATGATTTCAAGTTACTAATTTATGACAAGGATACTGAGGGAAGGCAGCTTGGTGAGATTAGAAGAAGAAAAAGCATCCCTGTCGTGTTTTAGAGAACAAACAGGATATGGAGCCCTGATCTTAGTAGAGTTGTTTGGAAGGAACAACAAAACTTATTTATATAGACATGATAATAACAGATGAGTTGCTAGTTGACCTTAAGGAAGTATGATGAAAAACTGACAAAGCACTTGGACTACAAAATGGGAGGTAACTGGGAGTCCTGGATAAGTGGAGGTGATAAAGGGAGAGCAAGTCTTTTTGTCTCTATGCTCTTTCATCATTCAGAGTCTGGGTTGTATTTCTTCTCCCATCCTTACGCTGTCTTCTGGATATAGGGTTGAAAAGATTACTTGGATTTCCTGTAAGAATTCCAAACTCTATCTTCTTTCTGTGAAGAGTGCCTTTCACAAGGCATTTTTTGCATTAGAGAGAATTAACTGAATTTGGGGCTTTTTTTAACTCCAATCAAAAAGAAATAGAATATCAATATTTTTCATATGATAGCATTCTGCAAAATGCTGAGATGGCTATTTTAAATGCTATCTATTTTAGCAAGATTGTCTTTCTTTTCAATTCAGGATAAAAATAGGATAAAGTAATTTAAATGCATTGTATGACACAGATGTTTTAATGTCTAGTGCATTATTTGTTGAAAAGCAAGTAAAAGAGTGAGTTTTCTGAAGGTGTTGCAGAAATAAAAAATAGTAAGACCATACAAACTGTAACTTATTTTTTGTACTTCTGATTCATTAATATTTTGACATTTGGTGCTGTGCTCTCTAAGTGCAGCCTTAACTTTTCCTGAGTAAACCTATGATGAAATTCTGTGGACAAGACTCAAGATTACAAGATTCTTTTTAAGCTAGTGAACTGATGCAACTTTCAAATATTTTGGGGAGTATTTATGTGTTACATATAGACATATGTCTGAGTTTACACAGGTCCTCTAGTCCTGAAATATTCATGTCATGCAGAAACTTGTCTGAATATAAATGTCATCAAAATCTGGTGCATTCAAATCACAGCTTCTCAACTGAATGTTATTTCTGTAAAGAACTACATCAAAACTTGGGTCTCAACTCATCTAATCTTTGTTTAGACCCAGATCTAAATTTCACAGATCAGACCTATCTGTCCTATTCTTAGTGTATCCTATCCTTAGTGTATGAATATCGAATGTGCAAGAAAAAATTATTTTATTTTAAAGTAAAGATTAATCACGTCTGTGAGAGTACCCACTGCTCTTTATTTTGAGAGCCTTTCTTTAAATGTGAATAAAATATTGAATTTTAAAATTCTGTCCCGTGATCAAATTGCTTCTCTGACTGAGCTGTGTTTGAATAATCAATCTGTTGCATTCAGTTCTTGGAGTTATAATTCATGGCTTTCAAAAGTAATTTTTCCTCAAAAATTATGTAAATCCCTGTACAGACCTGTAGCAAATGCAAATCAACTGGGGTTCTGTTAGATTTATTTTTCAAATGTCTTCTCTTTGTTCTTCACAGCTAAAAGATGAATTATTTTTTTTCCTAGTGTGCCAGAATAATCTATCTTTTGTGTCCTCTAAGAGGGAACCTAGTTCTACCATGTGAACCTTTCCCTGGTCATATAAACAGGAAGAGGTGCAATGCTCAGTTCAAGTTACCAAAACATGAATGAAAAGACATTTTTATAATTGTTTTTACTATAAGGTATAGTTCTTACAGTTGCTACATGCACACACATATGGAAATAACAGCCAGTGAAACAGAGCAGAGGTGTAATGTATTTGCATATAACAGATCTTTACTGTTCACTTCCCACAGCTATAATTCTTTGGGTTTTAATCTAGTGTCTTAAACCCCTAAGCAATCTCAAGCAGCCAACAACTGAAGCCCTGTAAAAAATGTTTCCATTTCCTCTAAGTATGGAATTTCCCCTAATCTTGCATATATTAGCCTAGTGGGTGGCTTGTTCTTGGTGTGTTTTTAGAGCCATACCTCAAAAAAAATTACTTTGTAAGTAACAAAGTCACTTGTGAAAAAAAGTGGCAACAGAAATGTGATTTTCTCTGTTTCCCTATAACTGAAATCTAGACCCCAGTTGCAGTTCAAGGCAGTGGGAACTGCAATGTCTTAGTAGCATTGTACTCATCTGCTCCACCCCCATTTCCAGCTGCCTTTCCAGCCAGTCTGGCTGCCCTTCTCATCCCTGGTTGTTGTCCAAATCTTCGCTTCTTTAACACTTCACCCAAGTTCTTGACCAGCTTCTCTGTGCTCCTGCGGAACCTTGACATCTGATCACTTCTGCTTTGCTCCAAACTTTCCTCTGTTCTTTGTCCCTTCCTTTCTCATATGCCTGGACATTGCTCATTAACACCAAAGTAAAATCACCATTATTTATTTACAGAATAAGTGGCAGTGCAGCTTACTGCTTATCAGCACCAGGGCAACTGTACAAGAGTCACTCACAGAAAATAGAGGCAAGTCACCATTTTAACTTTGCTAAAGGTTAAATGAGCAGGTATCCTGGAAAAAAAATTATAGGGCTAGTTCTGGATTTCACTATGACACAAAAGACTTGGCCATATAGGAAATGCAGCTCAAGATAGGAAATACAGCTCTTTGACATTCTGTTGATGTAAGGCATTGCAGAATTCTGCCAGAGACCTATGAAAAGAAATACTAGGTTTCTCTTTAAAAGCAGGCTATGAAAAGAAGATACAGAAGATTATTCCAGCTATACAGCAAAGCCTGAATTTAAATTAAACTCTGACAAGCTGCATATATTTCTTGAACTCATGACAATTATTTAACAACATTTGTGCTCTGGTTGGATAAATCATGGAAAGCAATGCTCTGTCACAAAGGTAGTCCATGATTAATATTGAATAACTGCTTTTCCAAGCACCTCTTGCTACTCCTAAGATAACAGAAGTAGCTACTTAGTCTCCATTATACAATTATCGGGTTCTAATCCATTTATAGACCATAATCGAGCTTTAGGCTTTCCCCATCCATAGCTATGCCTCTAATTGAGTTTACTTAGGAAGTGAATTATGCACTTGTCAGTAACAAAATCGACAGACTCATTTTTCTGCTTCTCAAACTGCTAGCAATGTAAACAGCCATCATATCTGGCAGAATCTTGCTGTTTGTCAGCTCAACATTTTTTGTTCATTTGCTGTCTAAAATACCTTCCATCTCTAAAATAATTTATAGATTTCTGTGGCTTCCTGAAAGGTAGAAAAGTCTATAAAGGTGCTGTCAATGTGATGTTCAACACCAAAAACTGATTGTTATGGTATTAATCTGCAATTGTTTTAAAAAGGAACTTGTTTACCTAAACCAGTGTACCCAGCATCTAACAGGACTTGGAGCTGCTATTCTGTCTCAGTTCCATTCAGAGAAATGGTGTAAGCAAATCAGAAGATGACAAGTGCTCCTCCATTTGAAGCCAATGTTGAGCCTGGAAATGGAGATAGAAAATACAATTTTGTCATTGACTGAGGTTAAAGTAATGCAGATCCTAAAGGCAGTTCTTGGTCTCAAGGAGCTTTCAAATGAAATAGCAAGAGGGAGCAGGTGGGTACAATGGAGGGACTGTATGTTAGAAGAACAATATAGAAAAGAGCTAGTATGGTTTAGACATGTCTCTGAATTGAGGGTAGTGCTTGGTTAATTGTGTGATTGATACAGAGAATAGTGATATGCTAACAGCAATGCTCATGGCTAAAGGGTCTTGTCATGCCCTTTTCTTGCCTTGCAAAGAGGAGAATTGAGGTAACAACCTACAGTCCAACGTAGGCTAGCAGTGATTTCCATGTTTACTCCGCCTCTGGATGGACAGAGCTTCAGCCCACTGTGAGGGTGTCCAAAAAGTGGCTATTAAAAGGACAGGGGGATGGGAGGCAGTGTTAATACAAAAAAAAAAAAAAAGAAAGTGAAAGTCAGACATAATGTAAGTCATCTTTCAGATCCAGATACTCCAATGCATCATCAGAGTCCCAGAACAGATGAAGATCCCACAGTGAAGAAAACATTTAGCTAATGATTCAGTAAATGCGAGATTGAGAGTGAGGCACGATGTGATGCACAGAATAAGAGGAAGAAGAGGTGATTCTCGTTCCATCTCTCTGAACAAAGCTGTACTCCTACAGATGTATTTAACTGTCACTATGAAAGGGATTGCTCTTCTTCAGGGTGGAAAGATCTTTTATCAGTGTTATCATTTCAGATTGGAACTGCCAGGGTTAAATCACTTCTGTGCCTAGGATGGAAGTTTACAAATAAAGCCCAGTGGATGCAGGAGAAGGCATACATTTCCTAGAAAATACACATATAATAAAAAGCAAGCAATCTCTGATGATTTCAAACTCTTTAAGTGTTTGCTGTTGCTCCCTCATATACTGCTCAAGCTGTGGGAGGAGGATGAGGATTGCTGAAAGTGGTTGTATATCACTGTTGCTGAGGTGATAATATTGTGTCTGAATGAGGGAGCAGCTCATATTTCGGTACTAGCATATTTAGCATAGAACATTTTATCCATTGAGAGTAAATAAAACATTTGACCCTCATGCTGGCAAATCTTCCTCCAGATGAAAGCTTACTATTGCAGTACAAGCCCAGGTTCTGCTCTGTTCAGCAAAGATCATGTTTCAGTCTGCATTAACTTCTAGCAGGTGTTTATATTTTTTCTGTGTGTTGCAAAAGTGTTAAAACAATGTAAATGTCAATACTTCATTGCTTTCCTGAATGGGACCATAATGCCATTAAATAAAGCTGTTTTCACCAGTGCTTTAGCTTCTCTAGTTTCACAGTAGTGAAACTACACAGTGGTAGAGATTAGAGTATTTCATAACTGAGTTTAAAACCATTTCCACAAAGTCATTGTATAACAGAAAATCTTCTGTTCATCTAATCTCCTGATCATTTGCAAGTATGACTGGCAGTCCTAACACTTGCCAGAATAATAATAGCCTTTGTTTCTCAGGACACTTTTAGTATATAAAACGAGAAATCTCAGCTTCTGAAGAGTTTTAGGAAAAAATTGTTTTTTCTTATAAACGTTTAGAAACAACACGCAAAAAGGGATGGTATTTTTACATATACAAATAACATTTTATCTGACTAGCCATGAATGGTAATTAACCACACCAATATTTTCATCGAAATATCACCTGATTTCATTTTTAATTTGAAGTGGCTTTCCCAGGCAAGAAACATTTACAAATATAAAAATCCCAGAAGTTAGAAGGCATGATTGCTCCAGCCACTGAGCTTTTCCAAATCTGCTTATTCCTATTATTGTAATTAATAATAATAGCAATAGATATGGTTCCCTTGTCATGAAGTATGTTATTTCTTAAACAAAGTTCAGACAAATATTTCTTCCAGTTTGGTACAGGAAAGTAGTGCTTCTAATGAGTCAGAGAATAACTAACGAACTGTTGCAGTTCATTTTACTTAATAATGACTCAGTTCAGAATTGGCATACATTTCTTTTAGACAGTTAAATGAAATTACCTCATTATAACTAAAATCAAAATTTAGTTGCACACAAAAACATGAAAAAGTAAAAGTTTGTTACCTAGGTTATCACTTGTTTTTATTTCATGCCATTGAACTATAGAGGCATCCCAGAGCACACAAGCGTGATCATTAAGCACATGAACAGCACTAAATATCAGTGACTTGGGAGAATCAGAGAGAAATATGACCTTCAGAGATACAGAAAATTTGCATAGACCAGTGGTTTGTACAAGTTTTTTTGTGTTATAGAATGCCAGCAAACTGCAAATCTAGATATGTTTTTATTATGTAGTGATCAACATTAAAAAATCCATTATCAGACCTAATAGCTTCATGATGGATAAAGCTTGATCAGAATATGCCATCTTTATTGTCTTCATTAATGTCATCTTTCAATTTTCTCATAATACTAAAACCTTTTTTTATTAGAAGATTAGACAGATTTGGCTTGGAAGATACAACATACATTCCCTGTGGTATATACATTTTTGTTTAAAACATGCAGCTGCTTTTCTTCTCTGAGGCAAAATTGCTAGGCAATTGCTTTTTATTTTAATTTCCTTTTGGATAAAACTTTAATCTACATCTGCTAGAGGCACAAGAAGCTCTAAAGTGGGATCATGGGTGGAAAATTCTTTTGGAATGATTCTTTTCCAGAATAAAATTAAAGTTTGGGTATTTTACATAAGAGAAGAGGCACCCTGCTGCAGCACATCTTCCTCTTGTTGCTTTATACAAGCATATCAAAGTAATATTCCTTTAACTTTGTTTTCTGTGTATATAGACTTCCAAGACACACCAAAAGTCAACATAATTTTTTAACTCAATTTTCCAGTGATAACAAGTACTGCATCATTTTTATTTTGATGAGTCTGGTATCTAGCGCTATTCCCCAGCAAATAAACCTCAGACTTTTGTCAGTTAGAGTAAAATACAGATATCTCAAATCTTTCCTGTTTGAGCAGAAAAAACTATGAAAGCCAGCTCCTCCCCTCCGTCCTTCACAAAAGATGTCTAGAGAGGTTTGGTTCTTTTCCTTTCTCTAATTCACCTGTATGAAGCTATTGTTCAAATGGTGCTCCATAAAGCGCAGCAAGGCAGAGACAACAACGAAGCATAAGGAAGGAGTGCCACCTTGAAATACCATTGGCAAACTGAAATTTATTAGAACCCTGTTGAAGAATATGACTGAATTTGAACAGAAAGAGAGCTGGCAGTAGAAAATGAACATAAACCCAGTTAAGTCACTATGCCAGGGGCATGTGGCCTCTGTTCACATAAGAAATGTGCTGTCGGGAGATCTTTTTTCTGCATCTAAATATCCACAGTAGCGGCTGCTAAAATGTCACCTTCTTTCTGCAGAGCAACAGAAGATTGTCCTTTCTTATCAGACTCCAATTTGGCACCAGCAATGCACACACACGACTTCTAGGCTTGATTGTTGCCATTCATTATAGCTAGGAATGAAGCCATTTGCCTTGAAACAGCTCCAGTTGTATCAACCCTAGGAATGAAGCCATTTGCCTTGAAACAGCTCCAGTTGATACACTCATTCGGCAGCCAGAGCTGCCAGCTCCCTGTTATCAGCTTTCTGCCCTGTTCTCTGCCCTGGCTCCCTGCAGGATACACAATCCAATTCCAGGGTCTGATCTTTCCGGATGGGCGTGGGCTGCCTAATCACAAACCATCACTGGAGCTGGCACTGACTGGTCCCAGTGTTGGCACCAGCTGCTGAGCATTGGATGCACCTGGGGATTGAGCTGACCGCTCCCTTACAGATGGGCTCTCTCCACCTATTTTCTAAGCCAGCTCCTGCATTCTTTGCTACTCAAACCACCCACTGAAAGGAGGATGTTTTGCATGCACTCAAAATGAGCAGGATCTCGGTTTCTTTCTTCTTCTGAAAAATATTTAGTCAATTAACATGCTGAAATAGAACTGAGATATTTATAGTTATTATCTAAATTTTTATTATATCTCAATGTTTTTATCTGAAAATAATATCTTGCATTATTGGGTTTCATAAAAGACTGTGCAATTGCTGTTTGCTACTGTTACTATACAAACGTAGATTCTGTGATCAGGGACTTGTGAGATTGAACTCACCCAGGATGGACAAAAAACCTCTGACAACAGCTAGTGGCAGGTGTCTAAGCAAAGAGTGGTGAAGTTGGGTAAGCATAAAGGGACAATTTCCTTGATATTCCTTCCCAATTTCCTACAGCCTTTTCCTTAGGAACTTCCTGAAGGGATTACCCATGTTTTTGTGTTTAATAGATTTGGGTTTATTGTACATAAATTATATATATATTATGGAGAAAATAGTTATGTACAAACAGTCATTCTCCTTGCCAAAGACATTGACAGGAACAGGCGTAAGCTTGAGACTACATTAGTATTGTAAAAACAAAAATTGAAGGATCATCTGGTCCACAGCAAGCCAAACAGAGGTTAAAACTTCAATCTGTTTTCTTCAGTCTGCAGTCTATATATGTTAGCTATCTTAAGGAATGGGTGCTTTCTGACGATTTTCAAATTCTCTCCTAGGGAGGAACAGCAGCAAGTACATCTGTCCTGGTTATACACACAGTTCAGCCATGCTGAAGCCACAGCAAGACCAAGGTAAGCATTGCTTACAGACACAGAAAACCCCAGTGTGCTAGTAGTTAAGGAAGAATTTCAGTCACAGTTCTATCACTAATCTTTATATTCCTCGTATACAAACATCCTCTCTTTATATATTGCTGAAAATAGGAATGTAGTGTGACTGTACCAAGTCACACCAAAGGTGATTTCTCTTCCATCTCTGATACCAAGGGAAGAATGTAGGAATAGATAGACTGTATGTATATGTCTAACTAGTATTTCCCAGCCTGCACACATTTGCAGTTCTGGGACATTTTGAGATTGCATACTCTTGGCAAATGTTTTCCACTTCTAGATTTCTCTTTTTTGAGATGCAAGCACCAGAAGAGTACTACCTTCATCCAGTTTGCTTTCTTACTGTTACTAAGCTCTAAATTGACTTTTTCATGCAACTGTCATAACACAAGGATTTCTGAGTCATAATGTTCATCTTGGAATTCATTATTTCATACATTATTGTTGTGCATCATTTATTTAATTTATTTATATTCAGTTTCACCTGTCATTTCCCCAGTTACTTAATCTTCTAACGTTATTTTGCAATTCTGGCTGTGTTTTGCAAATTCTGACTCTCAGAACAAATAGAAAATACTTCTATTTCAGACACTGAAAGTGGCAAAAAAAAAGCCGTGGTAGGAATGCCATACAATGAAAGCAAAGTTAATTTGCATTTTGGGAAATAAATGGAGATCATGTAAGAGCACAAAATATACCCCCAGATTTTGACTGATGTATTCTAAAACAGAGATGACAGTTTATGCAGCTTTACAGCAGGAGTGCATGTAATACATTTTGTTTGGAGCTTCTTTTTAAGTGGTAGCTCAAATAGTTAAGTAAGAATCTGGTAAGAAAGACCATATTCTGATCACATTGTAGGAAGAAGTACTGGAAATCTGATGCAAATCCTGTCCCATTTTACCCACTCCACAGCCATTGAGCTTTAGATGGTTTATCGCCAAGTCTTTGGAGATTCATCTCTTACTGGTTACAGAGAAAAGAAGCTTTAATATTTTAAACCCAACCTTTTAATACCCTAAACAATTGTAGAAAACAAGTAAAGGACAAACAATGGGATCTTTTTAAGAGATATTATTGAATTTTAGCAGGTAGCACACTGTAAATGACTCCTTGGAAATATGGCCATTAAAGGCAACTCCCTATTACAAAACTTGGACAAACACAGTTCTAGGAATATGTTTTGCTCTTCACTGTGCAATTGGCGTTTCTTGCAGCAAGGATTTTGAATGAGTGATCAAGTAGAAATGTTACTGTGATACCATCCTCTTCAACTGTCTAAATATAAATACAGATGCTCAAGTGAAACATGAGTTATCTTTCTCCTTTGATTGGACAGGTATTATAGCACACAGGCAGACTAAAGGTCTCTTCTGCTGTTTGGCCCGATTTCAGTGATTGCTGGGCCAGCTCTAGTGCAGCCTCCTGGCAAAATCTTGCACAGGTTACTCCCAAATATCCTGTATAGAGGCTATAACAACCAAAGGCTAGGCTAGGCTTGGGCTTGAAGGATAAGACTGCAGGCATGGAAAAGCAGCTGTTTCATCATTGTCTTCCTTAGTGGCTGACATGGAAGGGAAAAGGGTGCAGGATACTTACTGCAGTGGAAATAGTCACTTGAAAGGAAAGCTGAAAAATGTTGTGTGACTGTAAAGTAGCTAGAGAAAATCAAACTGCATTTTAAAAAATTAAAAGATGCGCAGTAGGCTGGATTTCCTGCTGAATGCTTTGTAGAAATGCTGGACTATAAGATTTCCTAGTTCATGATACCTGCTGTAATTTGTTAGGTTGCTACCTATATTGTTAGTGATAGAAACAGGATTGAATCTGGAGGCAGTGTTCCTTTAAATCCATATTTGAAATCAATATCCAGAAGACTTTTCAAGGCTAGAATATGATGTGGTTGTAAAGCAAACAAAGGAGCAGCAGTATAAATGACAGCTTTACTAAAACATTAGACTTCACCTAAGGCCAAAAATCATGTGTAAGTGGAATAAAATTGTCAGTAATGATCTTGGTCATTAATCTTTAATTATGCATTTCATTATGTAAAGTTCTTATTGTAAAGGAGTTCATTAGTAACAATTAGAGTGCCTCTCTTCTAATTTATATGCACCTGTTCTTAATTACCATGGTATTGAAATCGATACTGAAAAATGCTTAGGTACTTTACATTCTACATAATGCGCTGTATACAAGTAGGATTACACCTTCATTGAACTCTACTGACATTGGATACACCTCCTGCTGTTCAGCACCATACAGTTATTAGCTGAAGATCAAGTTAACTTAACATCTGCTAAAATATGTTCCTTTTTGTTCTAAAATGAGGTCAAATCATATCTTCCAGTAAAATCCAAGTTTCATAGTGAAGGCAAAAGTTATCTGAATGAGTACTAAATTGATCTTTGTAACCTGTTTTAAAATAATCTTTTTTCTGTTTTCTATCATTTTTAACTTCTCCATTCTAGAGTCTCTGTCATTATTATATACCACTACTATATATAGTGTACATAATATAACTATTAAGTCAACTTTCATGACATTCATTACCATATGATGTCCTGACAGAAACAGTTGCTAGGGATAGTGGGTGCATGCCAACAGTGAGAAAAGTAGACTCAGATGTGTCATGTGAGACTACAGACTAAAAGCCCATTATCAATTCACTGCTTACAGATACCAGTTCAACTCTAAAAATAATTCTTTTTCTTTGTAATTATCGCACATAGACAGACATTCTACATAGAAGGTCCAGTTTCTGTAATATTTAACTTTAAAGGGGTAATAGTGCTTTCTCATGTAATTAATGAAAATTTTTCTTGATATGTATCGGTGATTATGTTTAACAAGCAAGCCTTCAACAAGTAGCAATCCTTAAAATAGTAACCCTTTTAACTTAAAACATCAATGCGGTTGTAGAGCTGTGCCCTAAAATTAGTCGGACCCAGCAACAAACACAGGATTAGAATGAGAACCCTCCCAAGTTCGCTTTTTCCTCTAGCATTTTGGTTTTGAAACCATATAGGCCACTGAGATTTCAAACACATTGCTACTTAAAGCCATTAAAGTTAAGAAATGGTTTGTGGTAAATTGAACCTCAAACACACTGGGCACCTGTAGGAAGCCAGGCGTGGCTTTCTAGATTGTATCTGATTCCTCAACTGTCAGGCAGATATTAGGCATGCTCCAGGCAAAATGTGGCTTAAGGTGTCCTTCCAGGTACTGGAGCTGTTCTGGTTTAGTTTTAGGTGTACTTGAGTCAGACCAACAACTCTGCCTTTCTCATTCTTCCCTGGCCATCCTCCCACTTAGTCAAGCTGCAGCAGCATTCGAGCAATGGCTCTATGTGATGAAGGGCCTTCAAACCACTTAAGTCTCCAATCTGATCCATGTGGTCACTCATGTTCTAAGTGACAGCATTTTGACATATGCTCTCTTGCACCTGTCCCAGAATTCACAGGGTGCTCTTCCACTGTAAAAGCTAAAACAGGAAAAGTGAGGTAATATCATAGCACCAGTATGTTAGAGGGAAATATTAGCAATAGTCCATGCAGCCTCTTCAGCCCTAAAAAGAAAACTGACCCATGATACACTAATACACAGAAATAACAGAATCAACATGTCTTTCATAGGAACTGAAATGAAAGTTAATTCAGTTATGACTTAAAGGTATGATATGGCCATAATAAATTATAGCATCTTTTTTACATAAGAATTGAGTTCTCTGACACAAATTAGTTTTTCAGTTTATCCTGTGCTAGATGTACTAAACGTGCTGCTGTCTCAAGATGATGCCACAAATTTTGCCTGTGAGATTCACAAGAAGGTGAAAGAGGGCGAAACTGTCTTCATAATATGAGTCTAGCAGGAGGAACCTTCAAAGAAAAACTGACTGATGTAGAAAATACACAAAAAAGCGCAAGAACAAAGCAATACTCTTGATTGTGGGGAATTTAGGATTTGGATCTGAATACTCCAGACTCAAGTAAACACTAACAAACCAAATTAGCACTGGCAAACAAGAGCCGGGGCTTGCTTCTGGTGCAAATTAAAGGCTATTCTTTAGGGTTTTTTTCTGAAATATAGTTTATAGATGCTACATCTGCAAGCCATATCTTAATTGCATTGCTCTGATGGTCTGGCTTTAACGTACATTTTTAAGCGTGAAGCGGACAACCCAATAGCATTCATTTAAAATGTTTATTTAAATTATTGTTTTACCTCCATTTCTTTGATTTTTTTTATTTAAAATAGCCATTCAAATGAACAGTCCTGAAAGATTACGTTGTTCAGGATGACAATATCAACACTGCAAAAATGTCTGCAATATAATTACATTGTCAACATAGTTTAAATTATGTAGATAATTGCAGTTTATCCTCAGAGAAAAGTACTCTAAACAAAAATATTTTTCAGATATAATCACAGAATCTACTTAACTCTCTTGCTCAAATATGGCAAATGTTGTTTTATGGCTTGGTGTAGTGCTTGTGGAAGACTAAGGAAGAAAAGCGAGTAACATCTTTGTACTGTACAAGCATTCCTGCTTTTATCCTCCAGTTCACTAGAGATGGGTTGTTTCAATTTCTGGGCCTTTCCTGTGTAAACTACTAGTTAATGCTGAACTGTGTAGCAATTTTTTGACATGCACAAATTATGTATCAGTCTCCCTGTCTCTTTGTACAGAATCCTAGCGTTGTGATGCAGTACAAGGCTTTTGTCTGGTTTGGGATCAATCACTAAGACTCTGCTGCTGTAAAGTGACTGGAATTGTTCATTAATCTTCCAGTCCAGTAGTTTTATCTTTCACAAAGTAAAATTGATTTCCTTATCTGAGCTTGTGAAGAACTGGAATGTGCACCTTTCTTGATTCATAGCTCAGGACAGGCAGTAATGGAGAAACTATGAAAGCAGCAGCTTTTAGGACACCAGAAATGGCAGGTTTAGGTGCAAAAGTCTGATACTTACTCATGGGTGGACTGCATATTGCACAGTAACTAGATAGCACTTTGAAAATAGGATGACAGAGTCTTTTCACTCATAAATGGATATTTAAATTTTGGGAAATGAGATCCTTGGGAAGCATTAGCTTTTTTACAGATGTAGTTTATTTATTCTCTACTGAAGATCTTCATGACAGTTTATATGGTACAACAAATCTTTTCAGTTGCAAGAGGGATACATTTATTCCACTGTGTTTGAATCAACGGGGGAAATTAGAAGAAACATTTAGTTGAACTACTGAGTAATTTACAGCTTCTTTTTCAAGGACCAGCAGACCCAGGAATAGACAGCATTTCCATCAGAATCTTAGATCTGTTTTCTGGCCAGATGGGAGCAAAAAGCATTGGAAATCTGGCTAATAGCCTGTGGTGTTTTTTACCAGCTCCATGGTTACTGACCTTTCAAACACTTCTCCAAACCTTTTGAGATTCTGCTGTTAGTAATATTAATACAGGTGATAGCTGTACCTAATACCCTTTGGGGCCACTACAAAAAGGAATCAGACCCTGGTTGTCCTCTTTGATTTAACTGAAGTTATGTGCCAGTCTCCTACCTAGAAACTAACATTTGAGGAGCAGTATTATATCCCACTACTTTCCAATCTAGTCTGGGAATGGCTATACAATCCTATATCCACCAACACAAATGCTTGAATCAAAACTGGAAAAAAAGGTCTATTATTTTGAATTTAGTCTAGACTTTAACCTTTTACCCACCATCTACTTTATCTATTTTGCAGTAAAAATGTAAATTATTTAAGTCTAGAGTATAATCAGTATTCCAGACCTAGATCCCATTTCCACATGGTTGGTCTTTGACTTATTTAATTAATTTTCTTTCATTGAGAAGATACTTAAAGCAAAACATTAATGTTCTGTTGACAGAAAAGAGATAGAGATAAATCACCTAGGTGTGTCACAATTATTCCCTGGTCTGCAAAATAGTTGCCTTGATAGCCATTTTTCTTACTGTTTTCTCCTACTTTCAGAACTGTCTGCATTAATAGTGAGGCTGTACAACTAGATAGTACTATAGCAGGGAATAAACTCGGCTAAAGTTTAACAGTCACTGTCTATGCAGAGATCATCATCTCTATGGGTTCTATCCACATGGTTTGTTAAAAGCAGCAGTAAGGTGTGTTCTTGCATCTGTATTGCATCAACAAACATAGCAGGGAATTTGTACCACGAATGACAAAATATCACACCCATGAAAGGGCAAAAATGTAACGTAGACCTTTGAAGGTTCTAGATTCTGTTTCTCATTCACATGGCATAGTGTGACACACTTGTGACTACAGAAAAGTAAATATTTTACAGAGGTGCTACCCACCAGATGGTGGTGTCACTGTTTATGATTGTTTCCAGCAGCTGGAATAAATATCTGAAATATAAGTCAGACACTGTGAAACTAAAAAATTTGAATGTGTGTTTTACAGCAGCTTGTAATCACAGAACTGGAGTCTCTGACACATGGATGCTTGCAGTTTGGGGTCTTCTGACCTTGTGGTTCTTCTGTAATTTCTTGTAGCATCAGCAGGACATAGCTAACCATGCAAGAAAGGATCTTGAAATAAACACCCTTTGTGTTCAATGCAGCCAGAGTATGAAGGTCACCTTAGGAAAAAGGAAATCAATATATATCAAGAACAAAGGGCCAACACAAATTATAATATACTAT
This sequence comes from Calidris pugnax, assembly GCF_001431845.1. Classification (NCBI taxonomy): domain Eukaryota; kingdom Metazoa; phylum Chordata; class Aves; order Charadriiformes; family Scolopacidae; genus Calidris; species Calidris pugnax. Next base: position 17,933,353 of record NW_015090990.1, on the reverse strand, counting down.
TATCCCAACCTCAAAAAAATCATGTTTTGGCCATCACTTCTGCAGGGATGAGTGCGGTGGGTGCTTTTGGAAGTACTTTTGGACAAAAGAACAGATCAGTTGAGAAAATATAACTTCTGTGTTTCCAATTTGCTTTGTCAGCTTAATGGAATCAAGATAGAATGAGGTATTAAGTAGCATCACTGTGGGGCTAAAGAGGAAGGCCTTTATTCTACAAATGCCAGCATTAAAATTGAAGGAAAATCCAACTACCAGTGCAAGGTAAATTCCTGCATAAGAGAAGAAAATCAATGAGCTATGGCATTTGTCCGAAAACCTTATTACTTCAATGAATGACATTTATATAGACACTAATAATTATATTATAAATAAGGCAGTCAGAATAATGTAAAATAGCCCGTCGTATAATACTCAGTATGTCAATGTTATTACCATAGTGTTACAATTACTGAAGTTTAATAGAGAAATATAAGACACACAAAGAAAGTAATTGAGATAAAAGAGCACAGTAAATTGGTATAGTACTGCAGAGAGTGATGAGCCACAGTTATTAATTTCAACAATTACAAACTTATAGAGCAAGTTCTGCTTCTTTTATCCCAGTGAATGATTGTGTTAAAGCAAATAGTCCACATTCCTAATATAATTCCCCTACTTCATATATCTGGGAGGTTTGTTAAACATTCCACCTGGATTTTCTACAACGCTGTGCTGCTTGTGTTTGAGTGTTTCTTCCGCAGCATTAATTACAGATGGGCAAATTTGTTGAAGTGCTATAGAACATCTCTGCACTTTGGAGTGTCTGTCCTGAATGTAGCAGATATGCCATCAGCCTGCCTCAAAGCTAAGGACATTCATGGACCTCATATGAAATAAACTAATTCTTTTTTGTGTCTCCCTTACACTAAAAATACCTCTCCTTTAGTATCCCCAGAGTTACCTCATGGTCCTGCTATTTTGAATGGCTTCTTTGGAGCAAGGTAAAGAAAATCAACTGGCTGTTGAGACAGAATTAAGAAAGAAAAAAAAACATAAAAGGAAAAGGATAAAATAAACCAGTAAGATATAGTAGTGCTCACGTTTCTACATTTCAATGAGAAAAAGCAGAACAGAGGTTTTGCATAACCAAAAAAAATTGCCATTATACAGAATAAATCAAATCCAGAGGAATACTAAAAGTCTAGCAAGCAAATCAACCTGGTGGCACCTTGGCATGACTTAGATCAGACAACATTTCCTGGAGAAGAATTTCCATTGGAGAGGGACAGAGAGAGACTCTGCCTGTGGTTTAAAGAACAAAGAATGGTGCCTCACTCCGTTGGCTTTGGAAGTCAGCTGAATGAGATTTTATGATTACTCACAAAATGCACAAAGTGAAGCACTTGTATGATAGGATAGCCAACTAAAATCTTGTTGAGCTCCTCCTGTGATGAGGTCCTCCTTGCTGAGCTCACACATCCTGTGAGCTCTCTCACTTGTCCAGATGTCTATGACTTTTCTAAAGCCCCGTTGAAAGTTTCTGGCCTAGTTTATTAGTTATCTGGTCTTAAAATAATCTGAAAAATGAGGGTGGCCTAGTTTTCCACACATCCACAACATCCAGCAATTAATTCTTCTGCTCCCAAAACAAATCATACCCCCTGCTAGCTGCACTTGTGTTCCTTGTGCAGCTTCTTCCTCACACCATCTTCCTTAATCCCAGAGGGCTGCAGAGGATCCTTAGCCTGACTGCTCCACAGAGCAGGAAAAAGTGAGAGGAGAGAGGGTAAGATTTACTGTGTCGTTTGAGGGCTAAAGGGATAGGAAAAAAAAAAAAGATGCAGGTAACCTAAGATGCTTCAATGTTTTTAATGAATTCTACTGTGAATGAAATACTTTCAAAGAGAGAAGGAAAACATTTTTTAAATGTTTGCAAGTTCAAGTAAGTAATTCATATTTTGCATAGATATTAATAGGGAAACAACTAAGGCTGAGTGAGACTGAAAATACCTGTTTTGAATTTGAATTTTTGTAGGCAATCAGAAGGACAATTAAAAAAGACTAATGTGCAAATAAGGAGGGAAGATAACAGCTTGAAAATTCATTAAAGTAGAGCCTCAAAATCCTTTGATTTCCAGAACCCTTTCAGTAAAGTGTTTAATAGCTTTTGAGGCATTCCTAGGATTTACAGTTGGAAATCTTTAGACCCTGGGAAAGTTCGGAGGTTTGTGCCTGTTTAACAGTATCACCTGTCAGAATATAAGGGAAAAATATGTAAAGCTGGGAGAGAGAATTACTGCTGGGACATATGTATGCATTTTTCTGACACTGTAGGAATGTACAGATTATCAGTCTGGGTCACTTTGTCTCTGGAAGAAATTCAAAAATTCATCCATAAGCCTTGTTTGTCCAGCTGTTTTTCTTCAAAGGTATCTGAGTGAACTCTGTCAGCATAAATCTTTCTGTGAAAGAGCAGCATCTGCATCCTGCCTCTTTCAGGCTGCTTCATGGGACATTGGGTGTCATGTCTGATGAGGGGAAGGAGCAGTGTCAGTTGCCTCTCTAAAATTGTATGGCCTCTCTAAAAAATTGTATCCAGCGTGAGATATTTTTCAAACACTGAAATTTCTTCTTGCAAGTGTGTCTTTATGTGTGTCTGTGTCAATTTAACTAGAATGTGATAGCACTAGTTGCTACTGATAAGGCAAAACTATTCCAAGTCTGTGCTTACATCTCTTTTGACACAGACCAATTTCTAGGATTTAAAAGAGTAAAATTAAAAGTTGAAATATACTTTATATTAAAACAGAGTCAAAGTAAAAAAAGGCATTACAGTTTCTTAAATGAGCCATTTCAAGCTTGAGAGCATTTTCAGAATTACATTTCAGACACAGAAAATCCAAATCTTAACTTTTCACACTAGTTCATACCCAAAAGGAATGTAGAAACCTTTATATATTTCCTAAGATGGAAATCCTTTTCCCCCACTAGTTGTACTTTAATCTGTACTTTAATCTGTTACTGCTTTGCCTGTCCTCTTTCCCCCCCCCCAAAAAAAACCAACACAACAATAAAAGCAATTAATAATGTTGGTCATTGAAGTATTCATATGAAAATTAAAAAGGAACCTCAGGCTTTTATAATATAATTATGTATGCATTTCCTTTAAAGTCTTATCCAGTATCCACTGACATTAAAGAATAGACGTCTTTCGGATGAGACTAGTCACTGATGAGATTGGATGATGTTAGTCACTGGAATGAAGATGCTACATTACCAGACTCTCTGCCCGTATTATGAATTTTAGGTGAAGACCCCATAGTTTGTGCTTACATCAGACTTCACAAATTACCACAGTATTATTCAGTTAATAAGGTATATTTTGTCTTTAATGTTCAAATATCTTCAAAATTTTCTCTCTGTTATTAAGAGCTATATGTAAAATACTGTTACTTCGTATTCATATTCATCAGCTGTAAAGTTTATACATAAAGATGTATTTAACTTTTGAGGAAGCTTACAGTAAGTTGGAAAAAACAACAAAAATCTGTTTATGCATAAAATTAACACATCAAACCTTATGAATCACAAGAAAAAGTCATAAATGCAGAAACTTAAGACATTTGCATAGCTCAGACAAGAAATTTCACGTAACCTACTGCCAGTTTTATCGGTGTTATGTTAAATGATCCTTTCCTGCATTTGCTTCATTGAGCCCTAATAACATTTGCCTTTCTTTCTGTATTGAAATCATGTTAGCATGACAAACACTAGAAGAGAAATCTGCTGGGCAGTTTATGGGAATGATTTATGGTACAGCAGTTTTTAACAATACCTAATCCTGGAACCTTAACCAAAGAAATATTGCCATTTATTAAAAAAGATGAACTTCAAGTGCCAAATTTTACTTAAAAGCCCTAAAAAGCCCAACCAACCAATCAAAAAACAAAACAAAACAAAGAAAAGCACTTTTGGGAAAATGAAACAAAAAAATCTACCTATGGGGGAGAAAAAAAAAAATTCCAAGCCACAGTTGAATAATTATTGAAGGCCAAATTCTGGATGCCAAAAACAAGACAAAAACTCTGTATGTGACGTGACAGGCAGTTCCCCAAAGGTCATGTCACCAACAGTGCCACTGTGCCATGTCAGTCGATAGCCTGCCTCACTGAGCATTTGAGTCAGGAGGCAACAAGTAGATCAGAAGCATTCTGTCCTGCCAGGTTGCTCCAGCTCCCTATGGGCACAAACTCAGATCTCACAGATAATATAGTCCTATTCTTTTGTACCAGGGCTGTGGAAGAAGGAAGGTTGAGATAGCAGACATTCAGGAACCTTTTGAGAGGCACATCAATAAATTGGAGAATCCATGGGCAGCTAGAGCTATTCTTTTTTCTGGTGATTAGGTATATTGATACAATATGACATTAAGCACAGCTGTGGTGCACAAAGTCTTTGCAGTAAAGCGGGACATTTCTCCTGGAGAAAGGCATTACTTGGATAGTAAGTTACTTGGATAACCAGAACACTGGTTGCAGTAGTTATAACGTCTCCCTTTCACTGCAGGACAGAAATACTTGTTATCATGCTCTGTGCTGACAGCCTGTGCTTCCTCGAGGACTTTGAACGGGAAGTTCAAAGTGGCCACAAATCCAAAGCGGGCCCTCCCCCTCTCCTTTTGGAGGAGGTACAGAACAGATGAGACTATGGCTGTTGATTCCTCGGCTCTGACAGATTTGCACACTGTCATATACTTGCTCTGTTTGGTTGTTTTCCTTCTATCAAAGGAAAGATGTTTGAGAACTGTTGAGAGTTCAAATGAATCCATACCCTATATGTTACTGTTTATATTTATATGCTCTTAAGGCACCCAGCAGACCTGGTTATGGAGCAGGTCCTTGTTGCATTCAGTTACTATTCTGCTCATAAACACTTAAGTGCGAACAACTAGATATTGCTGTCTTCACTTAAAATTGCTCATTGTAATTTCACATCAGCAGCTATTCCATATCAATTTTCTGTGCAACATATTATAGTATCTGCTCATTATTTTGTGCAGACTGTGTAGCAAGAAGCTTAATCTAAAACATCTGCAGCAAGACAAGATGATCGCATAAACATTATTTCTTGCAGATTTTCTGTCTATAAACTACACTGAAGTATACATCCACTGCATCAGCACAATCCTACCTGGGCATTACCTTTTATCATCAAAATGGAGAACAAAGGAAAATAAAATACAAGGGAAAGAGTCAAATTCCCAGGCACATAATCAGTGTGTTCAGACAGAAACTGACAAAGCTCTGAAAATTATGTCCCTAATCTGTAAACCTGTTCAATAAACTGCATTAAATATCACTGCTGAGTATCTGTTTATGTGCCTAAATTCCCACTAAGCCATATGGAAAATTACTTTCTAATGTGGAATCGCCAGAGCTTTTTGATAGTGAAACTCCGCACACATGCTAAACTGCTCCAGAGTAATTCATGTAGTCAGTGATTTGCAATTTTCAGAGCCTAATGGATACAGTATACACTTATGGGATATCTCAACTTCAGCAGCAGCACTGCACTCCATCACATTACCCTGCAATGGAAGCAACAGCATACAATAGTCTTGTAAAAGATGGTATAAATTATCCTTGTAGTTGAAATTTGACATTGAAGATTGGTATCCATACCTAAGCAATTTCTCCTCAGTCATGCCCTTTAGGCATTTTCCAAAGGATAGGAAAGTTGCTTGGTATCAGACATGTTTCAGTTCTCATGGTACTTATATGCAGTCTCATCTGCGTATAAAATATAATAAGGATGCAGCTTGCCATCAACACAGAAATAGCTTTTGTCAGCAAACATGCTAATTGCAAAAATATGTGCTCCAAGACTTTCCATGTTAGTTCCTTAATGGACTAAGCATATTAATTGTTTTCTCATTGCATCATTTTGGATATGAGAGTGAATGCAAGTCCCAACACAGGTTTCAGGCACTAGAGAATGCAGATTATAAAGATTCACCTAATAGCTGTAAAATTTCACAAACAAAAGAGTCATTTTTACACTGGAAAATGCTCTGAATGGAATATTTGTTAAACACTGCATGCCCCATGGAAGTCAGCGGAGCACTTGAATCTTCTAAGATTTTATTAATAAAAATCTAGTCAGGTTGCATGATTTGTTACCTCCTATTTGATCTTCCTAGTTCAGAATGTTCTTCAGCGTCTTCTTGTACTTCTCGATGCCTATGAGGATTTTTTGCTTTTATTATGATCCACCAAACTGGAGTAGGATTCAATTAATAAAACATATTCTTAACTCTAACTGACCTATAATGTGATAAGTCAGAATATAAGAGCCACTGGTGTAAATGCAAACATGTCAAAACTTGAATGTCTGGTGGCAAGTAATTCATTGGCTTATATAATTTTAACCAAAATAAATTAATTTTGCGGGGGCAATTTCATAAGATTTTTCCAAGCAGACAATAAGAAAAAGACTACCCTGACTTCTGCTGCTGAAGTAGCAAAAGGAGTAAAAGCAACCTTTACCAAACAGAAAGCAAACTCAAGGGAAGAAAGCTCTTTTTCAAACCTTGAAACTTGGCTCTATGTACCAAAGTAAACTGAGGACACAGTACTTTTAGCCACTCGTGAATTCTCTTCTTTGGACTTTAAGTCTGGGGACTGAATAATGATAAAAACCCGTGGATGATGGGGCAGCCTTTTGTTTCAGATGGTTATGCAGGAGAAAAAACACAGCCCTGTGGTACTGTGTTCAATCTCAACTCACACTGTAATCAACACTCCTGTACTTAGTGCCCAGGCAGAGCCTTACTGCCAAGCAGAGGTTCCTACACACACAGGCACTGACATGTCAGCAGATCACAGGTATAATCACTGTGTCTTCAGCGGGGGGAGGAAAGAACTGTGAGAAAAAAACTTGGGGCCAAAAACTGCCTAGAGCCTAAACACTGGCAATGACTTCACTTTTCTATTTAGGACAGAAAGGAAGGTAGGAAGTCCTATTATGTGCAGGGAAGGAAAAAAGTCCTGGAGGCTCATTGGTGAGGTCTATGAATTGAAAAGTACTTATTTAACACATGGGTAGTAAGTGGAATGATGGCATCTCTTCAAATTAATTCATAAATTAAAAGGTATCTCACGTTCTTAAGGGAACATTTTTGTTGCCTATAAAGAAATTAACAGAACTGAAAACCTCTGAGTAATACATTGTAATTGGCTTCACAGGTTATCACTGAACACTCATATTAAAGGAGGAAAATAAAATCTGCAAAGGTTTTGAGCTTAAAATGAAAACTGTAGCAAGTCATTCTCAAAGACAGTCTAGTTCTTGGCAACTCTTCTGAGAACACATTGACTGATCTCTAACCACATAAAAGAAGAGCCTATACTTAGTGCCTTCAATAAATGGAAGGTTTGGATATTCCAAGAGGGTGAGGAGAATATGGGGAAAATGTAGCTTTTTAAAATAGATTTTTTAAAAAATGCCAGGTATCGAGCCAGGTATGTGCTCAATACAGTGAAAGCTGGGTGAAGTGCACTGCATATGGAATAGAAGACAGACTAGGTGAACCCTTCTGATTGAAGATATAATTTACCTGAGTTTTATGGGACTCAGTAACACAGACATCTGGCCAAAACAAGTTTTGTGAGAGTATTCCTTTGCATTATAGTTGTGCATTTAATGAGACTTCATACTTTTACAGTAAATTAGTATCTGTATCAAATTACTTTCTTTACCAGGTTGATTCCCATCTGCTTCTTGTTCCTTTTAGCTTTGTATTTTTCTTCTTTCATTTCCTTTTCTCCAACTGCTTGTGCTCTCCACTTTACTGTCCCCAGCTACTTACTTTCTTTCAGTTTTTACTTGCACATCACAATTCATGTCCTTCTTTCTATCATCATCCTCAGAAAATAGATACTGATAATGTGGCATTTTGCTGCTTTGCCTCCATTACTAAACATATTTTAAAGCTGGGAGATTGACACAGATAATGAATAATTTGCTGGTTTGCTAGCGCACCTTTAAAATATGTGTCACTGCTAAAAACAGGACAGACATCTTCTGCGTTACTGGACAAAGTCCTAACTTTTTTAACATTTTTCTTCTTTTTCACAAAACTGAAAGAACTTTTATTACAATTGTAAATATAGCATACTCTTTCAGAGGTATATGCACCATTTCATCAGTGAGAAATCTGATAGAACAGTTTTGGAAGGCATTTGTCTCATTCCCCATCTTTGCTTTTGAGAGGCACCCATGCCAGTGTTCAAGTTAGTCGGTAAACACATCGGCACCACTTCCACTAAATGGAAGTTATTTTACAGAAGTACAACACTTCTAAATCCACTCCCACCTTTTTCATAAATCATTTAAGTTTCATTTCTGTGGTTTTGTCCTCTGCATTAAATTGTCATGCCATGCTCCAAATTGTATGTCAAACAGCCTTCCAATGCACTCTCTACAGAGGATGCAGAAGACACAGAAGCGTCTCACAGAACTCACTGATCATGCTGTGATTTATTATGAAATAATGAAGAAACTGATTGACATTCATTTGAAAGCTTTGAATCAGGCTCTTTGAGAGCAGATGAATTTGGTTTGTATGATATTGTGAGCTAGCAGATTTAAAGAATTCTTTATGACAAAAGAGCCTGAAGATATATTTTTAAAAAACCCCAAAACTCAAAAACTCAGTGATTCCCCTGTTTTGGAAGGCAAGAAGTGCAAGGCAACCATTTTAACAAATCTAAACTATTATGCTCCTAGCCAGCTTCCTCGTCTATTTTGTACTGAATTAAATAATCGTTTGTATATGTGACATTCTCACTACAGGATTAAATTAATAATTATTTATTCTACAGCAATTCAAAGTAGAAACACTCATTGAAAATATTAAGCCTTTAATCAAAACTATCTATAAATAATTGGTACCAAAGTAATTTTTCTGTATCAAGAATTTACCAGTGGGGAAAAGGAAACTCTCTAAATTATTTATGACAATACAATTAACTAGTTATATAGTTAACCATATATATATATAATAATAAATTTACTTCTTCTGTAACTTTTATTTCTGAAATTTAAAGTGCATGGATATTAAGCAGGATCTTATTTCATGGCAGTCACAGATTTTATAGTGCATGAGAAACTGTCTTGTCCTTAATTTAAACTTTCATGGCATCTAACTTTTCACTTGAGCCTGCACAGGATCAGCACTTTTGTTTTGTACGCCTCTATGAAATTACAAAAAGAAATCCATTTTATTTTGTAAATGAGCATTTATTCGTCTTAAAGCAAGTGGTTGAGGGTACACCTTGTTCATTAGCACAATTACTGACCTAGCCAGAATTAAATGAACTCTGCATTTAAACTAATATGCTGTAAACAACAATGAATAAGGGCACCTAAACAGCAATTTAAATGCATCCATTTTGGTGGAATGAGTATTATAAAAGAGAGACATAGTTCATATTAGAAATAATTTCCTGCCCAACTCAGCATCTTTATATTCTCTCCTGTGCTTATTTACTTTTCATATCATTACCACTGTTGCTTTGCCAGATCTTTTTTTTAATGATAACATCAGTTTCTCTCAGCCAAGAATCTGATTTTCCATAATTACTTCTCTTATTAGAACTCTTTGGAAATTAATGGTAATTTGGCACTTGTTGCTGAGGTGATGCTGGGGACTTTCTAGACATTCAGAACTAAAACTGTACTTCAGAAGAGACAGTGGGAAGTAGTCCCACTACCAAATGTAGGTTCCTAATTCAGCTGATGACACTGACCAACTCTAAGCCAGCAAGTCCATCCAGGGCACCTCTGAATTCAGTGGAGATAGAAGGGTTCTGTTCACTAGTATCCTCTTGTCCTGGTTTGAGGTAGAACATTTGAGGTAAAACAATTTTCTTCTCAGTAATTTTACTTTACATCTAAGGTTCTTCTAACTGACTGAACTCTCTGAAATGAGCAGCATATTTTTAAGACAGTGTCCACTTCCAGAGTGATAAGACCTGATTGTTTATAATTTATGCCAAGGAATGGTATGCAGAGAGGCTCTTGCTTATACTTATTGCTATGACAACCAAGGTCAGCTAACTTTGTTTTATGCCACATTTGACGGTTGGAAGCAGAAAAGCGTAGAGGGTCGAACCTGCAGGGAGGACCGGACAGGACAGGTGACCCAAAACTGGCCAGTGGGGTATTCCATCCCATCTGCATCATGCTCAGTATAAAAGCTGAGGGATCAAAGGGTCAGCACTCTTTCTTCAGTGGCCAGCATCCAAGGAGGACTCTGTCTATTCATCTGCCTTTGTTCCTGATCTGTGCATTCTTGAATCCAGGTCCAGAATCCAGTTCCCTCCATCACTGAGTCCAGTCTGGAACTTTCCCAGTGCCTGCCAGTGATGTGATCGTCATCCTGGAAGCCCAAGATGGGTTGTATATATTGTATATATTTCATTATTTTCTTTTTATTATTTTATTAATATTTCGTTAGATTAGTTTCATTTCTTTTAAACTCATAAGTGTATTTCTCTGTCTTCCTCCTCTCCCTGAAGGGCAGGGTTGAGGAGGAGTCTCTTTGGTGAGACACTTGTATGCTGCTCACCAGGGTTAATTCTCTTTTTTTTTTTTATATAGCCATATGACAACTCTTTAAAAAATTAGTTTTCTTGTAAAAAGTAAAGGACAGTGTTGTTAGAATTATATAATGCAGAGAGAATATCAGAATTTCCCAAAATGGCATTCATAACATTTTTGCACTAAGAACTGACTTTACAGAAAAGAAATCAGTTTAAGGCCAAATAAGGTAAGAAACAGTGATTTTACATTTTTATAACTATTATACTCAATACTGCCTTTTTTCATACTCTGAACACTCGGAATTCAGTGATGAATGCAATCACTTTTTTTTGAAGTTTAATCTAGTCTGGCATTTACTTTGTGTAACATGGAAAAATGATCTCTTCATAGTTGGGATGGGACAGATGAGAGTTATACAACTGCCAAAAGAGTAGTTGGAGATTCAGAAAGCTGATGATGAAAAGACATTGTAGATGGGTAAAGTAATCCTACCATCGTCTCAGAACTGTGCAAGGCTCAGAGCAGCCCTGAAGGTGGACTGGAACACTATTCATTGTACCTATTTAGTCATCTCCTCACCTTACCCTCCCCAGATCTCCTTCACCTAGAAATATCCATGAAGGTTCTGCTGGTTTTGGCTGGGATAAAGTTAATTTTCTTCATAGTAGCTAGTATGGGGCTATGTTTGTGATTTGGGCTGAAAACGGTGTTGATAATACAGGGATGTTTTAGTTATTGCTGAGCAGTGCTTACACAGAGTCAAGGGCTTTTCTGCTGCTCACACCACCTCACCAACGAATAGGCTAGGGGTGCAGAAGAAGCTGGGAGGAGACACAGCTGGGACAGCTGACTCCAGCTGACCAAAGAGATGTACCACCCCATATGACATCTTGCTCAGCAATAAATGCTGGGAGAAGAAGAAGGAAGGGGGGAGATGTTCAGAGTTACAGTGTTTGTCTTCCCAAGTAATCACTATGTGTGATGGAGCCCTGCTTTCTTGGAGGTGGCTGAACGTCTGTCTGCCAGTGAGAAGTAGTAAATTAATTCCTTGTTTTGCTTTGCTTGCACACACAGCTTTACCTATTAAATGGTCTTTATCTCAGCCCATGAGTTTTCTCTCCCCATCTCACTGGGTGAGACTGGACTCTGTGGGCCTGAGCTGCCAGTTGAGGTTAAACCATGACAGTATCTTATCTGTTCTCTGAATGAGGTGCCAACAGGCAAGTTGAAGCAATTCAGCTAATTTGACCAAGAATCATTTAATTTGGATGGTAATCCAAACTCAGTTGAACTCACTTCTGTCCTCAGTTATGTCTGTGTAAAGCCAGAAAAGTTCCACTTACAAGAATCTGACTGAATGCAGAATTTCATTGATTATTTTTTATATCAAGTTAGGATGAAATGGCACAAATGTGAAGTTCAAAATCAGTGTCTCCCAACACTCCTTTTCCCACAGTGTTTCCTTACAAACTTGCAAAAATCAGTATTTATACCCTGCTGGGTATAAACTGGAGGCTGAAGCATTCTGGAATAAAAGATGATCAAGAAGGTTCAGTAACTATTTAAAAGCCTTCAGAAAAAACAGCTATTAAATCAAAATATTATTATGTTACTCTACTGGCATATATGGGACACCAACTGGGATATGCACTAGTTCATCCTTAGACCCAAACCTCCTTTGAACCCACATTAGGACTTTATACTCGTGGTCCGATGCATCCAGCAGGAAAGCTTAGGTACCTGCTGCTAAAAATCCACTTATTGCAGTGTAGTTTGATGGGCATGCTGCTCATCATACATTCCATATATTCTCTGTTATAACATCCACTTGCCAGGATCAGGAATGGAAAATATCCCATCTTGGAGAAGCACTTGGCATCATGTGCTGCAGGGCAGATGAGAGTTCTGGGCAGCTTCAGTTCAGGCCTACATGAAGGCTGGGAAGAGCCTGTTTACAAAGGCCTGTAGAGACAGGACGAGGGGCAATGGCTTTAAGCTGGAGGGGAGCAGATTTAGATTGGAGATTAGGAGAAAGTTCTTTACTGTGAGGGTGGTGGAGCACTGGAACAGGTTGCCCAGGGAGGTGGTTGAGGCCCCATCCCTGGAGATATTCAAGGTGAGGCTCAATGAGGCCCTGGGCAACCTGGTCTAGTTGGGGGTGTCCCTTGCTGACTGCGGGGGGGTCGGACTAGATGACCTTTGGAGGCCCCTTCCAGCCTGGACAATTCTATGATTCTTTGATTCTACAGCAATGTGGAATGGAGGTCCTGAAAAACAGGTGCTCTGATACATCTAGTATCACAGGTATGCAGATTCATGTTTGGTCCCTGTAATCAATGACAATGTAGTCTGTGCAGTTCTGAAAATAGACAAGTATGTGTGGGAATATTGAGACATTAAAATCACCCTTCTTAAATTAATCTGAAAATTAACTTATATTAGCATAAGATCAATCAGATCAAAATCTAATCCAGAGATTCTCTCTGGGAAGACTTTTCCTATGATTGCATTTCTGATCTTTGCTACAGAAATCACATAACTGTATTTGGGGACTTTATCAGGTGATCCAAATTTACTTGCAGCTCAGATGATGATTCTATAAAGTTATTCACATACTTTAGACATCTTGTTGAGAAGCCCAAATGCAGAGGCTAGTGTTCTTAGGCTATCTATAAACATTGGCAGAGGGTGGGGGCTATTATAGGACATGGTACAGAATAACATCTACCTTAGGTTCAAATGGAACAGCATGAATAGTCCCTTTTCTTTGCACCTCCCAAAATTAGATGCCACAGTCCAATACTTAGGGAGGACAACGGCAGCTTTATGTTACCTCTCAACTTTCAGGGATGCTCTGGTTACTAAAATGGCACCCCAAATACAGTAGCATATGCCTAGAGCCATTTATACTAACCTTAAGCTGCTTTTCACAGGTGGAGTCCTATCCTGGCCCCATCAGTCCTGAAATCTTTCTGAAGTCTATGTTCTGGAGTCCTGAAACAGTCCAACAGCTTCAGAGTGATTCAAGGCAGGAACCTCCAGGAAGAGAATCTCACTGCAGAGAACATGGTAGGGAACTTCCACAGGGTATAAATGATCCTTGCTCCTCTGACAAGTAAAAGCGAACGTTCAACCAGCTCAGCCACAGAACAGCTCTGCTGTTCATAATTCGGGGATAATGCTCCACTGACAGCATTTTATAATCTTTGACAAGACAAATCTCCATACTCTCCTAGTTGCTTCATGTGGTAGACTCCTTGCTAGACTGCACTGGAAGTTTGGTGCTTGGAAAGACAGGGCACTTTCCATGAAGAACCCTTTGGAGTATATTAGTGACAGGCTTTTTATGGCTGTCTCATTTTATCCAGCATTAAGTAAGGGCCTAATGTATTTCATGGCACTGTCTGGCTTAATTGCTTGTGTCTTTTTTTCCTCTGACTCTTTCAAAATGAGAAATGTTATTTCCATATATCCTCACAGGCTATATGCCATTAATGATCATCCAAGCCACAGCTGTATATTTTTTTCTGTGTATGATTTCCCACTGTCTTGCTGAAGTCTTTCCTTTAAAAGTCACAGTCTTTTCTTGAAAATGTGAGTAAGAAGCTAGCTGATTTGCTCCCAAAGATAATCAAATTCTGCAAGAAGTGTCTGTGCTGTTTTATATAAACTAGACTTGCCTCCAAGGACAGAAGTACTTTTTAAATCTAAGTGTTAAAGCAAGTCAAAGGCAGGAAGGTGAATCACCTAGGCACTCACATTAGGATGAGATAACTCAATACTTTCATACTGCAGGATAGCTATTTCATGATCTTTTGCTTGTAAAGGGAAACAGCACTTCTGATTAAACACTATTTTATCTGTGCTCTTTATAAGCGTAATTCAGTAAAGATGACGGTGTGATATGGCTGAGTTTTGAAGGCTTGTGCTTAAGAGAGATATATCTTTAAGGCTAGTACCTTACGTGGATTTTCTCCTAATTAAGAACACCTGTAGAGGCCTGACCAGACCCTGTGGTTCAGCAGCAAAACTGCCGAAGGGCTCTGAAAAGGCAGAAACTTTGCATTGTCTTTTAACCTAAATTATAACAGGGTTCAAGCCTGTGCCAAGCAGAGTAAAGCTATATAATTTATGAGCTATGAGGGCAGCTCTGGGCCCCTCTGAGGTGATTTTTATCAGTGCAGTAGCATAAACAGTCCTTCTTCTACTTGAACATTGGGAACAGGGAGCACTGGGAGGCCTGCTGTATAAAGGAGATCCAGCCTGTGCTAGTATCTATGTAGCCCACGGACATTCAGGTAAGTGTCTTTTCATTCCTCTTCTTTTTTGAGCAATGGCAGAGGAAAAGATTATGCTGAGCTCTTCTGCAGTGTGCTAAAGACTGAGCATGGGCTGTATGCTGTGTGAATTTGAGGCACAGTTTGAAGATGATTTGGTTTTTGCTGTTAAAGTTTTAAACCTGTTAAGAGAGGATCTTTTCTACTTTGTTTGATTCATTGTCTGATGTTGTTTTGGAAGGCTCAGTTATGCCAAACCTCACAGGTGGTGTAATGGGACTACTCACAGTAATACAAAGTGTGCTCAGCTGTAATGATGGGTTTGGGCCCTTGCTTTGTCTGTGTTTTGAAGAAGTCTTACTCCTATGAACAAGCAGGTATTTTTTAAGAACTGGTCCTTGAATCAAGTGGAAAACTGTTAGATATAAGCAGAACACATAAAGAATTATTTTATTTCTTTTATACTCAACACATTAATTCTGTCAGGGTTTGAGGGGCTTTGGGAGACTTAAATGATAAGCTGTTGCTGCAGCTGTGTGTTCTTTTCAGCAAATACTAGGCAAGAGGTGAGAAGAGCCTAAAAATATCAGCTAACTGGAAACAGAACTAAGGCAATGTCCAGTTGGCCTACCTCTAGAAACAATAGATAGGCTCCAGAAGCATCTGTTTCTGTCTCAGAATGTTGGGGGGTTTTGTGGTGTGGAGAGTTTGGGGAGGTTGAGGGGCGGGGTGTTATTTGTTCCCTTTAAACTGTTCTTTTGGCTCTAATTGTTATAGGAAAAGGTACCCTTGAAAATCTTACTGCTTGTTGTTGTTGCATTTATTTCAAGTAGCTTTTGCTCATTCCTTTGCATCTCCTGCAAATTAAGTTCATAGTACAGTGAAAACTTTGAAGTCTTGCGGTGTTCAAAAGAGCATCTTTAATTACATATAGTAAAAATGTAAAAACAGGGCAATCTTGAGAAATCTTTCTTGATACTAGCTGTTACTGGAATACTGCCTTTCCTTGGGCATCCTGTTCTGAAAAATTACTTCTGGCCTAGCTTCTTCATGTAGTCACACAAAACATGCGGCATATCTACCACTATGAGGTAAAAGTTCAACTTTTTTTTTTTTTTTTTCCCCAATGCCTGGTTCAGAAGGAGAAGGGAAGATCTATTCTGAGTTAATGGATTCTGGCCTTTACTCGGTGCTTCCTTCTTTGAGGTTTTCCGATTTTTTGTGCATCTGATGAAGCAAAGCAATGGAACTAGTTCTCAGTGTAAGCACAGTGTCACATTATATCAATGGGCTATTGAGATGTGTAGATGTATAGCCACATTTACAGGCTTTCTTGAAAAGAGGCTAACTTTATGTGTTATTGCTGTAATGAGTCTCTTTCTGTTTCCCTGACCATTTCTCCCATCACTTCCATCCCCTCCCTCTTGACACTAGAAAGTCAAGAACTCACTTTGCTGTCTCTGTGTAGATGTGTGATAACTATACTGCTGACAGATAGGTCTAGGCCTGTAAGTGGAATCGCATGCTTTACTTGAGTCCCCGTACTGGATGTGAATTCTAAAATGTATGTTGAACTCAAGACTTCCTAAAGGTGTACTTACAGTCCATAACGTCTTTATCTAGCAAATGTAAGAATGATCTGCTCTGTGTTTGCAAGAGGAATACACGCAGATATACTGGAGCTCCAGGGAAGTCAGAGGAAACCCACCTTATTGAAGTAGGAAGTGGCTCCTTATTCTTGCTACGATAAACAAAGGCTGCACGTTAATTTTTGACAGGGGTTGGTTTAAGTGATTTTATAAAAGGCCCCTTTGCCAGCTGCTGCTGTTCTGCATTGTGGTAGTTAGCTCGTAGTAGCAGAACTTTCCGGTCATGTTAATACTGGCCTAGAAAAGTCTGACTATGCCATCTCAGTTAGGAATAGAATTCAGACAAATTACCAGACCTTTAAAGCAGCCTTGAAGATCTCCTAACAGTTTTGGATAACCCTCTATGGGAGTTCTGTTTAATTGGAGTATAGATCAAATATTCTTTAAGACAAAGCTTAGGGAAATCAACTTTGCTAATGTGTATAGATGTGAAACCCTACTGAAACTTCTGAAAGTTCTAACGAAACCCCCCATTATTTCAGTGTAAGGAATCAGCTTTCAAGCAGTGTAAATAAGCACAATTCCAGTAACTCCAGCCTAGTGCTGGGGATTGACATACTAGCTTCAGTGGTGCATAAGCAAGGTCAGGTACAGCAGGTTGCACAGGACTATGTCTGGACAGTTTTTGAGTATCTCCACAGGTGGAAACTGCATAACCTCTCTGGACAACCTGTTCCACTGTTTGACCACACTCACAAAAAAAAAAAAAGTTCTCCTGTGTTCAGATTTAATTTCCTATTTTTTTTATTTGTGCTCATTGTCCTATCACTGGGCACCACTGTAAAGAATCTGGTTCTGTCCTCTTTACAGCTTGTTAGCAGTAACATCACCAAGAAAGACAGTTGGAGATGATCAAGGCAAGCTAGCTCTGTGCTGTTCTGTTTTGTCTGGCAATTTCCCAAAGGTCCAAAGCAGCATCTGCTTCAGTAAAGATGACCCACTGAGTCTCTCTGCTGTAGTCCCCACTGAAGACAGAGCTTTAAAATACATGCATCTTAAAAGATGCTTCTCTATAATTCAGTAATTGAACCTTAGTTTCCTGAACTGATTTAAAGAGTCACCACATTCAAGCATGAGCCATCTTTAAATTTCATCTTGACTGTCTCAGTGATTGTCAGTTTAAAACCTTAGAAAGTTTGCATTTCTCCCTGAATTCATTAGATAAGAGAAATAGGTCATCTAATAGCTCTGCAAACTGTGGTTGCTACAGAGATTCCTTATTGCATATCTCCAGCAAGAATAAAATGTAAAATGACCTTAAAAGCCTTTGTTGGTTTTGGTTCCTGATGGTTACTGTTAAGACATCTGCAATAGTTAGTATCTTAATTTAAATTAAAAGAAACCCAAACCCCAAAAACACCTCTTTGAAGTTGCTCAATTTTTTTCTCTGTAATGTTACATGCTAACTGCTGCAGAGGGAGGGGTGGGGAGATACATTTCAGGCTCAGCTTGCCAGTTGCAGCAGAAGAGGACTTGTTATTTTAAAGCTTTTTCTTGATGAAAAGCTGCAACCCTGCACTCGTTAAGCACTGCCAGTTGACATAACTTTTGTGCTGCCCAGTTATGCTCCATAAATCTGGGATAAGAAGCACTTCTTGCGAAGTGATTAAGAGGGAAACTCTTAGAAATGTTTTACAACATTATGTAAGAACTGAGTCAGGCTGTAGGTTGTTCTTGGACCTGAAACAACCAGGGCCGCAGTTCCAGCCTGAACATGAGCTTGGTGCTCTCATCTTGGAGTTCTTCAAAATTTTAAGCCATTATGGTCTATGACTAACTCTGCAGCTTAGATTGGCACAGTCTCAAAGGAAGGTATTTCCCTGCATCTGAAAAAAGTGGACGCAGTCAGTGGCCTTTTAAAGCATACTGCAAGAAAGCTATACAACAGCTAGAGGCTTCATGTGTAGGTTGTTTAATTTCTTCAGCATCATTATCCTTTTAATAGGTGTGTGTGAGTACCTTAATTCTCCTTTCAGAAATCCAGTAGAAGACTGAATGCTTGACTGGTTCAGGGCAATCACTTCTATGGGATCTGTACTGTGTCGTATATTTAATGCAATGGGTTTGTTCTGTAAACAGAAGATCAAAGTCAGATTTCTCTTGTAGGATCTAAACATCAAGAAAGCTTAAAGTAGCTTTTGATTAGAAACTTTTAATATATGAAGTATCCTATCTAATGCTGATAGGGTTGTTAATAGCATGATTGAATAATAGCATAACTTTATACAAACACCTGCAAAATATATAAGTGTATAAAAAACATGTGTGGCTAGCCCCACTGTGTGATTATGCAGGTTGTGACATCAGCTGTGGCTCGTTCTTTATTTTTGTTGTACCTTTCTGCTCACTGTGAGCCTGGTTAGCTTTGATCCAGAAAGCAAAATGAGCTCTTTAAATAATAAACAGAAAAAAAATATTATCAAAGGCAGTTTGGAAGCTTCCCTCTCCCCTGTTCCCCAAGACTAGATCTGGGATGGATATTCTCCTTTGTTTGAAAGGAGGACCAGAAAGTTGTGCCTTAGAGCAATTTAACACTGTGTCAGACATGCTTTGTCCTTGCAATAAGGTGCACAAGTTATAACAGTTGAGGTGGTCACTTTGTTTATCACTGTGAACAAGCACAGAACACTGGCCAGATGAACCAGGCAGCATTCTCCTTAGGTATTCGAGGCGTGTTACTAGCTGTGGTGGATTTTTCTATACCTTACAGGATGTCTCCCAGAAGTAGAATAATGTGGAATATGATTCTTCTATTTTTTTTCCTATGTTGTCCATGTTTTGCTACCTGATAGATCACAGCAGTTGGTGTATAGGTTTTATATTGCTTTGTATAGGTCTTCGTTAACCAGACAAATCTGCTGGTCAGATCCCAGGGTATAATAAGGTTCAGAAATATTACATACCAGGTTGTCTAATGTCTGTCTAGACATTGTCCGTTTCAGGATTTATTTTTATTTTATTCACATCTTCACTTACCTGACTATTGTGGTGGTCCTAGAACTGGACCAAGAAGCATGTAGACCTCCCTTCTCTGGTTATTTTTTGTAATATTTGCATTTAAGACTCAGTGCTGCTAACAGAGAATTGAGTTGGAGTAGATCATAACTTGTCATAGGACTGGATGGTGGAAGTCTGCCAAGATTGCGTCCTTCAAAAGCTTCTGTTGGAGATCCTCTGTCTCAACTTAGTGCCGGCGGCATTTTGTGTGTCTTGTTGGTCATTGTATTCCTGCGACTCTTCCCCAAATCAGACAAAGTAGCTCACCAAACTGAGCAAGCAAGCTTGGAAACACTGTAGGGTCTGTACTATAGAGAATATGTGTGAATGGCGAGCACTTAAATGAGAAGGTAAGATCTGTCTAGGATAAGTGCAGTGTGTTGGTGAGTACGGAGGTAAGCCCACGTGGAGCAAAGCAGCGTAGGGTGGGGTAGCTGCTGATAGACTGCTGATAGTGGACATCAGGAATGTATCTTCACACAAACAAAATCCCTGCAAGTGAAAGTAGTGCCATGACCTAAAAGGCCAGGAAGTCAGGCTGAAAAACATATGAATCTGTAAATCAACCTGAATCAGTCTACTCTTTGAGTCAGGAAAGGCAGCGAGCTTGGGAAATCTGAGTGCTGTGTGCTTTGTGATCCTTGTACTGTAAGGCCTTCAGGGGAAGGAATAACTTTCTGTGATGGTGGAAGATGATCTGCACGCTTCCTTATGATGAGGTTGTTCTTGGCTAGTTAAGCAGCTGCCTACAGTCACTCCCAGCAATACTGCACTAGTAGGAGTCTCAAAGATCAGGAACTGGGAATACACTTACCAGACAGGCACAGTGTATCTTCTGTTGAATTTCTGTACCCTATTTAATCCTTAAGAAAATGAGATCAAATATAACAGTGCTTTTTAACTAGGAGAATTCCTTAGATGGCAAAAGGAAAAAATCCTGTTGTTAGAATAGGTGTCTCAGTAGTGAGGCATCATCAGGAAGGTGTGCTAAATCAGGACAGGCTGCCAGAACAAAGCAATGCCTGATGCTGCTGCTGACTGAGCAGCTGCTCCTGTAAGGCAAAGGGAAATCTGTAAGAAATCAGTGGATGGCTGGGATTATACCTGTTCCTAGAATCAAAACCTGAGGAAAGAGGGCAGGAAGTATTTGGAGATATGGAGGGAGGTAAACCCGTTTTGCAGGGAACACAGCATGTTTGAAAAGCAAGCCTAAAATGGGTACTGTCAGGCAGGGACTACACAGTATGAGGAGGTATAGTTTCATATAGCACTGTGTAGTTTTGGGTTTTCTTCAAAAGAAAACAATAGACAGATATCTCCTGGGTAACTGTTGAGAAGAGGGGAAAACGGGGCCACAAGGACTAAAAAGAAGCAAATCCAAAGTGTGGATTCTGGCTGTGCACACTAAACTCACAGTAAGCCAGAAATAAAAGATTAGGTTGGCAACCTCACTTAAAGGACAGAGATTACTGTACTGTTATAATTGATTTCAAATCCAGCTTGGCTGATTGTAATGAAAGGACTAGGGAAAAGTGGGAAAAACTGTGTGTTCTTTGTAAGATTTCTGTCATACTGAAGACAAATATTTCAATTTTGATTAAAATCTATGGATTTCTTCCCTCCTTTACTTAAACACTTCCTGTATGAATTTGCTACAACCCTTTCTCTTTATCACTATAAAATTCTAACCCTGAACACTAGCTATAGAATTGGTTTATGCACTTTTCCTTTCAGCTAAACTATAAAATTCCATGTGCATGAAGTAGCTTGTGTGTTTTACAGGATCAGAGCCCCCCTGTGCTAGTAACTTTAACCTTACAAACTCTTCAGTACTGCCATGGTCTGTCTGTCTTGGGCGTTTACATTGATGGACATTGTTTATTCACAGTAAGCATCAGCACAGTTCAGCTAGAGGTGCTCTAGTTTGAATCCACTATGCAAACAGAAGTGTCAGTGTACTTACCTAAATGTTAGCTTTGATTTATGATTTCTTTTTAATCTGTGCTAATTTTGGGCTACTTGGCAGTAACATATAGCTTGAAAAAGAGCAGTAGTGACTCAAACGTTGTTGCCAGGTTTCTGTGGTTTACTTCTGCCCATACCAAGCATTAAGCAATTAATCTCAAGGTTTTAGGCATGGCAAAACAAAACAACCTCTCAGATGTGGTTTACTGTCAGTTTGAGAAAACTTTCAATGGCAACGAGGAATTTGAGAGAAAGAAGAACAGAATATTTATAAACAATAACTACATGACAAACTGCTTCTGTAAGCAGAGACTAAACTTAGCATTTGCAAGATTTTTACCTGTTTTCCAAGTATTCTGAAACACAGGTAAAACATTTGATAGGTCAAACTAAAGATCTTTTATGAGTTGTTTACAGTTCTTACATGTATGTTCTTACAACCTCTTCCTGAAAAAATACATGATTTTTTTTAATTAAAACATTTTTCTGCATTTAGGAAAGTTTGATAGATATGCCTCAGGTGAGAAGGTGTCTTTGAAATTGGTGCCAGGTATTGCACAGGTGAATTAAATTACAGCAATGTTAAGCGAACAGTGGGTATACAGCAGATGGCTATCCACACTAAATCAAGGTGACTTTTCCTTTAGTGGGTATAGATAGCCACATAGCACCTACAATGCTGGGAACATTTGATGAACCATATCATGGTACATAGCTAAAGCACTGTATTGACTTTTTTCTTGTTAAAGAAGGGGACACGCTCATTGGAAAACCATAAAGACCACAAGAATTTCTTGGGTTTTCTTGCTCTGCACCATCTTAATGTGTTGTATATTTTTAATTACGTAAGCCAGAATAGACCAGCTACAGAACCATTTTCAAAGTGTTGGATGACATAGGACAGTAACCACTTGCATATCTGGGCCAGGCACGAACTTTGCAGTGACCTGACTTTGTGTGACCTGCCCAGCTTGTTTAAAACCAGGCTAAACTGTGGGACTCAATAGTTTGCAGGTCCACTAACAAACCGTGCACTGTGCTGAACTCTGATACTGAGGACATAAGTGTGTGTGCATGCTGAGGAATGTGTGAAAAGCTTTTTAAAACGCTCCTCCTGACAAGTCCTGAACAAGTGAGCAGTTGGACTGAAGCCTAGCTGCACATGAGTTCCTGGCACATGGGACACAGCACCTCTCACCTGAGACACATAAACCAGGGGTTAGGGTCACTCATGTGCAAACAGGTGCCAGCCTCAGCTACGAATGGCCGCCCCACAGCTGCAGTGCGTGCCGGCTGCCTGTGCCCTGGTCTGGCAGCACAGCAATCAAACAGCTCAGCTGGCACCACAGGTGAACTGCATTGGAGCACATCAGTCTGTCTCCAGGCCAAGCAGCCTCTGCCTTTCAGCTCAAAGTTGTGATTCCTCAGCAGCGGTTAAAGACAAGGGCAGCTACTCGGGAAACAACCTCATCTCTTCCATGCTTCCTGGTAAAGTAAGTCTTTTCAGCTTTCATTTTGGGTGCACTTAGGCTTCCTCCCCTTCTTTGGTGAAATCCCAGAACTGTGCTTGAGACCATGCTGAATGAAGCATGAATGCTGCAAATCTTCATTTGCATCAGCCTCATGTGGTTTTTTCTAATGGGTCAAGATGACCAAGAGCATATAGAAGCCCATAGATAGACTGGTTGATGACCAGTGCAAAATGCCAAGCCTGGGTGGCCAGACAATAGCTCCAGAAAAGCATTCTCTCTGCTTGATGTCATTCTTTGCTGAGCCCTAGGATGAACTCTGTGTGTAGGTGACAACACAACAAACAAAGGGTAAACAAATATTTTCATAATATAGGTTGCTTTAAAAATATAGCTGTGCCTTCAACATAAATACAAACCAGCCCTAAATTTCTCCTTCCCATCTGTCAGGGCATATATTCTGATTGTATGAGGGATTGGAAGGGTTGCTTGGTTTTGGGGTTGGGTTTTTATTCTGAGAAATGAGTGGGAGTTAAGGAAAAATGTTTGAACACTACATTGTTGCTACTGGAAAGTTTCTTAATAATGATAGTTCAGGGAAGGCTTAGCAGAGTGTTAGCAGAAGTGTTAAAGGAAGCCACGTAAAAATGGCTTTTCCAGAGAAGGTAGCAAATGTTTTTGGATTTCCTGTCATGAGACGTGCTTTCAAGTTCTTACATAGAGAAATCACTGAGGGGAAATTTAACCATTTGCCAAATACTTTCGGTGTTTGCAACAGGTGTGCAGAAGGAACATAATCTCTGCTACAGCTTTAGCAAGCTTCATTGTGCAAAGTTAAGGACATAAAATAACCAAGGTTTGCAGGATTATGTTGTCTCATTTTCCCCTAAAAGCTTTGGAGATGTTGGCTGCTCAACCAAATTTGTCAGGAGAGTTTTTAAAGATATTGAAGTTCACCAAAGTTTTATGAGAGCCGTTGTATAAGCAGGGAAAAGAGTTCTTGTATCTAGTGCTAGAGGAGTTGCCTGTGGATATGTTAGGTGTTGCCGATGTTGATCCTGGTAAGATTTGACGCTGAAGTTGCAGGATCTTCTCCCAATAAGCATGGTGTGGTGCAAGAAACATGGGGATCTACAGTAGAAGCTAAGTGTGCGGGTCTGAGAGTAAGAGTATGGCTTCTGTTTTCAAACAGATTTGTTCTGTGCTGCCAATGAAGTAATTTTAAACTTGCTTTTTGTAACAGCTCTCTAATGTACCCTGCCAGTGCTGTAAATGCCCCAATTAACATTTTGAGAGTTGTGAGGATTTGGGACTGTTACTAAGGGGAATTCCTGGCTGGAGACGAGCATTCTCTCCAATAAGTAAGGAATGTACTTGCTCTGGGGAAAGAGCTGTTCTCTCCTCTTCTGCTACTATTTAACAAAGCAGAAATGCCACTTTTCTCCTCCTGTATGAAATAACGGACCCTGCTTTCTTACAGTCTGTCTGCACCACCCCTTTTCCTATTTAATAGGAACCCAAACAAAGCTCAGTTATCTTGTTCCTCAAAAACTCTTCTCCTATCTTCATGTTAACTATTATAATTCCATTCATTTTAAATAGTTGGTATCTATAGATACCTCTTATATTTATCCACTCAGGGATCCTATCTATCCTATACTTGTAGGCCCACTTCCTGTTCTCGTGAGCCCTCAGACTCCTTTATGCCTTTCCATGTACCTGTTTAAAAGCTACTTCTGAGGGTCCAGCTGTCACTAGGAGACTAAAGACTAAATCCAAAATGAACTAAACATAGCTGTTCCACAGGGAAGGACCTTTACTGATAAGGCCATCAAATTACAGGAAAAAATAGAGATGTAGAACATAAGTCCTGTACGGCCAAGAGCAATTAATAGTATTCAAACAATGGCTAAGCCAGCTGGGTAACAAAACAAGGTTCAATATAGCCAGAGGGGGGAAAAAAAAAAAAAAACAACAATGCAGCAAACTGCTTTAGATAAAGTAGTGTTGTTCTGGTAGCCTTGTCTTGCCTTTTACCTAGGTAACTAAGATGTAGTCTAGGCTTTTGCCTGCTGCCCAAAAGGCTTGATTATCCTGTGGGCTCCCTCAAGGAAAAAGGCCAGCACCATGGATGCTGTACTAGCAAACCTGTCATGATGGTGGGTATCTACGTGCTACAGGTGGGACAGGAAAAGATGGCTGCTTCAGGAGTGAGCAGAAACTCAGACATTTTCCAAAAGACTAGGCTGTTCCTTGCTCTCAACTATTGACTCGCTGTGTGCCCTCGTGACGAAACACTACCAAGCTGTGGGCTGGAAGGAGGGGTTGAGGTAGTCAACACATGGCAGTTTCTATAGGCAACAAGTATATCAACACTTGAGAGCAGTGCAGTCACAGTAATGGAGAGGGACCTCTGGAGATCATCTTGTCATTGACACTAGGTCCAATCAGTCATGGTTCTATGCAAGTCCTTAAAATCTCCCTAGGTGTGGAGATTCTGCTGTCTCTCTGGATAACTTGTTCTAGTTATCCAAAGAGACAGCAGACACAAGTACACTCCTTGTGAAGCTTTTCCTAACATCCATTTTTAGTCTCCCCATCTGCAATTTGTGACCGTTGCCCTGTGTCATATCATCTGCCACAACTGAGAGTAGGTTTTTCAAGGGGGTGATGGGGGAGGAAGCTATTATTTCCCACATGGAAGGCAAAGAATGAACTTGTATGTGTACACTGTGTATCATTAGGAAGTAGGAGCTGGAGTAAATAACATCCCATGTGAAAGTCACCACTAGTTGTGCCCATACTGTGCATATACCTAGGAGTTCCACCACTCTTCTCCACCTGCATTCTTGATTTCAAACTGTGATCCTGTGATGAAGCAAACTCCAAAGATTCACCCCATTTAATGCAGTGTGCCAAGGGGAGGAGGAGGGCAGTAAATGAAGAGCCAGCCTTATTTCTATAGCTGCCATTTTAAAGCATTATGGAAATGGTAGCTGAAATTGCAATCCTACAATTACTTTAGTGACTTCTTTTGGAGAAGATGTGGAAAACAAAACATCAGAAAATAGACAGTAATAGAGATGCTAAGTAAGGACAACAAGCTGCAAGATGCTCTGAAGTCCGTGGTTGAAATACTGGCTTGGGGTAGGATGGATTGAATTGGCTAATGTGTGTTTAATTTTAAATGTAGAGGCATTCATTTGCATATTGCTGAGGTTAGGATAAGATTTAGAAAAGAAAATTATCTGTAGGACCCATTGTTCTGTTCTCTCTTTGTTAGTCTGCAGAGCTAGAAGGAGGGCTGAGGTTGTAGGTATATACAGTCTGCATTCATCTTGCTGAGTGTGGAGGTTACTCATTTTTTGAAGTCATTAAGATCTTGGAAATAGGATTTCACACACAGGAAAAAGAAAAAAGGAGCTGGGGAGCTTGCAGGCTCATTTCCTACACAATTTTGCATGGGACCTAGCTAGTAGAAGGGCTAGATTGTTCACAGTCAAATAGCTTATCTATTCTTACAGACCCTTCATTGACTTTCATTTACTTTGAGTCCTCTTCAAAATACTTTCTGGGCTTCTGCCTTAAAACTGAAAAGCTTTTTCCTCCTCTTCCTGAGTGTCCATAGAAAGACAATCCTTGAGTTTAGGAAAAACTGATAGGTTGCACCTGCTTTCAGTGCCTTCCCTGGTCCAATGCTAGCTTTACTAGGAATGTCCATCTTTGGCCCTTCAGTTAGGGATACACTTGCTATTCTGAAGAGCTATAAATAGACCCAATCAGTGCTAGGAACTATAAGGAACCTGGGCATAATCAGCAAGTGTGAACCTGTACCACTGCCAGATATTAAGATGCTGGGGCAGGGATGTCCAAGTGGCATTTATAACTTGGTGAAACTTATATGGATTTTTTTTTTTCTTGGAACAACACAGCATCCCTCCCTGTCATGTGTTCCTCTCATTCTGTCTTCAGACAAATACTCTGCTGCATGAGGCATAGAAAAAAACTATTACCATAGTTCTTAGTAAATTTCTAGAATCACAGAGCTTTCTAAATGTGCATTAAAAAAAAAAAAATCACTCATCCATGCATTGGGCATGGAATATTTAAGCTCAAATTGATGAAATCTTGCAAAATTATAAGCACTTTTAAATACATCTTGTGAGAAAGAAGTGATGAGCAAGCACAACCCATGGCCGTGATGGGATGCACCCACGAGTGCTGAGGGAACTGGCAAATGTTATTCCGAAGCTGCTCTCCGTCATCTTTGAAAAGGCATGGAGAACAGGAGAGGTGAAAAGTGATTAGTATGTTTTGGAAAACAGTATGCAGCACTGTATCTGTTTCTCTGTAAATTCACATCAAAGGTGATTAATATCATAAAAGAAAATCTTTTTATCACTATTTTAAGTGTTAAGCTTGAACTCAGATCAGAGTTGAAAGCCAAGATAGGTTCCTTCATTCTCGTCCATCCTCAATAATAAAATGTGTATAGGTCAAACTAGATTTTCATTGACAAAAGCATAACCTTATAGAGTTGCTGCTGTCTGAAAACAACAATTATCCTACCGGCCTCCATCGTTTTAGTAGTTTTTAATGAAGAACAAGGAAAAAGCAAGTCTTCAGCATATCTTTGGTTGGACCTGTAGAGCTGACAAGATAAAAATAGCAAAACTCTTGCATTAGTAAAGGAACCTATTAATCTACCAGAATACAGAATTCATCAAATGCATGAGCTGAATATAAAGGTGAGACAAAGAAAGATGGAGTACCAGATACTCTGAAATGTATCTCTATCGATTGGTGGTGTTGGAAACACCTATCCCAAATGCTGCAAAGGTAGTAGAGATGGTGAACACCTAGGTGTTAGTAAGGTATAATTGTGGTTTAGAAGTGATAGCATAGAGGCAAAGATCAGGAACTCAACTGGAAATAAAGCACAGGCTATATTTTTGTCTGTAGGTAAGTCAACAAACAACAGGATTTTTCCTAATGAGCTCTCCAAAGGTAATCCCACTGAGCTGCATAACTACACTGTGCATAGTAACAATAAGACTCGAGGGTCAATGTGACTTGTGTAGATTTCAAGCCTCCAGTTATGATTTGTGTTGCTCAAAGAACATGGCTTCTTATATAGCTTGTCTAATCAAGAGATTTCAAAACCACTAACCATTATTGTTTAGGAAGTAAACTTTCATCTGCAGAAATGGAAACAGGATGTAAACCAGCACGCATTCTGCAGCATAAAATCTGTGTACAGTAAAGATCCCCTATGGGACCATACACAGCTTTGGGCTAGAGGGAAGCTTGACAGATGGAGCAGTTAGTTTCCCTTTCTCTTGCCAGTTTCTCTGCAGTGGGGCAAAGCTTTGAGCAGTTATATGCCATATCAGATAAAGTGGGGAGGAAAAGAGATGTGAGAGAGATGTTTATTGTAAGAACTGAGTGTAGCTACCTTTGTTAATCTCTAGAAGTACATTATCTCTGTGTGCTGTATTCAAATATTTATTAATATTACAATTCAGCCACAGATGTTTGGTTTAAAATTGGTGTGAGGAAATTGGAGGCTGGAGTCAAAAAGCTTCCAATTCACAAGTTTTAGGAAAATAAATAAGGGCTAGTGGAAGGTAAAGACAAAATTAGGCCAGTACAGAAGTACTCTGCAGAAATCTCAGCACACAAGCAACACTCCAGGAATCTCATGCAGAGCAGGAAGTTACCTTAAAGCTTTTGGGGTGCTCTCTGCTCCAGTGAAGTAATGGAAATGGACATGGGAGAAGTATTTGACCTTCTTGATGTACAGGTGGTTTGAGCCTTGCTACTGCTTCAGCTAGTGGTGATCTAGTGATATGAAGCTTGCAGAAGATGTAGTAGCATAGTTATGGCTCGGAGATAAAAGAGACTTCTGTAAGAGAAAGATCTTAAGAGGTGGCAGCTGATGGTCAAGCAAAGGACAGAGAGCAAAACATAAGACAGGTAAAGGAGAGAGCAGACTTATAAGTGTCCTGATGAAGGGGAAGGCGGCACTCTAGGTTGACATTAGAGAATCTAAATGAGTAAACATACCAGTGAAAAAAAATCTTATCAGCATCCTACTGAAGAAGCAATAGCTTTAATCAGAGCCTGAAACAACTACAAGAAGTAGAGCAGTCAGAAGGGAAGGGTTGCCATGTGTGAAATCTTGACTCGTTCCCTCCTTTTCCATCCTCCTCAGATTGCTTTAATTTTTTTTTTTTTTTGCTTGCCCTCTCTCCCCAGTGAAATTCCTCTGTAGTCAAAAATGATTATTCAATTTTCCTTAGTATCAGTTCTCTAATGATCTGATCTTCTTTAAATCTTGCAGCTGAGAAATATTAACATGATGGGATCTCAAGCGTGTTTAAAAAAAAAAAATAATACTGTACATGCAGACTATCCTATCGCACATCAGTTCTGCTTGGTCCAAAGCAAAATGTTCAGCAGTAGATAGTGGCCTGATCTGAATGTTGGTGTGTTGAATTCACTTTTGATTCAATCTCAATGTAAGTGACAGTAGAACCACCTCCTCCCCATTGATGCATTTTTATATCATAAGCATCTAGACAAGGTAGCTGAAATCAGACCCCTGTTTTTCAAATTCTATGCCATACACAAAGCAAGACTGTAAAACCTTTGCAATACTAAGATTGAGGATAATCGACTCTTAAATAACAGTCTGGTGGGGAATAGGCTGCTAGTTGAAAATCTGAAATAAGTGAAAGCAAGTCTTTGTTCACAGACTGGCCGAACTGTGGTTTCAGCACACAATAAAATTACAATATTTTTCAAATAGCTGCCTGCCAAATGAATCACAGTAATAGTCTACATGGACACACTTTCTGTCCCCATAGTGAAGTAATGCAGTTTAGACAGAGCTTGCATGAGAAAAATATACTGTCTTTGGAAGCAATCCGCTTCAATGAAGAAACACGGATAGTATCAAGGAAGCTGAACAGAAAACAAATCATTTCACTGCCTCTTCAATATAAAACTCAAGAGAGGAGAGAGTCTTAGAGCATCAGGGAAATAAATTCTGCTGGTCTGGACTAAAACACAAGACAAATATTGTGGCAGCACTCCCTAAAAGCAAGTTCTGAAGTTTCAGGAGATATGGTATGAATTTTAGGATCAGAAGATGTATACAGTGAAAACTGAAAGTAATCTTTTTAGCTGAAAATTTTGAACTAGGTGAAGTTCATTTCACTGCTTCTCTCTAGTGAACAAGGAGTGTACCATTTTACAATTTGTGGGACAAATTTGGGACCTTTAGAAGGATGAAATGTGCAAGGGACTGGGTCCAGAAAATCCAACTGAAAATCCACACGTTAGTTGGGGAAGAGATTGGTAAAAACTTGACTATGTAGCCTTTGAAGACTTCCATGTATGCTTATTTTATGTACATAAATAGTAATTTTTATTTCACCAGAGTACTTCATATATAAAGCTAAGTAAGTCTGTGTGTGCAAGTAAAATGTCTTCTGTTGATCCTGAAGGGACTGGCTGCCCCTCTGCTGTAGAGCAGAACTTCTTGCAAGCCTGTATTACTGCATTTAATCCTCTGTGTGTATGTGCATTGTTATGTGACAGTGTTGAGTCCCTGTAAGCATTCCAAAGCATTAACCCATTTCTGGGACTGCTTGACTACTGACCCAGTGGTAAGCATGCAGAAGCGTGGAAAAATGAGCTGCTGATCTACAAGTTAAAAGATTTAATAAACAGGAATTTTCACAGTCAAGTGGTAATAAGTATTGTGAGTTTTCAGTAACAGCAGATCTTACTCCGGTGTGAAGCGTAACTGCAGCGTATTTTATCAGTATCATGAGCTATGATCAGCAGTAATTCTTGATAGAGTTGCACTGAAAAAAGTTAATAAACTCTTGTAATTGGGCATTTACTTGAAATGTAAGCATATGATTTAACAGGTCGCTGGAACAGATTATATATAAAAATGAAAGTGAATTGTGTTACTTCTTTAGAACATTAACCAAGGTTAGCAAATGCTGTATGAAGGAAAAAAAATTCCCCAGAATTCCATTGTCAGAAGTTTAAAATGCATTCATCACTAATCGTATGTGATAAGCATACAAAAAACTAATCCCAGTTAGAACACATCTAGAAGATGGGTTCTTGATTATGTTGGCAGGTATCTAACATTGTTTTATTGAATTCTGAGCCAATCTCCCTGGCATTGCCACGCTATTATAAAAGTAAGGGCAATTATTATATCAAACTTACAGAGTATTGGTTATCCTCTAGACGTTAAAGAATTTTAGCAAGTCATGTGATGGTTTATGACTTCAGGATGAAAAAGGTATGAACTGGGAAAATAGAAAGTTAAAAGTACCTTCTAGCTTTTTGATTCCAGAGGACTTAACTTTGGTTGTTACTGCCTTGCTTTATCACATCCTGTTTTGTCATTTAGTTATGTCTAGTGCCAATAGCCATTACCATTCTTTCAGCCTTTCTGTCCATGTTCCCGTCTGTGGTAATCATTAATTAAGCCAAACATGTTGGCTGCATTTAGAACCTCTGTAGGAATAATTCAACCCTTAATAGAGATACTCAATCATATCTTCGTTGTTGAAACCACTCTGTCCGCCGGACATGGCATTGGTAGCCAGACCTTGCTCTTCCTTTTTGCTCTTTTTCCTTTATCTCTTACATATAAATAGTTTTGGTTTGGTTTTTTGAGTAGTGATACTTTATGGATATGGGTTGAAAAGTACAAGTAATTTTAAATGTCAGGGAGAAAAATTTAATTCAAGGAACTGAATTTGTGAACTTAAATAGTGCTGGATTTTGTGTGGGGATTTTTGTTGTTGTTGTAAGTATTAAAATGCCTGATAGAGCTTGGGGTTTTTTTTCTGTAAAATGTCCAACTGTATTTAGAATTGCTTGTATCTATACAATAAAGTGGGGAACTCAAGGGGGCTAGTTTTTAAATTAACTACCTGAGCCATGTGATCTAGCAAAGCTTCCAAAGAATGAAAAGTATGTTTAATCTGGTAATTACTTGTTTGATCTCTTACTACCAAAGCAACATAATCGGTGTTGATTTCTCAAGAGTTTCTCTCTCTAATCCACTTAAATTTATTCTCAACAACCTGGAAAAATTCTCCCTTACACTTTTAAAGCAAAAAATTTAAGTTTCTCTCTCTAATCCACTTAAATTTATTCTCAACAACCTGGAAAAATTCTCCCTTACACTTTTAAAGCAAAAATTTAAGGCTGAGATTTTTCAGAGTCCAACGAAGCCCAGGTGTCCAATGCCTACTGAATTCTAGTGGAAACAAAACAGACTTTAACAAAACACTCAGCCCAACATGTTGGTTTCTAGCTGTTTCATTTAAAGACACATTTGACTTTACTGTGGCTGTAACTGCCATGACAGAAAGCTCTGATGTTTAAAATAGATCTCAACAATCTAGTTATTCTCAGTGTTGCATCTTCGTTCCACCTTGATGTTCTTCATCTCCCCTGCACCCTCTCCCCTCACCCCCCCCTGAATCTGTGCAGCCTCTGGAAAAGAGCCAGAAGGACATACACAAAGGTGGAGAACCTCCAGCCTATGGCCCATCTACATGCAAGTGAGCGTAATGCAGCTCTTCTCAAGCTATAGTAAATTGGGCAGGGAGCAATTGTACAGGCACGCACTTCTTCTCATGCTGTACCATACTTCTATCTAGGCCTGCTGAGCTTTGGGGGGGGTTTTGGTTTGGGGTGGGGGGTTTTTGCTGTATGAGAAACTCGCCAGCCTGGCAGTTCTCACTAGTACTGCAGTGTGGCCTGCAGAGAATGGATAACCATGGTTTGTCAGTGTTTGAACTCCTCATTCATGTCAGTAATTGAACAAAGAATTGGGAAGGGAGGGAAGGTTTCCTCTTTACTGTTTATCCAGCCTCTGTTTCAGAAGTTACTGTGTCCTGTAACTGCTCATGGCTATGGCATTGATGCCTTCTGCGTCATAACTTACTCTGCCAGTGAGGGGATCTCATTCTTAGTTATTTGGTGGCAGAGTTTTTTGGGGAGTGGTGTTCTTTTTTTTTTTTTTTTTTTTTTTTTTTTGTTTGTTGTTTTTCTCTTTTAACGTTCTTCTCATTTCTACAATTTGCTCATGCTAAATATCTGCGGGGGGTGTGTTTTTTTTTTTTTTTTTTTTTTTTTCTTTAGTGCTGCTGGCTTGCTCTGTTTCATTTACAGCCTGTAACTAGATGTATGTTTTCAGTGGCTTTACACAGACCTACAATTAGCTTGGACTCTTTTAGCATCATAATTCAAAGTATTCCACCCTTTGCTCTTCTACTAGTTTCTCCCAAATAAGTTCATATGTATGTCATTAGATAATTATATATAATGTATATTGTGTAAAGCTGACAATATAGCCACTCAGTTTCTTCTAGATTCTTTATTGAAAATAGCTCTATTCTTTATAGTTTTGGACTTGTGGTTTGGAGGTTTTGAGTTTATTTTTCTTTGGGTATTTATTGGGTTTTTTAAATTATCCTGCTAATCTGTTGTTAAATCCAGATGATGCTGGCACATATGACAACCTTTGAATATTAGTGAAGCTATTTCTGTGTTTTTATTTTACTTCCTTTCAGTTCAACATCAGTAAAAGCTTGTAGTTTTCCCGCTTATGAACAAAGGAATGTAAAAACATTTAAACTCTTTCCTGCTATAGGCCCTGCTAAGGTATGAAATGTGATATGCTGCTATCATAATAGTAGGGTGGGTTTTTATTTGGGTAAATGAAGGGGTGGCATTCTGCATCGCTTCAACCCTCTCCCATACACACAGTCTTAGTTTCTGTTTCATATACCAGTAAAGGCCAACATGAATCTGAAACATGATTTGTTGTCAAATAATAATTTTTTTGTAAAAGACTCTAAGTTCCTATTATTGCCCATCTGCACTAGCATACAGCCCCATTTTAATTCCTTGTACACCCTCCTTACATACAGCTGTTAAAATATTTGTCCTGAAAATTTTACTGCCTTCATTCTGGAGAAGTAGCGCTGAAACTCCAGCTCTCTGTAGAAATATTGATAATACCACAGGTTTTTCTTCAAAAAAATAATATAGCAAGTGATCCTTTAAAATAGTACATTCCTCATTGAAATAAGGTGATCAAGCAATCATTTTTTGTCACATAGCTCTTTGTGACTAGTAATCATAACTACAGCAGCCAACATTAGGATGTGGCTCTACACAGAGCTGGCTTCTCTTCTACAACATATCTCTTCTACTGCAGAAAATGTAGCAAGGAGTGGTGGAGGCAATAATTTTCCTATCCTTTTGACTGCATGAGAGAAAGTTGCATTTTACTTCTTTCCTGCACACAGTTACCTCATCTGCAAAATCACGAGGAGAGAGGAGGAGGGAGAAAATTAGAATTGTCTTCATTATTCACACATCCTTCATCAGCACTGCCTTACCATGCTGTGACCTCTGTCCTCCCTTGCATCTGCTCTCAACTGAGAGGATCATTACCATTTGTAATAAGTTCAATAATCATTGATGTAGACAGTGAACATAATACCTCTGTATCTTCAGATCTGTAGCTTGATCCACCTCGCAAGTAACTTCTCACATGGTAAATGGTGCTCACCCACTTCTATGTAGAACGCTTGTCTTCAGCCCATCGTTTGCAGCAACTGTTTTGAATGGTAAAGCTTCCTGTATCGAAAGAAATCAAATGAATGTGTGCATGTGTTTGTGTGAGGCTATCACTTGCTTGTTTGCTGTCTTGCAAACACATGCGTAGGTTATATTACATCAAATTTTATGTTTGAACATATTACATAAAATTTTCAGTTAACAATGGTCATGAGCTGCAGAGCTCTGATCCATAGCTAAGATTAACACACCTCATAGCTGATGAGTTACTTAGAATTTGTTTGGACTCAAATAAGTCGATACAAATAGGAATTTTCCATCTTTTTTTTCCACTGCCGCTCCCCCAAAGCATTTACAATACTTGCTTAACCCGGGGGCTTGGGAGGGAAGCAGTCTTTCCAGCCAAACTGCTGCGTTAGCCTTTAATCAGTTGTTGGGAGGAGCTACAGTTAAAACTTATACTTTTTTCCTAGATTGATGACTTCCTGGCTTTCCTTCGTTCTTTTTTTCTTGCTTATAATCCCAAATCTTTGCTTTTGCATCCACTGAGCACTAAAGGTATGTGGGACTTTGGAGGCCCGTGCAGTAAAGACTTAGGAGCTAAAGAGACTTAGGAGCTAAGGACTCTTTTTGACTTAGGAGCTAAAGAGAACAGCAACGGTTAATCAGGACCCCAGCTGTTGGACTAGGCTGCTTTTATCAAAATGTTTCTAGTCTATTTGTAGTGGAGAAAGTCTAAAACATATAAAATGATCAACAGAGTTAAAAGCCTGATGGATTCTCTTTCTTTAAAGCTTTTTCCAAAACTGCCTTTCCGAAAAACACAGGATAACTTTGGAAACTGCAGACATGCTCCCTTCAAGCTTACTAGAGCTCCATCTAGTCTGCAGAAGTGCTAGTACTTCTGCTTTTTCTATCTTCTTTCTATTTTGGACATGCTAGTAGGAGATTGAAAGCCTAAAGAAGTAGCATCTCATTAGAATTGTCAGCAAAAAGTCCTGCACTCCAACAGGACTCGTCCACTACCTCTGAAACTACCTCTGT
The DNA here is from genome assembly GCF_001431845.1 of Calidris pugnax. NCBI lineage: Eukaryota > Metazoa > Chordata > Aves > Charadriiformes > Scolopacidae > Calidris > Calidris pugnax. Next base: position 17,897,734 of record NW_015090990.1, on the reverse strand, counting down.
GGGCATTACGTTTTAGCTCTAGCTGTCTCTTAGTAGCATGACAGACATGACCTTCCTACTGACAGGAACTCAGGCTTAATATAAGAAAGGACATACTCCATAAAATAAATATGATAGTCATGAACTTGGGGAAATAGCTGGCCAGGGAGGAGGGGGGAGAGGAAGGTTTCTAAGTGAAGGGAAGAAAATATCTTCTTCACTGGAAGGTATTTCAATTTTACAAGGAATCACTTCTCTCTTCCTCATCATTAACCAGAGTATCTACAACTAATATCTGTTGCCTGCACCATCCTCTCTGTCCCCTACATCCAGCCACAACCCAAAGCAATGAGTAGCAGCTACTAACTCCAGTCCTAATAAGAGCCAGGTTTGCCCAGTTATGCTGCCTTCAGTTTAGTACTGGCCTCAGGATCTTTGCACTATGTTCCAGTACATAATGTAGACAAGTCCCCAAATCATCACATTGCCTCATCTTAAACAGGAGGCTTTTCCTGATTTGGGATCATTGATTGCTTTGTCCTGAATCTCTCTTTCATCAACTGGTCCATTTTCCTAACTCAAAAGTTGGAAATGTTGCCAAGAGTATATTCCTGCAGAGAAGGACAATACCACTGAATCTAGTGGTAAACCTAGATTTAGATTTTTAGATTTAAACTTTGTTATGTTCTTATGAACATACACAGTTTGCAGTGACTGCTTTTTAATTCAGCTGATTAAAGAGCCTGCAAACAAATATGAAACACTTAAACTGTGTATGTATATGGTGTCGAATTTTATGGATGGAAGAGAGCCTAGAAAATTCTTAAAATATACAAGCTTTATAACTAGACTTCACAAACTACTTTCCCTTTGGCCTCTGTCCCAGTGTAACCATATTATTATCTCTTGGCATAAAACTGTGTCTGATGTGTTAATTCTTCTGTGAATGACTAACACTTCACCAGAAACTTTATTTAAGCACAGAAGAATGGATGACCTTCAAACGAATAGTTTTTCAATACCTGAGAACCTGGCTGGGAACTGTCCCGGAAGCGTGTGGAGCTGGGCATTGTACCATGAGCGCTGTAGCTTCTTTTTATCTTGCACCTCATGTTGTCCTTAGGCCCCCTCTGATCGGTGTCACCGCAACGAAGTATCTCTAGCTTATTCTTTGTGAGAACAAAGGGCTTCAGAGCCTGGTTGCAAACCAAATTACTTCTTGCAGCCTTTCAAAGTGGTTCACCAGGTGGTAGTTTTCTTGCCAAAAGGGAGGCTAAGCTCAGCTCCTGGGTTCCTGTTGACTTCCAGAGTCACCAGGAACCGGATGATGCTGAATGCCCTCCCAGTTCTGAGTAAAGCATAAAGATACTTCTTCGGTTACCAAACGTTCGTTATCTACCACTGCCCTTTAACTGCTCATTGGTAATAGAGGTGAAGGGCTGTAGTGCTCGAGGGGAATGCCAAACAGGAAAATAAACATTTCTGTGTTCGTGTGAGCTGTTTCCTTGCTCACAAAAGCCCAAGCTCCAAATACGCTGTTAGTGTGATCTTTTGATGCTAAAGTTGCAGTGTTCCACATAGGAGTGAACTAGGCTTTGCATTACTGTGGGGAAATATATGCCTGGTCTATAAAGGGAGGCAAAAGATATCAGCAGTAACACCTATGCAATTCAGAAACCCCATTTCCTCTAAACCATCAATAACCTTGCATGCTAGCAGCTTTCTCTGTCAAAAAAATTAACTTTTATAGGGACAGCTACCAACTGTCCATCAGCTCAAACCAAAGAGCTGCTGGATGAAAGGAGAGAGATTGAAATCTGGGGCTTCAGGAGATTCTCGAGAGAAAGTTGCCAATGTGCTGCCCTTTCTGCTGAGCATCATAACTCTATGTTGAATTCACTATATGCAATGGATTACTCTGTTCCCTTCCTTCAATGCTAATTAGCCTAACTCGGGTGCAGTGCTGCTGAGTGAAGCAGCTCTAGGCACATGCTCTGTGGAGGTGATTTCATCCTCAGAAAATAGTCTATATTCTAAACACACTGTGTAGGTGAGTTAAGGCCACTGTGGTGCTCCTAATTAGGTGATGAATATGGGCCACTGTTACTCACCTCTGTGAGAAACAGCTGTAACAGCTTGGGATCTTACTGAACATCAGTAGTGAAAAAACGGGGAACACTTACAATTAATTCTGGGCTCCTTCAACACTGGCCTTCCTTGTTGTGAAATGCAGAGGTGTTGCAAAAGGTGCACTTGATAATAAGTACGTTAACTATCAAATGCATACCCTGAAGCATGATGTTCTTTCCAATAACAGGCAGTAACAAAACCAGACTGCACTGGGTAGGATAGGGAGTGTTCAACAGCCCAAACTGGATTTGGGGATTTTGGCAGGAAGAACACCACAAACAGTAACGCGCCCCCTCTTGCAAAAAAAAAAAAATAATCAGAAAAAGACATTAAGTCGTTAATGACCATATATAATCAGAACTTTGATCTTGATTCCAAGAAAAGGCACCTCAAGCCATTAGTTGATATCTCAAAAGCAGGCACAGGCACTGGTTTAATAATGGCACAGATTAAGCTTAATGATGCTGTCTGCTGGTGGTTGTCCCATTTTACTTAGCCTATGCCTACCTACTCAATCTACAAAATCTATGAGGCTGTTTGGGTTTTATTGATAACCAAAACCCCCTATGTTTTATAAATGCAATCTACGAAACAGATTATAACTCATTTTTTCAAGAAAGGATGTTCCATGGTAGTAAGAGGCAGTAAGGTTAGAGTGAATATTTGTTGTCAGCACAGTCTGATACTGTATTTATTAAATAATGCCTGTCTCTGAATTCCTATTGTGAATATAAAATCAGCAAATATAAACAGGAGGCCGTTTTCTTTAGTGAGTAGTTAGCATTCTATAAATAAGCTTGGAAGTATTTGTATGTATTTTGCAGAAGTTGTACCTAAAACTGAGGCCACGTATAAGAAGCTGCATTATATGAAACCAAATAAATCTAAATACTTACTGGTATGAACATACAACTGCTTCCTGCCACCAGTGGTGAGGAGGTGGGAACAAGAGTCCCTTGTAAAAATTTGCTCAGACTTCAGGGGAAAAAAAAAAAAAGAAAAAAAACCAACAACTGTCTTGTGCATAAGCTAGGATTTCACTGAGAACAATTCTGGTGAATACCACAGAATGGCAGAGGAGAGGAATGGAGGGAAAGGGCAGAGGTCCGTGGCCACCTCAACAACAGACATCGTGATCTAGAAAGGAGTGTGGGCAGACAACCTCTCCCACGTGAGCTACTAACAATAAAAGAGATGTCAGGGTGGTTTTGTGTGTGTGTGTGTGGACAGCGTTTGTAACAACCTGGTCCTTTTAAATCTACTGCCTTTGAGCAGTGACCTACTGGATGCCCAGCAGTGCAGACTGCTGGATCCCCACGTATCCAGAGGAAGATGAGTTTAGTACTAGAGCAACTTTATGCTGACCAGCACAGTAGGACAGATCAGTTGTACAGCAGCATGCTACAGATGTGCTGTGCAGCATGTGTGTAGCACATCCAGCACAGGGCCCAACAGATCTCCAGTGGGCAGATGACTTGCACATGCACAGCACATCCACCCATCAGGCTAACTGCAGCCTGTACCAGAGAGGCTCTGTCGTGGAGCACACAGCTCACCCAGAGGAAATCAAGTTCAAGTACCTCAAGTACCTCTAGCCAAAAGTATTGGTGAAGGCCAGAAAGGGAATGAATGTAAAGTGACACACACTCCTCCTCAAAGAAAGCTTAGAAGGGAAGAGGGAAGAATAATGGAAGTAGAAGGAACACCTTTTTTTTTTTTTTTTTTTTTTTTTTTTTCCACTTTTTTAAAACACCCAGGTTTTGTAAATATGAATAGCTGGTACCAGCTAAACCATCCCTGTAGCAAGCACAAAGCTCATGGGAATTGCTGAAAAATAATGCAGGTACTCGGTTTTCAGAGATCACAATCCTGTTCAAGTTAATGAAAGCTGAATGGCTCAGCCTGCATCTGAAGAGTGAAAGTTTGAAGGCCATCATAGCTATAGTTAAGATCTTTTCCCACATGGTGTAATAATGATTGAGCCAACTACTTGGGCAATCTGAAATACTAAGTTGCATAGAAAAGCCATTCAACCATTTTTATTATTATTATTCATTCCATGCACACCAAATACATTCCATTTCCTACAATCAATATGCTGTGGGTTTTGGGGGGAGTTGCATGCATATTTTGGTGTTTAGGATTTTTTTAAATCTTTCCTAAGAAATTTAAAATCAAGCCCTAGGGGCTCCAAGCTCATATAGGTTTTGCCATTCTAAAACTAAGGGAAATTGCTAGTGCTTTTATGAGTAAATTTTCTTCATCCTTCTCTGCTTTGGTCATAGGGCCTATCCTATTGATTTTTCCAAGATATGTGCTGTGTTCCTCCTGATTAATCCCCTTTGGGGAAAAAAATGTAACATATGTCCTTCTGCTCCTTACCTATAGGATGCATCTTGAGTGATTAACTGCAGATCTGTTTCAGACCCCCTTGCTTCCAAAGCAAATCTGAAATGATTATGCCAAAGTTTGCTTTCAAATAAGGAAGTTAATGGATGGTTCTGTTTGGGGATGTGGGGTTTTTATTCTTTTGGTTACATGTTACATGTCAAATTCTAAATGTTCCAAATCTGACCTTCATGAAAACAAATTAATTCTCATTTCATATTGGGGTGGGGTAAAAAAACAAACAAACAAAAAAACCCACCATAGTCAAACTGTTCTCTGATCATCCTTCAGACAGCTAAAAAAATGGTTTCCAGCACTGTAGTTTTAGGGTATGTGGTTTTTGTTAAACAACTTCTACGGAACTGTCAGCTGGCAAATGCAAGGTAAATTACCAGGGCAGCTGAATGACAACAAGGAAGTGAAAGATTCAACAGAAGCAAATTGAGGCATTGAAATGACTGGGATTACAGTGAAAGTGAAGTACTAGGGGTCTTCACAATTCAGACCTTAAGTAACAGTTTTGAATTTACTGTAAAGGGTTTCTTGCACAGCTGATGTTTTTCTTCCTAAGCATTTTGAAATATATTTACATCTTAAGTTTCTTTTGTGTTGTATTTCAGAAAAAGGTTTTTATTCAAGGGAGAACTAAAAAAAGTAAAAAATCAGGCCACCGTTGCTGTTTCTTATGCTACAGAGGCAACTCAGGCGTTTCTTTGCTATAATCCACCCTCATTACATAGAGATGTTCTCCCTAATCACTTTGGCCATCTTGGGTCTATCGTGAACAGAAGATGTGTCTATTTCCCCTGTGCTCAGATGTCTTTTGTTCCTTTCTTATCAGCAAATACCTATTCATTGGTCCTATCTCGTTGTTTTACATTTTATCTCCATTGAAATGTGTGTCATTTATTACCTCAGGGGTTGTATGTAAATTAAAGTCTCCTGCATCTAGTAGCTTTATTCTTTCTGGTTATTGAAGCACAGAGAAATAAAATTATTTTTCTTTTATAACAGATACTTGGATTTCTGTCCTTTGACTGCTTGAACTAAGAAATAGTTAATTTTTGCAATTAGATTGTGTTGAAGTCCCATGAGTTTGACATAATAATTGCAATCAGAACTTTCTTCTGCTTCCAAACTTGAGGGACCTAGAAACTTCTTTTTTGTGCAAGAAAGAAAAACTTTCTGACCCTTTTCTAAAATGAGCTTTGAGAGTTATTGGATAGAAAACTCAGAGGTTTACAATCCTGAGGTGTATCAATCTTACCCTATAGTAAAGTCCAGGAAGTTTCATACTTAAATGTGCATTTCTAGTGAGCTACTTGTTACTATTTTCTGTCCTGGGAATCTACTTGAGAGAAAATCTTTGAGCAGTCCTGCTAACTGCTCTGTCATCATAGTATTTTTTTTTTTTTTTTACTTCTCAGAGTACTAAAATATTCTGTATGTAGGCATGTTCACATTAATTTTTCACATAATTTTAAAATCTTCCCATACATAATATAATGTCTTGTAATAACATAAGATGTTCACAACAAAACGTTAAATTATACAGAAAATGTGTTAGTGCAAAAATGAAAGGTAAACTTGATTATCAAAATTAGATCTTGATAATTAATGCTGATCTTTAGCCTTTACCTAATAGATATGATACAGATGTTTTGGGAAGGCTTATTACATATTTCTAGCATTTTATCCAAGTAGGGGAACCGGATGCTACTGTTTGACTCTATAATCATATAATTAAACAACTCCAAAGCCTCACTGATGCTCCTAGAAGGACTTAGGCAAGTCTCTCACACGTAGTACTGAGACCTTCCTGGATTGGGCAATGTGCCTCTCTTCTTTAGAACAGTTTCTGTCCCTTTTTGCCAACCACAGCTACTGTTCCTCCAGGCTGCCCAGTGGGTGCATCACATTCCACCAGTTGCAGCTACTTTAGCAGGTGTAGAGGTGGGGGGGATTGTTTATTCCTGGTGTGAAGAACATGCATCTTGGTGCTTGACTGGGGACTGGCTTCTGGGGATAAGGCAAATTTGATGGTGAAAACGACTTAAAACTACATTAGAAGTATCTGAAAACAGACTTTAATTCATGGCACAGAATACCCTGACTTTATTTCCCAACCATGTCACTTTTCAAGTAAGTGTGTAACTCTATCCCAGTTGAACAATTAAATATTTAACATTCAAATATGGTTTTGTAATGGGGAGAGTTTGTTTCAGTTACCTGTACAAATAACTCTAATCTACAGATCAGTTGCCCTGGTTTGAATTATGTGCATGTTTAACACAGCAAACCCCACGTGTCTAATCTTAGCTTGCAATGTTGAAGCAACTTATTAAGATATACAGATATTTGACATATATTTGGTATCTTAAGTACAGCTGATAATTAAAGTTTATCATGCTAATTCTATTTAGTTGAACGTGCAGTTTTTCCAGCAGAAACACAAAGAATATTAGTATCGTGTCTGAACAAACTACCTGTAATTACTTCCTGTCAAAACTGACGTAAAAGCAACGGGAAGCAAGTTAACTCTCTTAATTCTTTGATATTTGATGGTCTATTGTCTGATGGAAAAAAAAAAAGGAAATAATTTACTACTACCATAATCTTATTTCTGTAGCGCAGTAATTATTTCAGAATTACATAACCATGTCCTCTGCACGCTTTGGTGTCTTTTGTTTGTAAGTCATCTCAAGGGACTCCACAAAGCTGCTACATGGAGTTAGAAAGGCAGGAATTTTATGTAGTTTTTATGCCAAGCATTTTCCCAAAAGTGCCCTGTGTTATGGTCAGTTCCTGGTAGCAGACTCATTTGATAAACATCCTCCATGTGTTTTGCACCTCCTCATCCATAAAATGTTACCCCAGTAGTCTTCTGTGGCACTTCTGTGGGTAAGAGCCTTAAGGGATGCTTTACATATAAGCAAGTAAATTCTCTAGTCTCTTTTCTCCCCCTGTGAAGAGAGAGTCCAATCATCTCCAGGATAGCCAGTAAGTATAACAGGATATTTAATTTCTTTCTGTTATGCTAGCTGAGCAGACAGCATGTTACCAGCCGGTGAAATATAATAAACTTCTACAGAATTGTTAAGAAAGTTGCAGAGCAGGAATTCAAGTCTGCTCTCATCTCCCTAACCTTAAGTCTGTAGGTGTAAACCTCAGGGCAGAATTTGGTTACTTTATTAAACCAGGAGTTACAGGAAGGCAATTAGCTCTTCCTGTCCCACAGACTGTTTGTGAGCAAAGAGAGAGAAGTATTCCTTCAGCTTGTGAACAGGACCAATTAATCTAAAAATATGATCCTAAATTTCCAGGTTTAAGTTTGTTTTGGGCATAAAACATGCTCCTAGGAGGTTGGTTCACAAGTGGGAACCATGATATCAGATGTAATAATGACATATTGGACCACATAAATGTATTCATTCAGAAGCATTACAAGTTTTGCAACCTCTTCACACAGGATGGTTGGGTGTTAAAGCTCTAAACATGGTGAAGGTGGTATGAAAGCTTGTTGCACACTAAATGCACTCAGCAGTTTGATAAATAGCTTGTAGCTGAGCTCACAGCGTGTATCATTTACTTTGTAAAATAGCCAGTTTGATCAGTTAAGACCTGCTGGATGATCAGAAGAAAAAGAGTAGTCCCATTCGGAATAAGTGAAGAATATAGCTGAATCAGGTGTGCTAAGCAGTAATGAATGAGAGAAAAGTGCTGTTAGTGTGATCATCATCAGTCCTTAATGTCACATCAACTGTTTTCCCACCATTCATGTATAGAGTGTTAATGGCATACACTCAGAAGAAGCTCACAGAGAAACAAATTACATAATTTCCTCTTGAACTGCTCTTTAGAGTTGTGTTAGACATTAAACAGGTGAAAAGTAATGTGAAAGTGGTAGAGCAGAAGATAACTTTCCAAAAGGATTCACCAAATGCTTGCATTTTAAAAAGCTTATGGTAAACTTATTACACTCTTATCAGACGATGAATGTTAAATAGTGTACTTAAAAATGTGGGGTTTTTTTAGATTAAGAAATGTGTTGAAATTAAGAAATTGAATTGAAAATTAAATTTGCCAGTGATGGATCACTAGTAACTAAGGACAAGCAAGGCTTAGGGGTGTCACCTCAAGTTAGTTATCAAATCTAGGGGGGGGAAGAGCATGTTGTCTCCAAAAACCAATTTTTGGAGGGAAATGGCTAGGGATGCAGAAGGGGTAGTCTTCCCAAGCCCATTTTCACAAAATGCTGATTTCTGATAAGAACTGGTCTCAGATAAACTGCAAGTAAACTGAGTTATACACTTATATCAAATAGCAGTGGCAAGTTATGTATACACATAAAATATCAGGTTGCCCAATAAGCTGTGGGGGAAAAAAAGCACTAGTCTGGGTCTTGAATTGCTTGACAAAAAAGGGTGTTTTGCAGGTTAAAACTTTAGGGTTCTGGAGCACCATTAGCATAATCCTATTACTGTCTAGGCAGGTGATAATTGCTCCCAGTTAGGCCTAAGGGAAATGAACATTTTGAAAGCATAAAGGGGCACTCAGTGGCAAGGAGAGAGGAATTCTGAAGTTACCTGGGACAAATGAATATATAATCGTTCTCATCAGAGTGGAGTGAGGAGGAAGGCTTGAATCCAAATAACTCCCCAAGAAGAGTGTTGGTAGTAAAAAAAGGAAGGATTCCCAAAGCTAGGCGCTCTGTACCCTTTAGGATATAAGGTCTGCAAAAGGACTGAATATCTGAATGTCTGTGTTAAGAATCTTACAGCATATTGGCTGGATAGAAGGGAAGTGGAAGAAACTTCTTGTCTTGCAATAAGTAGATTTTGTATGGTTCCCTCTCATTTCTGTCCTCTGTAAAGGCTTTGTATATAATTGTGTTATCTCTTTTTTGGATTTTGTATGAAAAAATCTTGCTACTTGTTCTTAAATAACCTGTGTTTTAAAGATTTCGAGACACTTAATTGTTATCAAGGTGTTCCACCTTTTACAGGCATGATAAATTTTAAACTAGGATGCTGAACTATTTTCATAATGTGCCCTCCTTACTCTCCTCTAATATCATCCTAAGTTATCCAAAGGATAACCAAGCGTGCCTCCATTAAGGTCCATGGACTACTCTGACAATTCAGACCTGTGGGCCAAAGAAACATCTTTGGATTGGCAGCGTCAGCCAAGAAGCTTATTGGTATACATTAAGATAGTAGTAATACTTAACTAGTAATACTTAATGTTTCCAGTCACTGGACTTTGGCAGCTTTCTGCTCAGTGTGTCAGCTGCTATGAATGGTATTCCACGACATACAGGAACATAGGTTGCAATTTAGGGAGAGGATACATTGATTTAGGTGTTGAAACATTCATTATGTACATTTTTTCACTACATTCTAGTCCTAGGTGATACAGAGGCTTTCAAAAGTTTTATTGCCTTGCTCAGTCTGTGACCACATAAATCTTTTTACACGTTCACTTTGATGTATGAATATACTTCTATGTGATTAATTCTATATGATCAATACAGGCTCCTAACCAAAACTGCTAATACTGTAGCAATTCTATCTCAGTAGGAAAGGTATGGATTAATCAACAATACCCTCTTTGAAAGTTATGTCTTTTGGCAACTTTCAAGGGATTCAGGAGCAAAGTCATAATCAAAGAGGAGTTTAGGGTTTCTTTCTTTTCCAGAACTGGAACTGTACAAACTCAAATCCTAATCAAAATTGATCTTGATACATTTTAAAAAGTGTCTCAGCTGGTAAAATTATCTCCTTAAGATTTCAAGTACTGCTTAGCCTTTCACTCTATTAAACTTCTTCTTTTAAGGTCACTGCACTTGTTCAGTCAACAAAACTTCCCCATGGCTTTTTCCCTAATCACTTTTGCTGTCTCTTTCTCAGTTCCCTTTTTCTTTTCATCTTATATTTGCATTTTTAAAAAGTATTCCTATTCATCCAATTTACACTCTCATCTTTATTCTGGAGTATCTGTTGCCTTTATGAACAGATTTCTCTCTCTCTCTTTTTTTTTTTCACTATTTCTGATTATTCTAAGTCATTCTGTTAAGCTTCCAGTTACACAGTAGTATGTCATTCCAGCTGCAGCTGTGTTAAAGAAGAACTGACCATTAAATTATTATAAAGTAATAGGCACGAGTTGTTGCAATCTAGAAAACTTCCACCTCTGAACTCATTAAAATATTTTATTTCCTTAATTACAAGATGCTTGCTCCATTCTTCTGCAAGACCACTTACCCTGATTCCTTCTCTGTATTACATGTTTTTAGTTTTAGTATACTCATACCTAAGCATTAGTGAAACAGAACTGGAATCCATTTTGACTCTGATCCCTGGAAAAGGGGTTGTGCTAAAGCTAGTAAAACGTTCTTGTAAGTGTTCAGACATTGCTGGAATAGTAATGACTTAGATATGGAAAAGGTGTTTGTCCAGATTAATAATTTTTCCTATCAGAATTATTATAAACTGCCGTGAAGACATTAAGCATAGAATTACAATAGTTAGACCCAGTTCTTTTCAAGGGAGCGTCAGGTTTTTATTTTTAGCTAACATCGTAACATCATGCACTGTTGCTAGAAAAGTGGCATGGGGCTTTGATTCTTGGTGTTAGCAGAGTCTTTGTGTATCAAGGACTTATGTAAATGTCTTGGTCTTCTGTAGATGGTCATGACTTCACTTCCTATGCTGCACAACTTGATTCAAAAAATACATTTTGAAGAGTCCTATAAAAACTTGCAAAGGTCACACAAAAATGGCATAGTCAGTCAAATGTGAGGCAGCCTCAAATATAAAGGTCACACAAAAATGGCATAGTCAGTCAAATGTGAGGCAGCCTCAAATATAAAGGTCACACAAAAATGGCATAGTCAGTCAAATGTGAGGCAGCCTTAAATATTCTGCAGTCCAACTTCAAGTCTACTGTCATGGCTCAGGAATTCTGTGAAGCCAGTATCAATGTTTTTTGTTTAGTGTGCTGCACTGCTAGTTCCAGCAAGAAAACTGGGTAGCTGAAAACTAAGTAGTTGCATAATATTTTTCATCTTAAAAATTAGGAGGGAAAGATGACCAAAAGAACTGGCTAATCAATGTTGTATTTAGTCTTGCAAAGATAGATGAACAGAGTGTTGCTATTCCTTTTGACACATTCTCATGAAATCTCAGAGGCCTTATTGCTGCTTCAGGGTTCATGTATCGGGGATGGGGAGGGGGGAGATGGAAGAGGAGGAAAAAAAAGGTATTATATTTGAGTTTTAAGTAGTGTTTTATTTGTAAAACAAAGTGCCTTTTCTGGTAATAGGTATTACTCAAATTCCAGGACTACAGTGTTGGATCTGAAATTACATGTGTTCCAAATACAATTTGTCATAAACTTATATGGTGCCAGTCAGCAGCTCTAAATGTAGGTTTTGCTCCCTCTAAATCTAGAACCAAGATATTTTTGAGGATTTGAAACTTAGCAAATTGTTAACATAAAGTAATGATAAGAAAATTACTTCTGCAAAACTACAAGTACCTATGCTTTTGGACGTATAACAATCTCCCTCTTGTATTTAGGTCATATTATTTATGGTCTTTTATGTAGCCTTTTAATAGTGGCATCTTGTGTGTTATTTTATTTTGAACTTTTTTTTGGGAGGGGCCTGTGCTTAATTTATTTGTAGAGAATAGGCTAGTACATGTGGCTCAATGTGTCTGGAGCCTCAGCTCCTGCCTTCTTGACAATATGTATGCCAGTAGCTTCATTCACCTGCTACTCCTGCCAATTCCATTTAGACTTTTCAGCTGAACCGCAGGAGTGGGGCCCAAAATAGCAGAAGGAAAATTTCTACGAAGTGGCAAAACAAGAAGAACTTGCTTTTAAATTTAACATTCTAACTAAATCTCCTCAGCACAGAAATAGAAAGGTTTTTCTTGACACAGAATTGTAAGCATGAGTAAACTGGACTTAATAATTACAGGCTAATAATATGAACGTGAGCAAATGAAGGCAAAGCAAAGAGGCAGTGTATTAAAGCAGACAGCACATAATTTCTGGAATGTCTATGCTGCATACTTTTCTGCAACAACTTCTGGCAGCTGAAAGCAATGAAACACCTTGCTGCTTAAAATGAAATATACTCAGAAATTTTCTGTGATGGCTCAAAGAAATGAAAAGCTAAAACAATTTTCTTGAAGGGATGAGAGGGAAGGGAGCTTTTTTTCATGTGCAAAGATCTCTATGGGAAAGAAACCAAGTCATGCCATTTAATGATAGCTATGCATTACTGCTTAACTGTAGATATTGGTTTTATCTTCTACTTTTTTTTCTCTTCCATTGTAATTTAAAAAAACTCTGTTGAAACTGCAACTTGAGACAAAGCTCACTTTGAAGTTTAATCCACAGTTTATTGAAGTGAACACATTCATTTTAGTAGATACTGCATCAGTCATCTGGTATACTGCTTTTCTCATAGAGCCATGTAATATTTGGGAGCAGTATACATACACTCTGTGTACTAGAGAGGCCTAAATGTTACTAGCAAATAGAGAAAGAATCGATGCCATCTTGGTTCATACTGAATTCAGTGTGTATGAAGTATTTCTGGAAAAAAAACAAAACAAAACAAAAACAGATTTATGGTGTCACATACCTGGCAGAAATCAAGATTTTTTTAAATTTTATTTTAAGCTGTGTGTGCAGTGTACCTAAAGAAATACTGCGGCTTTTGAATTGCCTGGCTTCTAGCATCTAGGACTGCTCCAGAAATATGGCAGAACCTGGAAAAGATCTAACTGCTTAGTACTCTCAGGGCAGGAAGCACACACGCACATCCCCATTCACATGCACACCAGCATCATGTCCTGCCACGTTCTACCTTCCATAACAAATGTTCTTGTCCTAATTTGGTGTATGGTCTCAACCACATTTTTCAGTAATGATTGTGACATGCAAAGGACATGATTCAGCAAGACCCTAAAGCGTGTGTCTCACTCCTAGCACATTTACATTCCCATTGATTTGAAAGGAGCTACAAAGCAACTGTGTTGATGTAAATACTAGCCTGTGTAAAGCCAGCAATATGTTTTAAACTCTTGAATTGGAGTCTGGGAAAGGGTAAGTGCTGTGTTCCTTTATAAACTCATTTTATCATCGTTTTCAGGGGGAAAAAAAATGAAACCAAGCAGTCTTCCTTTAGGTTCACTACGTGACTACTGGAAATTATTGCTTCAGGGTAATAGAAACCAAATAATCTTTTTTCCACATTCTCTTGGAACTCCACCAGCCATGAGCACAATGGGGGGTGGAGGGAGGAAAGTCTTACATCCCATTGTCTCCACAGGACTCGCTGTTCCCTACTGAACACCAGTGTCAGTGTTTCCAGTAGCTTATAGATTTTCAGATGGAAAGTATTTTTCTGCCAAAGATAATATATATATTTTGAGTGCATGGGTAAAGAAGATAATTGTGTCACTCGATGTGGCTTGTTTTTTAAGCACTTCAGTAGTCAATCCTACCTTGTAGTTTGTGAGTGCTTTGTAGTACTTAAGACTAAATTGTATTAAATCCTATCTTCAAACATGTCAAAAAAGTAGTATTGCTATAGGTATCTCAAAATTACATTCAACTTTTTTTATACCTTTTTTTAAAGATCAGTGTTGAAAGTTCTCTAAAAAAGCTCCAGCAATCAGCTTTTTTTTTTTTTTTTTTGTGGGAGGTTTGTGGTGTCCGATTTGCTCCTCCCAGAATGTGACAAAGTGAAACTAAAGGAATCTTTTTTTGCCTCCTCTCTGAACTTACATTAACAAAGTGCTTTCTTTTTTTTCTGGAAACAGAAGAGAGTTTCAAGACCATGCAAATATTATTGCTAAGCTTTAATCCCCTGAAAATAAAGTCAGGCTAAAGCAAAGAAAGTCCATTGAGGAGAAGTAGTTTTTATTAGGGCATTAACTTCAGTGGTGCTGTGAAAGGCCGTTCTGGTGTGTGTCACTATGCAGGCATAAAATAGGAAACCATTCTCAAGCTGCTTCTTCCTGTATGATATTGAAGGAAAACTGTTTTAAAACTTAATTCTGTGATGATTATTCCTTATCTGTATCTCAGAAACAGAATACATGTATATTCTATGTCCTCTACGTCACCAGGGCATGGCTGTCTGAGAGATGCGATGTAGTAACATCATTGGTTAGAGACTTCAAAGGCCTGCAGTGAGAAGAGTGAGTGGGCAGTGAAGAGATCTTAGCTTAAGTTTTAAAGTTGAGCCCTTATCAGCAACAAATTTGTTTTTCCTATTGATTCCTCTGTCATTATACAGTTACAATTTCACCTTGGCAAATGCTGTCACAGAGGAAGCATTAGCACTAGTTTAAGTACTATGTTTCCTGACCTTTAAAAAAAGAACCTCAAATAACAATTTGGTAATGTCCTAATACTGACATAACTTTTCTGGAGATGTATTGGTAATAAGTAGGAGGACTTGGAGGAGAGAAGAAAGAATCAGAGAGGGAAGACTGCTTCAGAGATAGAAATCTATTTTAGAGCACCTCCTAGATCGAATGTGTTTGGATTTGTAGCAGTCCATGGCAGGGGTCTGTTGTGAACATGGCTGTCCCTATCTTGCACAGAGCTCACCACTAACACAATCACTGGATACTTTTTCTGGCATCATTATAGAGAGAGAGACTCTTTGGGGGGAAAAAACTCAAATCAAACAAACCAAAATGCACACAAACAAGCAGGATCTTGCTGTCAATCCTTTCTTATACTTTTCTATTACACCAAGATACTTTGGTGTCATAGACCATAAAAAAAATCTAGTTTCATCCACCCATGAGACCCACCCCAGCACAGGTTATCAAACACGGTAGTAATGTGCTGCTCTTCTCTGCTTTGCCTAAAGAGTAAACAAGTTAATATTTACATTGGCAAATGTTTTTTCCACCTGCTTCACAGATTAGGTTCTGCTGAAGTACAAACTGTCAGAAAATGACATGGCAATACTGTCCCCAGAAGGAACAGAATTGCTGGCCTAGTTTCCTACAACTGCAAACCAGAATGTCTGTCTCTTTGGGGCCTCTGCACAGATGAGACCATAAATTTAAGTCATGTTGGGGAAAAAAAAAGGTGAGCTCCTTTTGCTGAGATTCTTGAAAAACAAACTACTGCTTTATGAAGACTGAATCATGTCTGAAAAGGTTTCCATGGCCAAGTTATTTTCACTACATGTCAGGCTTCAGGAAAGCAGACTTCCTGAGGACAAGACAGCAGAGTTGTGTGTTGTCTTCATTTAGGTGGAATTATAATCAGAAATGACTGGGTGACCTTGATGGTGGTTCCAGCCAAAGGGCTGAACCTGAGCTATAGAAAGACAGAAATCTCAGGATACCTGAGAAAGACAGAATTGCTCTGGGTATGATGAATAGACAGATGTTTTGGGGGCAATTCCATCTGCCTCTGCCAAATTCTTGAAGTCTTGTTATTGCCTCCCCACTCAGCTTTCCGAGTGATTGCTGATCAGGTTATATCAACATAAAGACTGACTCTCTGTCTTTTGCCCTCAGGAGATCATTGACTTTGGAGATGAATGAAAAAAAAAAAAAAAAAGGGAAAAAGTTGCAGTAATTTTGATCCACCCCACCCTATAAAAATCACTCTTCTCTGTATTACGTTTTGGATTACAATTAAAACTCTCAGCAAGAACCTCTGAAAAATAGCCTTCTGCAACTTTGCTGTTCACAATAACTGAGGCTTGTACACTGCACATATCTCAGTGCTCAACAGTTAAGAGTTTTGTGCAGCAATTTGAAGTCTCCTCCTGTGAAAACAGCAGCTCTGACTTTAGAAGTAGAACACTACCATAATATTGTTTTTACTAGCTCAAGGTTCAATTTCAATATAACAATAAATAAAAAAAACCCTGTTCAAACAGTTCCTTAAAAATACTTCAGTTCAAAAAAGAAACTGCATAGATAGCAACTATTCCTGTTGAGGGAAGTGACTATAGGGCATGCAGTCTCTCCCTCCTGTGATTGAGGAAGAGGAGGAAGAGACAAATGACAAGAATCAGACACTGCTGTCCTGAATGATGAAGCTGGCAGTCAACGGTGTGTAAGTGGCCTGATTTGTTCCGTAACGTGTGCATGCTGCTCTCAGAAACGGGGGTGCCTGCAGTAGTTTCAGATGCGTCATACCTGGCAGTTCGTTTTCTGATTCACTGGTATTTAGAAGCTGCGTAACCAAGTCTGGTTTTGTCTGATTAGTGATAGCTGTGATACTGAGATAATGGGGGCCAAAACTTGTATACCTTTATTTTTGGGTAAGAAATGTAGATTACATTAAAACCAAAGCACCCTTTGAAAAACAGCAATGAATTCTTCTTATGCTATGAATTTAAGACACCATGTAATATAAATAATGTTATCCTGGAGTCACACTGTCCAAACTTAAGTACTTTTCAGTTGTTTGAGATAAACTTGAGTAAAACTCCATGAGCTGGTTTTGGGATAAGAATTTCCCAGAATCTCACTTCTGATTCACATGGGAATTTGGCAATGAGCCAGCCCAGGTACGTGTGAGTAGGGGGGCCCCAAGCAGCCTCTTTTCAAGTAACTGGCTTGCCTAAAATATTCTTATTCCAAGCTTCCTTGCAAATTATTAGTAAGTATTGATTTTCATTTTAGCTTCTATTTAGTTTTAAGAAACAATGTCTTGAAGCTCCTGTGTATAATTTCCTTCTTTTCATTATAATATATTGATTTGTCAAAGGATATTATGTTGTTCATCAGAAACTTATTCTCAGAATTCTAGTGAACTGGAAATTTGATAGACTGCAGGCTTTCAAACTTCACATTTCATTTGCAATTAATCTAATGGATTTGTGTCTCTATATGTAACAATTAATAGAAAAGTAATTCTGAAAATGTGAATGAAATTACAGCATTTACCCAGTTATAAAGACTTATACTAAAACATCTGCAAAAAAGAGAGAAATGTGATTCTCTGGAGTAAATACTGTTTGAAGTAAGGCTATGATTCAAACTACTGTGTTAAGGTACTAGGTTTAGGTAACTACGTAAGTGGTCTGACAGTCAAAAGTTACTTACTTTAATACATGAACAGGTGAAGCACCTTCATAGGTGATTTTTTTTTTTTTTTTCCCCTCTAAGAAATAGCTAAGAAACCTCACCAATAACTTAAACAGAAAAACTGTTCGTAGGTTATACAGCTACACTCTTCACACGTTTAGAGAAAGCCCCTGGTTGGGAGCAGCTCCACAAGCAGACACATTTGACATATTGAGAGATGGCACCGTGATTAAATGAAAAAGTAAACAGTAGTTCAGTCCTAAGACCTTGAATTTTGTCCCCACCTGACCAAAAGGCAGTAGTATTTGTTTTAATTTTCAATTAATTTTCAGCCTTGAATTGCATCTCTGTATGCTTGTGGAACATTTCAGTATGGATTCAATAATGTTAACCTGTTATAAAGACCAGTTTTTGCTGTTCAACACTTTATTTTAAATGTCCTTGGAATGCACTGCTTTTCAACAAAATGCATGAACTCTAACTCATGTTTTTCTTGGAGAAGTCTACAAGAATTTTGCTAGAGCTATCATAGAGGCTCACGTGAGTTTAGCCTTTGAATTTTCAGTTATATTTATGAAGTGAGAGGCAAAGGATAAGAGAAGGGAAGGTTATCTGAGAGGGGTGGAAAGACATAAATAGTGCGAGTGAAATCAAGCATTTTCAAGTGTAACTTTTTTGTTTCTTCTTTCCAGTGTCACTGTTGACAAAACTGCCATTGAGTTTGTCTCAGACTGGTTTACTTCTGCTGAGTCTGACACTCCTAGTTATCTCAGCAATGTTAGTCCAACCCAACCATTACAGAAATGGCTTCATTTTCTCTCTGCTTGTTTAATGGAATTCCCACCCTTGAGTCTTCTCAGAGCTCCCTCAGTGCTCTAATGCATGCCAAACACATTACACCACCTGAAGCATCAGCAAAGGCGCGTGACCACATCCCATCTTCCACAAGCAGTCTTGTTAGTCCTGTGCTCGCTTGAGAATACTTCAAAACTTCTCTTCCTCTTCTAAAAGATAATGGGATTTATTCATCACTGTATTTTGCTATCCTTCTGCTGCTATAGCTTGCTCTCAGTGGAGTTACTACTGGTTTACAGCAACAGGCATCAAGTGAGGTTGCTGTCATGCAGCTGAAAAATAGCAATGAAATGGGCATCCCCATTTCTCTGCCTCTTTTCCCAGCTTCTAGCTGTGCGACATCCACATGACCTGTCTCTCCATATAATTTCACTGGTATTCATCTCTGCTTTTCACATTTCTTGTCATTTAGACTATATTCTATGTGTCTCTACGCTTCATCTTTTTGTGTATCAGATGAAGTTTACACTCTTCTTAGTAGCTGTTTATGCTTAAATTCACACTCCTACTTGTGTCATTCAAGCTGTAACTACCATTTGAATTTTGAATGCATTTTGAAGCAGCAACATTGGGAAAAAAAAAAAAAGCTGCAGCACCTAGTAGTATTGTTAAGTGGTTGTAGTTACAGATTTGGAAATCAGGGTGTTTCCTAATGTCATTCATACTCATCCCAGTGCCTCCTTATTTATTTTCTGTAGAAATGGGGGATTTTAACATGCTTTCACATCATGGAATACAGCTGGAACAAACATAAAAATGTAAATTATGGGGGAAAAAACTCTACAAACTTCATTTCAAAGCCAAGATCATGTACTTTTAACACTGATGGCACTCAGAAGGCCAGCATCCTATTGCTCTCTCTAATTCCCATTTATGTAATTATCAGGTATGGAAGGATAAATGCAGCTAAACTTAAGATAACTCTTTCCCTAAACTGTGGGCCAATCTTCAATAATTTTGATTTTGAGAACATAAATGTTGATTTTAGATTTTGTAACTGGTACAGTTGATTTAAAGAAAAACAAAAAAACCCACCCATTTCATAATTAGCTTTATTTCTGCAAACAATATATTTCTTTGTTTTCCCTGCCAGTGTGTGTTCCTGTCTCCTGTCTCTCTGTAGGTGTCCTTTTGAGGCTTCAGATCTGTGTTAAAGAAGGGATGAAGCTGTACAACATCCTTGTTCATTCAAGCTTAAGTTACTGGTGCACATCCACAGTAGCTCATATTGGTTCTCCTTTCCACTGTTGAAATTTTATAGACGATCAGTCCCTCCTGATGTACTCAAGACAGGCGGCCAGTGACTTCAGGATGTCTTGGCTTCCTGATTCTGCTTGCCAATAATGGATGAATTGCAGGAGTTTAAAATTTGTCATTTCCACTTCCACATGCAAGAGAAGTGAAAGAAATGGGGAACTTCAGCTGCCTACTAAAATCCAGCTTTAGAAAAGCAATGCTTGTATTACTCAGCTAAGCCTAGTTCATATAGAAGGGCTGCCAGTCACCAAAGTAGTGGTTAAAAATTGGCAGGGACTGACATAAAAGATACTGAACTTCTCTTACTTTAATCTGCTCACTGATTCTTTCAAATAACGTCAGTGACAGTATCATTAAATTTGTCCATTCTGTTTGAGAAGAGGGAGTAAAACAAGTTCCTCAGCATGTAAAGAGATTACATTAAAGTCAATATTTCCTCTTTGGTGAGGTGGGTCAGTTTTGGAATCAATCCAGTTTGCTTTCCTAAGTGTAAGCATGTTAGAGGAATTTTCAGTGTATCCCACCCAGCCAGCTAACACAGCTTTGTTTAATGTTTTGAACCCTGCCTGGCTCCAGCAGAGAATATCCCATATTTATTGACACAGAGCTCTTCTATGAATATGACCGTTAGTTCTTTGTGCTCAGCAGTATCTCAGCCCAGACTTGTGCTGAAGGAAGCAGCTGACTGGCCTTTCCGTCCCATCATGACATTTTTACTGTGGTGGTGTTAAAAAAAAATAATAAATTAAATTCAACACTATGAGATATGTCAATCCAAAACCTATGTTCTGCTTGCTTGTTGTAAGAAGGGAAAGGCTGAAAGGAAGAAAGAAAAGGCATGGCAGAGCAGTATAAATATGCACATGAGAAACAGTACAGCACACAGTCTGGGTCGTGAAGGTATTGGTATGAAGCCTTTGGTATGAAGATGAGATCTTTCTGCAACCAGCACATACAGGGGTCTTCAACAGGCAGGAAGGAAGGGAGAAAACCAAATAAACCCAAGGCTGCAAGAGAGGAAGGAGGCTGTAACACACTGTCCTCGCCTTCTAATATCTTCCATTTTGAATCTTAGCAAATCCTGTGTCTCAGATCCGATGAAAGGGCTTTTGGCTGCTTTAGACAGTAGGACTGGCAAGTTGTGTATAAAACAAATGGTAACACAGCAAAGAGAGACTATTTAATAAAGTAAAGCTTGCCCAGCAAGAGTTTTCCTGTGGATAAACTATACTAGTGTTTGCAAAACTAACCAAAGGTCTATGAGTCATGTTGGCTTTTATCCACATTGCAGAAAAAAAGCTTTGTGTGAAAAAAATAGTTCAGTTGTTGACGCAATATCATACCCTTTTGCTTATGTCCTTTGATGTTTATGTAACCTGAAATCTAGAGTCAATTAAAAAGATTTTAATTTTTTTCACTAAAAATGTCAGCTTTGCATTTGAAAACAAAACCAAAAAGCCTAGTCCTTTCCTCAGAGACCAACTCAAAAACTTCTGTAACAAAGATCTTTAAAACCTATAACTTGTTTTTGCAAGTTTAAAACAAAAATCATGAGCTTTTGTTTAAACTAATTTTCTGTCAATATTTACACTAGTACCATATTTCAAATTAACACAGGCTGTGTAATTTACAACAGTACTTTTGCTTCAAAATCTACACACATGCCTGTACGTATATATATTGTCCAAAAAGGGGAGTATGTACATGTTGCTGTAAGAGAAGGGCAAGAATTGTTTTAAAAAAGAAAAAAAAAACTCAGATGGGTTTCTGGTTTTGTCCCATCTTATGAGTAAAGACACTTTCAAATTATACTTTCTAGCTGGTGCAAACCTAGACAGATCTACTTTGAATTATCATTGGAATTTCTTAGAATTTATACAGTTGAAACCAATTAGAACTAACTAAACAAATCTGCCAAGCAAAGGCTTAAACAAGATGACCCAGTTTAGCAGTAATGTGAAAAAAGCATATATACTCTCTACTAAAAGTACCATTTGTATATACAGCCTTGGAGTTAAAGAAACTTGGGCTTTAAATTCATTGCAAAAAAAGGCCGAGTAGGCCTGAGGCAGTGAAATCCCCCAGAGGATATTACTGCCTACTTCCGAGCATGAGCTTTAATCACAGAATCACTACTTGCTTGTAGTGATATTTAAGCTCACCCTGGTGCTTAAACACCTTCATTTATGTCCTTGCCATAAGCAAAGCTTCGGCACCTGATCTCAGTGCCCTTTTATGAAGCCTGGGAATGAGTACGTATCAAACCACAGTACCAAACAGTGAAGGGACAAGTAAATCTGTATGATACAACTAACCACTTACGGTTCTATAGTAAGCACATCAGTAATTTCAAAGCAGAAGAGACAACTGTCAACAGGTCTCATTTTGAGATCCTGATTAGGAAATCACATAATGAGGAAAGAAAACATCTTCTTTATGATTTCCTGATATTTCACTTCAGCAGCTCTTGTTAGTGCGCTTCTGAGCAGTCTCCTGTAGTAATGTTCTTTCACTCCTAAGAAAGTTGGTAAAATCTTCTTGGGAACAATAGCTGTGCCCTGTTAGCCATTTTCTACATCCTCAAGGTTAATTTTGCCACTAGCAAACTCCATTAATCTCTTTAGCGAGCTGAATAATACTTGTTGGCCATTGTCAAATAAGAAATGGAATTTCTGACTTTCATTCAATCTAAGAGCCTGAATCAAAGGCAAGGACAGAAGCTAGAAAAATGTTTTAAAGAACAGGAAAGAAAATATACGTGTAACATATATACCACAAATCCAGCTACTTTGGTATTCAAACTACCCTAAATTCTGATTATATAATTGTACAAGGTG
Source organism: Calidris pugnax (assembly GCF_001431845.1). NCBI lineage: Eukaryota > Metazoa > Chordata > Aves > Charadriiformes > Scolopacidae > Calidris > Calidris pugnax. Next base: position 17,875,200 of record NW_015090990.1, on the reverse strand, counting down.
CTTTCAAATAAAGGAGGAAGTTGGTGTTTCAAGTCATCATCTTGGCTTTTTCTTGAGACACCAGTATTTCAAAAGTAAGAAAATTAAGTTGGATTCTTCAACCAAAAAAGAAGAATTTGCCAGAGACTTGTGCTTTAGGGGGTAAATTAATAGCGAGGGAAAACTTGCTTCTAAACAAACTACTTTTATGTATAAATATATATGTCAGCCTTCTATACCTCACATGCAATTGGGTTTTTACAAGGGAGAGCAGGGAGAGAAATGGGTGTATGGGATCTGTCAAATTCTGTCCAGTCTCACACGTCTTCTCTTTAGGCCTGGATCTCAGAACTGAAGCACGACACTCTGTACTGTCTCTTCCTTTACCATCTTCTGTGCCAACACAGCTAGCTGACCAAAACCAGGGTCTGGTGACCAACTGCATCAGGTCCACAGGGTACTGGAAAGAGGTCATAGGACTGTACTGGAGCTGGAGGTGTTCCTCTAGACAGGAACCCCTCTTGAGGCAGACCCTGCTAGAAGCCACAATCTGCTTTTGGAGCATTATACCCTAAGTCCTTCTATATTACTTGACAGGATATATTCCTGCAGCCCAGTGTACAAGCACGTACTGTGCTGTGTTACTCAGCAAGTAAGTGCCCTGAGAAGAGAGGGGGGGAAAGGCAGCTCCGTCCTAAAAGTATAGTAACGTGTAATTCTGTTTGAAGCCTGAAGAGTCAGTCTGGATTTGTTGCGTGCATATTTGTGTTATCTCAAGGTATCAGCACTCTCGCAGTGCCGGCTACCCTGCTCTGTTGTACCAGCTTCCCTGCAGCACAGAAAGTTGTTCCACGCGCTTTACAGGGAAGCATAGTTCTCAGCTGCATGCTTTTCATTGTAATGCCCGATTAAATAGTTTTTATCCTGGGTTTCTGAGGCTGAGGTATAGAAACTCATACTTTCTTTTCTTTAAGTATTGATGCAAAGGTAGTTCTTGTACTAAAATATAAGATTAAAACAACGGAGAAGTAATGTTACTGCAAGATACACTATACAACTTCAGGGAAAACATTCCAGATTCAAACAAGGTTTTACATGTATCAAGATCAGCAAACTAACTGGGAAGGCTACAGCCTGACTCCAAACACAAATGAGACTCTTATTTTGTTTTGGGAAGGATATTCTATCTCATAGTGCTGGAAGGCCTACTAACGGTCTCTTCTGGATTTAAACCGCACAGATACATGTTGGTGTCCAACAGCTGCACAGGAGGAGGAGGACTTCCCCTGCATAGAGAAGCCACTAATATAGAGATTATTTTTTCTTTTGGTATACCTTGGTTTTAGTGAATCTCTGGAAAGTAGCTATGTAGCATCAGTACCTCTACAATAAGGCTAAGTTGCCTTCAGAAAAGCTTCCTTACCCTAAATTTTCTAAGTTTTCTAAATATGGTGAAACTAGTACAAAATCAATTGATCCTGAAATTTTAAAGGACCCTTCTGCATTAAACACCTACATTTCAATTCATCCATTGTAAAGCTCTTACTGGAGTTCTGGATTTTGTTTTTTTAATGAGATTTTTATATTATTTGAATTTTACTCAGAAAAGCTAATGAACCCATATGCTCTATTTTATTACTATATACAGTTTATTCAGAATAAACTCTGAAGGAAGGAGATACAAAGCTTTACATTTTTTTTACATTCTTTGCACTCAGTGGATTTCTTTCTAGACCAAAGAGCAACAAAAATCAGTCACACCTAGTGATCAACAGCAGGTATTGTAGTAGGTGTCTAATGCCCAATGTCAGAATCAGATCTGTATTTTCTGTGCCGTACAAAATATCTGAGAGAGAAAGGACCTGCTTTGAAGCAGAAATCATTCAAGTCAATGTAAAATTATCTGGTGCAACAGTTTGGTATAGAACCTCATAATCACTTTAACAGTCCCTAAAATTTGACCTGAGCAGAAGTTGTCAGATTTTTGGACTAGTATGTTTTGTATTCAAGTGATTGATTTGGGAAGGTATTTGGGAAAAAATGAGGGAGGGAATCTAGGTGTTATTTTTTCCCCCCTCAAAATAGATACTGAAGAGAGAAAAAGGTGTTGGAGGAGATTTGAAATTACAAAGTTTGTCACTGGGACACGAAAGTAATAGAAAAAATGCAGTAAAGATTGAGCACCACATAACAGAAGATATGGTGTAGTATAACACACAAAGCTGATGCACCTTAGGTCCAGAACTGTTTCACCTGTATACGTGTTTTTATCAGTTTGTTACGTTATCTGCATATTCATTTTATCTAGAAAAGTTTACTCTGGTTTTCTTTTGCACTGTGATTTCAGTTTTATGGTTACATGGTTTTTTTGGAGTCTTACAGCTATCAACTTTCTGCTGGTTTCTAAACAAACATTATTAATCCATTATATTTTTAGTATTTAAACTGGTTTTGTTCTCTAGGGCTATGTCACCAAGCAAAAATTCACATAATTATATTGGGAGGCTATCAGGGAGGATAACTATGGAGTAAAGCTTGGATTGAGACTGGACTGTGGATAAAATCAGACTCTGGCTCTGTCAGGCCAGACTTAGGGTAATGCTGGTGTGAATCATCTGGTTTAACAGGACGATTCTATAAAAGATTAGGTGAATTAGTTCAATTGAGTAATTATAAGAGTCTAAAACAAGAACACATGCCTCCTTAACAAATAGGGGGGAAGCTGGTTTGCTGGAAGATTGAAGCCTGCTATCAAAACATCAGTTATTTTTTTTGAGGAAAATGTGGTGGAAATTGTATGCTCAGAAAAGATTACTCAGAAATTAAAACGGAACAGCCTCAAACTTATTTGAAATGTTCCTAAGGCTGCACTTCAGCCTTTGAGCATAGTTCCTATAAATAACCATTACAAAATAAGCTACTTTGTTTTCAATTAGTACTTGATGTGAAGCACTCCTATATATTGTTGGGTTTGCCTTACAAACCAAGATGTCGACAGACCCTGAGGGTTGTTCCAGTAAGGGGTTGAATTTACATAAGGTATGACATTCTAGATTCTAGAATCTATAGCTCTTGATGAGGGCCCCACCTGGAACAGGCGGCACGTTTATTATGTAGGTGAACAGGTTTTCCTTTTATTTCATGAGTAAGTCTGACAACATTTTCTACAGTTAAATATATTGGGGGGGAGGGGGTTAATACAAATCCGGTTCCCGTAAAGTTATCTCGGTACGGAAGCCAATCTC
>NW_015090990.1:17871153-17871770 GCF_001431845.1 Calidris pugnax | reverse complement strand
AGGAGGAAATGGCTCCGCATTGGGTAGAGCGGGCTGTGGAGACGCGCGTGCAGCGCGATCCGCATGGTGCGTAGGGGGTGAGTGTGGAGAGCGCGCTGGGGCTCTGGCGTAGCCGTGGTTGGTGAATAGCGTAGCGGCGGCGGCGGCAGGAGCTGCAGGAGGAGGAGGAGGAGGCGCCGCGGCGGTTTGGTACCGAGCGGAGAGGGAGATGCACACGGCACTCGAGTGAGGTAGCTATAAAACCCCATTTGTTTACATTCCCTCCCCCGCAACCGGCCGGCGCTGCGGTGAGGGTGGCGGCCAGCCCGGGGCCGGCGGGGGCCGGTTAGGGGTTGCGGAGGAGGTGAAGGAGCCGGTGGCGGTCGGCAGTAGCGGACAACACCTTCCCCGCGATGCGGAGCGGCGTGCGGGAGACGCGGCGGCCGGACCCGCCGTCGGGCTTGGGGTTCCCGGGTTGGGCGAGGGAGGACGGCGGAGGTTTTGGGGGGGCGCCGTTTGCGGGAGAGGGGTCGGGGGGACCGTGCCCGGCCTCCCTTCCCTGAGGCAGCGAAGCACGAGGCGCCGCCGTGGCCCTCGCGCATCCCACCCCCTCGCCCCCTTTCTTCCTCCTGCTCGCG
>NW_015090990.1:17600835-17871100 GCF_001431845.1 Calidris pugnax | reverse complement strand
GCGGCACGGCCGCTGCGGCGGGCCGGGCTCCGTGCCCTGGCGGCACCGGCCCGCTCCTCGGTGTCCGCTCTGTCGTGTCCCTCTCGACCCCTCGCTGCCTTTGGGGAGCGCGCCCTCCCCACGGAGGCCTTTCTGCGCGGCCACGTGGAGGCCCCGAGTGCGGGCGGAAGGTGGTGTCCCTTCCCGCTTGGCAACGGGGTGCTGCCGCTTGGCAACGGGGTGCTGCTGCGGAGACGGAGCCGCGTTCAGCGGGTGTGCGGGACGGGGGAGGGACCTTCCATGGTGTGTGTGTGTGAAGGAGACTCGGTAGTAGTCGCTAGATTTGTTTGGGGGCGATAATAATGATCGTGGATGATGATGAGCAAGCCACGCGATTAAATCTTGCATGGCTTGGAGTTCCTAGTCGTTAGAAATTGCGTTCGGGCTGTAACCTGTACATAACCTCAGACAAAGGTAAGAGAGGGTCACAGCACACTGTGCGCAGAAATCATGAATGAAAAGAATTGATTTACTGTTCTAAACTATTTCTACTGCTTGTGCTGCATCCTCTGGAAACGTACACTTAACGTTGAAACTTTGGAATAAAATTGCCCTTTAAATCTTTACTTACCTTTGTCTTTTTTGGGGTGTCTTCTGTTAAACTTGTTCATACTCTTAAACCTAGCTAGCTCTTAAACCTTTGACTCTGAGTAACAGTTGCCCGAGTTAGAAATAATTCTGGTTTCTAGCACTCTAAATACCGTATGTCTTTAAGTAGCAATCGCATTTAGTAAGGTGGGATGTCGTACCACAATACTGAGGGAACCTGTCTCATGTGAAGCCTGGTGCAGGACTGAGAAATGCACACTAGAAGGCCTGGTTAGTTTTCAGAAATACGGAAGCAGTTGTCATCTAGCTAACAAGTAATTCGTGGGGTTTTCCAAAGGGTATGTTCTAGTGTCCCTTTAGGGTAGTAGCAACTGATAAAATCACATAAAAACAAAAAAACTACTACACAACAGGTGTCCTGCTTGGTTTCAAAAATTCTATTTTAACAGTGACATCAAATTGTCTTTCTCCTAAGTCTGGTTTCCATTACGTGTGTAGGGGTGTAGGTATTCTGTGTGGACTGGTGAAGCATCCTACTAAACTCCAACCGAAGAATGAGAGTTGATAATGGTTACTTCTGCTCAAGTATGATAATGTAAGAAAATAATATGAAAAAGTGATGTGGTTCCCAAGACTGCTGAGAGCAGTGTGACTACAGATGTTCCCAACTAGCTTTTCGTTCTAAATCAACTGTTAAAATTGAATTGGTGGTATTCTCCTGCAGCGCTTCTTTTCAACTGCTTTCAACACCTACATACTTTTGAGGAAAAAAGTATGCAGCCATGCAATCTATTTCCAAAAGATAATAGGGCCTGTTTATAGGCTGTGAATTAATTGTGTGTATTTTATGAGATTAATGGTGGCGGTTCCATATGGGAATGTGCCTTAGTGGAAGGATCATAAACAACTGCCTATCTGGAGTAGGCAATATGAAAAAATTTCCAAAACAATGAGGTTTGTTTTGATTACTATTCCTTGCTTTCATGTAGGTCTCTGTACTTTCCAGGTTGGCTTAAATAGAAACTAGATACTAAGTTTGGAGCATGTATCCAAACAGCCATAAAATGTGCAATTACAGAAAAGTTCGTGGTTTAAAATGGCACAAATATGCTCTCAGGTTTAGCTGTCTTAACATTTGTTTCTTCCACTAAAAAAAAACAACAACAAAGCAAACTAGTGAAATTGAATCATCAGGGTAATCCATGCATGTTCCAGAAAGCTTATTTTATGTGAAAAAGCACAGATCCTGGTGCTGACCTTCATCTACTACAATGCTTGGAAATGCTTCTTTTTAACTAGTCATCTTAAACGAAGATTTACATGACATTGTAATAATATCTATCTTCTGGTTTTGTATCATGAAAAGTCAGCAGGAGAGTATTGAGTTCATATGGCCTTGCATGTTAATAAACCATTCCTTTTAAATATTCAGTAGGAAACCTTGGTAAGATACATGCTTTCTGTGTAGTTTGATTTACACAAATAACATAAATGTATACACATGGAAAAATGAATATATCCACCCTGGCATAGATTTCCTTTGTGCTCTTCACTAAGGCATAATACATAAGTATCACTAATACATAAGTAATTTAGATACTCCCATAGATTTCCTTTGTGCTCTTCACTAAGGCAGTCAAGCAACCGTAATTTAGATACTCCTGTTCGTAACACATTTTCTGCAAAGCAATGGCTGGTTCGAGTAGGAAGAAACTTTAATTTGTGTCCAGGTCACATGGACTTCAGTCTTGGGTGTATGTAGACCCAAAGGAAGTGTGTTTGGACTTGTTTGCTTTGGCTGTCCAGTTCTAATGTTGTTTGTTTGTTTGTGATTGTGCCTATTGTAATGATTTTGTTATTCCTGTCTGTGTCATTGTTGTTACAGAAGTCAAAGTTTGTTTGAACATACGATGGGCACTTGATAAATCAGTGCTAAGATAAATCAGTCTGGATTTGGAAACAGTTACGTGTTTTCATCAGGTGGAGTTACTGAATTAAAATTACAGGAGCTACTTAAAAGCTAAGCTCCATGAAAGTTTTCCTGTAAGTTCCAATTCGGTCCTTAACTGTGGTGAAACTGAGTAGAAAGATTGTGGCATCTTTACAGACTATTCCACAGACTCAAGGACAGACGGGTGGAACTGCGTGTGTCAACAACGAAAACGATACCAGCGCAAGAAAGCCTCGTCCTGTTTTCTTCACAGTTTCACTATCAACTACCAGAACATTTGCTATTTCATAGCATGTTTTCAGAATTGTCAATCGTATCCTGTCTTTTTTCTTAATGCATTTAAAAATGACAGTAGAACTTTCAAGGAAGGAAAGCTTCTTTGCATTTCTGTTCTCCTAATGTGAAGAAAATCAGTGTAACTTCCTGGGGATTTTTTGTGAGAGCCCAACTTAATTTAGAGAGCAATTGTTTAAAACAATTTTATCATTTAAATTATTTATCTTTGGGTGTAGGCTACTGAAATTTCTGTAGATGAGAACTAGTAATTTTAGCTTGCTGATAAAGGCCTGAAGTAACACCTCATGCAGAAAGACCATTTTTAGCTCATTCTTAAATTGCAACTGAGATACTATTTGAAATATACTTAATAAAATCTGGTAATGAAACGTCTACCAATTAGGCAAAGCTAATAAAACCACATGGGTTTTTTAAGTTTCAAAAACTGATTGAAATGCTGGAAACCATGTCCTGCTTATGTTGTAATCTCCTAAAGGAAAGGAAGGTATGCGCTCTCCTAGGCTACCTATTCATAATATTTTATGTGCTGTTGTATCAGTGCCATTTCTCCAGTTTTTTTTGATGTAATAGAAATCTGAGGAGTAAAGAAGTTAAAAATAGTTGTTTGAAGTCACTTGTGGTTTGTTACCTCTTGTGGTAATTAAACAGATTTTAGTACTGAAAAAGCTGAAAGCCAACATGAAAGACTGGGAAGATGATGGTTTCCTGATGTCGGAAGAAAAGTTTATGAGAAGAAGGGATGTTGAAAATATTCGTAGGGTGTTAAACCCATGCTGGGGGACGTGGTTCATTACACTGGAAATGTTTTCATCTTCTAGGTGTCACATTGTGCTGCCTCATCATTTCTCTTTCCATTTTCTGACTTCTTTGTTGCTGCAGAGGAATGACTCAGCTGTTGTCTTTTCTCTCTCAGCTTTGGATGACCTAGGAGCTTCATTCCCATCTGGCTATCACCTTTTCTATAAATAGCTTGCTGCTTTCCAAAACAGTAGGGTGAGAGTGAAGAAAATCTGCTGGTTTTACTAGTGAAAAATTAAGACTGTTACTAAAACAGATGGACCTTTTACAGAATTTATAGTGCATTGTCTGTTGGAGCACCTGAATGTAGATATATTTGTCTGTTACCACTGCTCTCTGAACAACATGAACAGGGTAAAAAAATACTCCCAAACAGATCTTGAACATCAGCAAAATGAACTTAGCAAGCTATGGATCAGTTCGCTTGTGTTCATTAGAAATTTTTTACTCTCAAAATTAATAAAATTAATCTCTAGGTTTGTTGGGGGGGGGGTGGGTTTGTTTTTTCTTTTGGGTTTATGGTTTTGGGGGTTTTTTGTTTGTTTTGTTTTTTAAGAGCAGTCCAAAGAGAAATCACATTTTTACTTGCGAGGAATATATCTGTAGTCTTACGATGAAGTTTGCTATAGAAACCTCCCCCTCTTTCTCTTCTATGTTGACAATCACGTCATCTCAGTATCAAAGAAAGTATCAAGTATGTACAAAACGTGGAATATTAACTGGGGGGGGTTGAGCTCTTCTGAACTGTTAAGAGGTACAGAAAATTGTATTCTGTAAGCATTCGATTTAGCGATTAAGTGACAAAAAGACTGATTTTTGTAGTCATTGATATTAGGTAGCTAAATCGATCTAGACTTGAGATAAAGTCTGCATAATACTGGAAGTTAATGGATAACTATGATCATGTCTGAAACTCATTAATCAAATGAAGTCCTGTAAAAGTATTCCTGCGGTTAGTCTTTTTGTAAGATAAAACGCATATGTGAGATAAAAAGCTCTTCAGATTAAGAATGTACGAAGGAGGTTTTATACAAGATTGCAGGATTTGCATAGAATTCTAAGTATACTCTTCAACAGAGGCTTTGTGCAGCATTTCTACGTGTAGGTTATAAACACTTTAGAAATAGTTTCCAATCACAGCTCATAGTAAAGACCGCTGTAAAAACCCCCATGAATTCCAGATAGGTGCTGTCATACAGTTTATATATAAAGATAGATATCTCAGGATTACCTGACGTACCACATTTATAAGGTGATTTTTGTGCTTTTTTATTACAGCCGCATTTTTATAACTCCAGTGTGATGATTATTAATGGAAAAAAAACCCCTTTAATTCTGAAGGATAACTGTAAATGATAGTTGATCTACAGCTGGTGATTGGATATCTATAAATAGTTCTTCTTTTAACCAAGCTAATTGCTGACGGTAGCGTGCAGCCATGCTTTGGTTGCTGTGGCAAAGCAAAGCAAAAATACATGTAATATCCAAGGTAGTCTCCTTGAATAGGTGTTAATGTGATTCTTGATGTGGATTTTTTTTTTTTTAGTGATATTTATATCTTTGTTATTTGTATTTTAAGTGGGACTGAGTAGCACGGTATCCCAGGATGACTAGTTCTAAGGTTGTTCATGATAGCTGTACAAATGACATGGTTACTGAAAGTTGAACTTAACTCACTTTGCAAAATAAGTAATAATGCAACAACTGAGTTTTTCCTATAAGGAGGACTAGTGAGTGGGTATGTATCTAAGTCTTATTTTGCCACTGTAGGTGGTGCTTCATTCATGTCATATACAGAGCAGTCCAGAAGAGCTTATTTACTATAAAGTGAAATATGTTTGATGATTATATTACTTCTCAAGGTTCTATGTAATTTCTGTAATTCTTTCTTGTAAATAAAGACCTCTTTTCATCAGGGCTCCATTACATTGGTAAGTACTCTTGCTCCCTGAAATGCAAACCATATTATTTAGACTGTATTTATTGGCTAGTTCTGTTTGCAAAACATAGAAGCATTGTTATTTATTGCTGACCTGAATGTCTATAAAAGACAGTATTTCAGCCTAAAAGTACAATTCTTAATTATACTAGCTTACATGAAAACACAAGAAATATGCTACTTGGCTGCAGTCTAAATAATGTGGTAGCCTTGCATTGCTACGTTTTTATGCGAAAAATAAAATATTCCTATTTATTTGATGTCTGATATGATAAGTAAACAGGATAAACTTTCCGTGATTCCTGTTCTGAACTGCGTATTGAGGCAATTGCCTGGGAGAGGCATTGTATTATAAAACTGTTACTTGAATTGTCCAGTTGCTCTCGAGAGTTGTACTACATGTTCAGTAAATATACAGTAGTTACAGCAGGATGTATATACAAAATTTAGCTTTATTTTGTAATATGCTCATATCTCATTTTTTAATGCCTGTAATGTATTCTAGACTTTCATCTTGTTTGGATGTTATTGAAGAAAAACAGCCTAAATTGCCTCTCATGCTAAAACTTCTATTTTTACACCATCACTGTCTTTATATTTCAAGTAAGAGATTGAGTTTTGTAAAGTCTGTAGTTCAAATTTATGTGTCTACATCTTGCCAAGTAAGGTACGGAGTCCCATCAGAAGTTCATTTTTAGTGGCTCTGGGCAAAAATTCTTATAGCTGGCTTTTGCTAACTATATGTGTTCAATAGTAGGGAGATGGTTTTAATAAGACTGCAGCAACTATAGCAAATTATTATTACTCATTTCTGTTTCCTATGCGTCAAACTTTGTGGTTCAAATTAATTGCAGTAAACAGTTATGCTAGGTGATGTAAAAATACTTTCACTGTCTTTGAAGACCATACTTTGCTTTGTATCACCCGTAGAAACTCCTGGTTTGTCAGTGGTAAGTAGTTGCATTTTTCTACCACTATGGTACCTCTCCTAGTTCAATTGCAGTATAGTTTAAGCCAAGAACTCTTTAAAAATGTATGGTTTTAATATTCTAATGTGTTTTTTTGTTAATTGGGCTGTGGACAAATCAAAGTGGTGTTTTGGAATAAACATACTGTTGTTGAGTTCTTAAAACAGTAATATAATTGAAAAAGGCAAATTGTCACTTCTTTAGGGAAAATTTTGAGTGTTTCTACAAATAAATGCATTTACTGGAATTTTCTGTCTTCCTGCAGCTTAATTGTTAGTAACAATTTCAGAATGTGGATATGAAAGGCAAAGGATTAATTACATTTTATAAACAAAATAGTCTCAAGGTGGAACATTGAGAGTACATTGTTCTTCAAAGAAAATGAATGTATTTTAACTATGAAAAAGTATATTTTTTGCTGAATTTTTGCCTATGTCTTATCAAATATGTCATACAGTAGTTCCAAGCAGTGATTTAATGACAGTGAAATACTGAAATCATACCTCATGTGCTCTGCTGTTTTCTGTTCTGTACGTGGCATTATGATTTGCTTTGGTTCTGCTTTTCTTTACAGGAAGCACAGCTTGATCCTTGACATTTCTACCTCACAGTCCTATAATATACTTCTTAAACATTACATTTACATTATAAAAGTTAAAGCTGAGTACTAGAAAGCACATGTAGTTTAGTCAGAAATAGTGAACTTAGCTTCTCTGACAGAAAATATTTTTTGTATTTTTGCGTATTTGGTGTGCTTTGCTTTGAGAATACAGTTATGTTGGCCAAAGGTAAGATACGTAGTTCGCCTTGCCAAATTTCTAAAAAAAAGTATTTCAACCTTTAATGTTGAGGCATCGGTTTGTGAGATTTCCACCTATATTGAAAATTTCTCAGATCAGGGACTGTAGGTATAGCAGTAGTTAGATACGGCTTGAGTGCCAAATAGCCAACCTATTTATTGAAAAATTTTAACCTCTTAACCTGGCAATGAGGTGGCCTGCTAGGAGACAGCACGTTATTCTTGTTACTAGATATCATAAAAACGTAAATGACTGTGAAGGCAATCAGAGGATTCACAAGAAACTTGTGCATCTAGAAATAAGAAAAGTAAAGCTGCAGACTCTTAGCAGCACACATATGTTTAGGTATCTTCTGCTGTGTTTAGCTAAAATCAAAAGTCTGTCCTCAGGATTAAACTCTCATACTGTTTATGTTTAATGATATTTTAAACTGAGGTATTTTAGATGTTAAAAATAAAATATGTTTGGAGGTGTGGGTGGACTGTAACTGTCTTGACTCTTAACCAGTTCTCCCAGTACATTTTAATTTTGCTGATGTGTATCAGTTTGATAGATTTCTCTCAGTTTACCCTGGTGGTTTAAGACATCTTCTACCACAAGTTTGTTTTGTAGTCTGTTAATGAGTTAAACACGTAATTTGAAATACAGTAGTTTTAATTGGCTTGATGTTGTAGAACAGATGTGCAACCCTGATCACATAATGCGTTTACTTGAATATGATCACAGTCAGGTATTTTGTAATATGACAATGATGCAATCAGAAGACTCTGGAAGGGGCTGGTGTAGTGTCAATTACAGTAGCGAAAGGAGAGGGAAGGAGGGAGGACATTTTTATCAGAAAAAGTTGACTCCACTACCCATGGAATAGTGAAGCATTTGTTACAGAAACTCGTGTTTACATTCTGTGAATCTTAAATATTTTTGAGGTAGAACTTGTGAAATAATGGTCACAACCAACTATTGACCCTTTGATTGTAGAGGTGGAGTCCAGTCTTCATTTGGTTTCAGCTATCTTTTTCAGAGAAATTTGATAATTTCAGGAGTAGGCTGCTAAACCATTTCTGTTTGTCAAAAAGAGAAAAACTACGAATATTTTACACCACCCTTTGTGGAATGGACCTCTTGATTATCAGGACGGTCTTACTCATCCAAAATACTGTATTTGTTTTGAGGTACGCTTACTAATCATTTCTGTTAAAGGTTAGAGACAGCAAGTAGCTCCTTTTTTTTTTTTTTTTAAAAAAAAACAACAACAACTGTTTCTTGTACCATAATGTGACACTAGAAACAATTTTAAAATTTAATAGTGGAAAAATCACAAGAGGTTGGTTCACTCACTTATTAACTAAAATGTACAGGTTTCGGGCAATTGGGAGGATGTATCAAAGTAGTGGGTTCCTGATAAAATATGTTCTTTTGTTACAGAAATGTGTTATAGAAATTACATAGAGCTTGAGGACTAATAGAATCATGTAAAATGAGGAAGAGCCCAGTAGCAAGGGAAAACAATAATCAGTGAAGATGAAAGATGTCAATGATCCAAGGACTGACATAGGAAACTTCAGTGTCCTAGTGATCCCAATGAGAAGGATGGTGACCACAATAGTATTGAACCAAATCAGTAGTTAGTCCAGAAAATCCTTATAATTAAAATTATAATGAAAGGAAGAAGACATGGTGACGCTCAAGGAAAATTATAGGGGAGCATCCATATTTCAGGAGGGGTACGAGAAGAAGAATGTGCTGAATTATAGTCACTGTAAAAGCCAGAAACTAATATTAGATCAAATAAAATGCCACACAACATAGTCTAGGTTAAATAACTCTAATTGTAATGTAGTTTTAGAAAAAATGGTAATGCAGTCTCACTTCCCATGGTATCTGTCCTTGCTTGTCTGTGTTGCTATTAGAATGTACCTGCATTTGCAAGGTGGTGGACACAGCAAAGTATGTAATGGGGAATTTAAGATTTCAGTTTTAGCCCTTCAGTATTTTTAATTTGATTGGTTAGGAAGACAACTCTGCTTGTGTTTTAGATTAAGGCTCTAAGGATTCTGCTTCCTTTCCCCTTTTCTCTTTCTAATCTTGCTGTACGAGTAATATTGGGTATTAAATGCTACATTTTCATTGATTCGCCTCAAAGTTGTGTCGCTTCAAAGTGCTTTAATACCTTGTTAAGAAAGGTTAGTTGATGGTGACTGATTTTTGAAGGCAGTCTGTGTTTGAATCAGTTTGAATGGTTGCCTTGATCATCGCACAGACCTGTAATGGGTATCCATGTAGTCCTTTAACAATAATCTTGGCTAAAGTAAATGAGAGCTACAAAATGTTATGATTTCTGTTGAGCTCCTACTTGGAATGTGGTGGAAACGACACATTTTGGTTCAGCTGGGCATTTTCTTGTTGGATCTGCCTGTTGAAATATGCATGGCTATTTTATGTCACCCATCAGACTGGTTGTTATTTCTGAATCTGACAAGATGTCTTTTGTCTCCCACAATTATAGAACAAAGACAGCTTTGGGAGCCCACTAACTCAAGATGTGAGTGGTTCCAGTGATTACCTGTTGTCTCCCAAATTTCCTTTACACCCATAGAAAAAGAAGGTTGTGTTCTTGCCTAAGAAGTGGTTCTCTTGGTTTGTACACTGACAGAATGAATTTGCTAAGAAGGATTTGAATGGCGTCTTGACAGAGAGACTTGCAAAACTCTGTGATGATGGTTCATTAATTAAATCTCTTATTTAAAAATACAGATTTGAATCAATGGTATATGTTGTTAAGCAAAAAAAAATCTGCAACCTCTAAATTCTAGAAATAGACTTTGATAGTCATAATCCACCAGGTGCTAATTTGACGTAGCACATATAAAACAAATGTGCTTAGTTGCATTTTTCCATGGACTTTCATACTTGATAGCTTTTGTAATTTTTTTTTTTTTTAAGTGAAAGAAGTCATCAGCTTAAAAATAGACACGCATAATTCCTTTTTGGATTGTAGCTGTGATAAAGGGGGTTTTATTGTAATAGCATAGGAATTAAACACATATCAAAGATATGTCTTTAATACCTTTTAACCTACTGCAAGTGCTTTAACATAGCGCAAGGATAAAATAGGTATAGCGGTTTAAATTATAGGAGAAAAAAAACACTGCAATTGGTTTTAACACTTCATTGCAAAATTACTATATTCTGTGTTGAAGGGAAAGTTGAAGAAATTCTTCTCAAACAGATTTCAATAGGAAATTTGTCCCCTGCTGCTTTTTCAATATTCTTTGAGTACGTCTTGAGGTGGGCAGTTGTTTTATGTGTGCAATAGCCAAAATACTGTTAGGCTGCAGATCAGCCAGATCTATAAACCCAAAGCAAGGTTGCTCTTTTTTGTGTGGACTGTGGTGTTTGTGCAGCTGCAGGGTGAACCAGATAGGAAAAGTAATCTGTCTTGAAAATAATCTTTTTTTTTCTTTTTCTAGGCTATTTTTCTGCAGAATCTAGTTGTACAGCTGCACAGTGAACAGATCAGCAAACAAATGTGCTGATACACAAAAATGGTTTTGTGGGAATGGGAATGAATGAATGAAGCAGCGGGGGAGGGTAGGACCATTGCTTTAAGTGCTACACCATCTTCAAATGTTTGTTGAACTTCAGCCTTGATTTGAACAAAAACATTTGCTTATTTTCAGTAGAAGAATAAAGCATTAAAATGCAGGTGTAATGTGTTCATCTTTTCAAGTATTTCATTCTTACACTGGTATCTTAGTAGGACCTAATTGAATAGTAGAATATCGGCACAAAATCAGACCAGCTCTGTTATACATTTTCAGCATTCATAGATGTTTTATGGACTACATACAGTTTATATATGAAAGACTGAAAATTTATTCTTGGTAAGCAGAACTAACACTTCTAGAAATTCCAACTGTTTTGATGGGTTTATATTCTTTTGAGCTCTGAGAACTCTACAATTTCTTACAAATAACTGTCCTTTTGAAGAAGGCTGTGCAGGTTTTTTTTCTGTTCAAAATACAATAAATGTCCCTTTCTGGATAACTGAGCTAGTAGATTGCTGCTGTATTAGTTTAGGATCATTTTCTGGTACACTTGGGATTTGGCATTTCAGATATTTTTCACATTTTTAAGAAGTTTTCATGGTGTAAAGTTTTCAGTTATGCATAAATGCTTTCTGTACTATTTAAGTCTTATCTGGTATTAACTTAGCAAATATGGTTTGTATCAATTAGTTAATGGTCTGTGTTAATGGTCTGTTCTTAGCAAGTGCCCCTCCTACTGGGCTGTAGATTTTCAAATGAATGAGTTTTACTTAAGTCCACAAACCTGTTTCACTGAAATTGAAGAGGGAAGAAAATACAGGAGATGGGTGAGAACTAAAGTTAGACATTGTTAATTGTAACTTCTTAGATTTGTAATGTTTTCCTATTTGTATATATATGTCAGCTTAAGACTGGTAAAAAAAAAAAAAGATAATATTATTTAATTAAATGCTTTTATGGCTTTCTTAAAGTGTCTTTCAGTAACAGCAATATATTAATTTAACGTTTGTATTTTTTCCCAAATATTTATCTTAAAAACGTGCTAGATTTATAGGACTTTATATTCTGGCATTTATTAAATCTTGAAATTTAGGAAATAAAAAAAAAAAAAATTAGGTTCATTTGGATTTTCATAATCCAGCCTTTTTTTTGAACTGAATAGTAGTATGAAATATCGCACAGTTGCTCGAGTGGAAGTGGTGGGGGGGCTGCGGGCATATCTCCTAAGAAAGAATTTTAATTTTCAGGAATTGTAAGAAAAGCTGTGTATATATAGTCAATAGCTTTATTTCAAGAAATATTCATGTCATCTCTTTCAAGAAAAATGCCATTTCTTGTATATTACTCTGAGCAGTTCTTAATAGAAATGAATTATGTAAGTGCTTAACTTTTCAGTGCTGAACTGAGAAAAAACACCTTTTGTCTTTCTGAGTTCTCTCTTACCTTAGCTGAAGTGTGTTTTGGGGACTTTTGTCTGGTGTGAAACTTCTGGTTGCCCATGAAGGCACTTTAGTTGTTGCAATATTCAAGCTGAGTAACTACTTAGAGAAATCAAAGTATTTTTTGAAAATTCTTCTGTAGATAGAAAAAAAAGGGCAGAACATTCTTCAGAGAAAGCAGAGAAAGAAAGTTGAAGAAACAGAGAAACCAAAATAACTTTTGAAGAGCGTGGGAAGGGGAGAAATCCAGTGCATTTATGTTACAAATATTTCAGGTTATTAAAATTGTTGGGAAACAGACAGGAAAAAGGGTGGGGGGAAGAAAGTTGGGCACTTAAAATATTCTATTCAGCATTGTACACTAACAAAAACGCTGTAATGTGTGGGTTGCAAACACTAAAATGGTAGATGTGACTTTCAATTGAGTTTGAATTTTGTATGTTTTAAGTAAAGACCAACTATCAAACTAGTTTTTTAGTCTTGGTGAAGCAGTTGGTGATAAATAAACGTAAATGTCTCCCAAAATAATGTTCATATTCCAGGCTTTAAATGAAGTCTTCTCAAAAATAAAGTTCTATAAAAGAAGAACAGTTGAAATAGTAGGCACTGTGGAGAGGAGATCAAAAATAGTGTGCTAGGGTTATTACTATTTTAATTGAAAATAGTGAGACATCTAATTGATTTTGAAATTGGTCTGATAATGCTTGGCTCTTGTATTTCAGCTTTGAATCACGATCATAGGTTACGAACGATTTTAACCATTAGGGCATGGAGAAAAGGTACCATTCAAAGCTAAACACCACAATTAGGGATGCATGACTGAAGTTTCAAAGTAATGTATTAGTAGTATTGTATGAGACAGTCACATGAAAAAGATCATGAGGTTGTGAAAAGGATTATGATCATGCTTTAGTCATGATTTTCCTGGTAAAGATATTTTAGTCTGGATCATGCTTTGACTTTGCTTGTTCTGGTTATATTACCATTATGTAGCAAAGGGGGAGAAAAGGTGTTTTACCTACAAAAGTAGTATCATTTGAGTAACTGAATTTTACTTAAACTTGAGATGCTGCTTACAGTACTGAGACACTGAAGTTAAAAAGATCCTGAACAATTTGTGAGAGCATTGCAGTGTACTGCACGTGCTTACCTGCTGCTGCCGTCTTCTGTGCAAGCATATGTGAGTTTGTCTTTCTCCCAGGGCTTTCATTTGTCTTGCATGTACCTTAACTGCTTATTCCAGATCCTCAACCTGCTCTTCGCATTAAGTAACAGTCAACACTGTAAATCCTCAGTTGATGAAAATCTGCGTATTCCTGTAGAAATGTGGAGCTTTGTTGATCTGTCACCAGCCATACACCTGATCCAGTCCGTACCTTTACTTACTGCCAGAATATTTCTGCTTCCTGGGATGACGCAAGTCACAGAGCCCAGGTTCTCAGCCTGTGTGAGAAAGAGCGTATGTTCTTTATTTAAAGGTTGTGGAGTGAGTTTGCAGACAATCGTACAATCTGAAGGTTGACTCAGTCCAGTGACTCTTGGATAAAGATTTGCAAACTGTTTCTTTCTACTCCACCAGTAACAACTCTGTACTTTCCTGTTCCCTCAAAGGAGAACACAAGAAGCTTCTGGAAGGTGCTTCAAGATGCTTTTGATGTTTCTGTACTAATCCCAGTGATGTATTTGTAAGATCAGTAAGGATGCCTTAAATAGAGTCCATGAGTGAAAAAGACTGTATGAAAATAATATTTCAGTAAATTTGGGGGATGAATAAATCATCTACTACTTGATCTACTTGAAAAGGTTTGTCACAGCCCTTAAAACAGTAACTGGAATGTAGGTGATCGAACTGGAGACAAAATGTGGTCATTCCAGACTGATGACTGAACTGTTGTTTATAGAAGTAAAACAGTAGTATACAATGATTATACGCATTGACCTATCTGATGTCTCTGGAATCAGTTTTGATGTAGATGCCTCCATTTGACACATATTATTCTCATCTTAGATTTGTAATAGGGTCAGTATTGCACAAGAGAGTTCTGCAACTGTTTGAAGCTCCAGTGAAAAGTGAATTTTCATCCTAGAAGTTTAATAGGAAAAACTTTTTCCCTGATTTTCTGTGCTAATTTATTATTTGCTATATAAAGTCATTAACAGGTATCCCTTTCCTTTTTTCCTCTGATTCTTTTTCTCTGTCAACCTGTTGCAAATATAGGAGCTTCCAAGAGATTATTTTTTGGGGGGGTGCAATAACATGGTTGCAAGTCCTTAAGTGCAAAACATCAAGCGAATATTTTAGGAAATTAAAAAGGACTTTAGATGTTTGTGGTTTGCTGCAAAGCACTTTCCTGACTGATTTCATGAAGAACGTTTTATTTAGCAGCTGGGGTGGCCCTGAGAAAGACACCTAAATTTACCATTTCTTGTCTGAAAGTCAGTAGCATTTTAGGATATGTTGAGCAGGTCACTTGCATCATAGTGAATGTAGGGTCAGTGGCAGCTCTAGTCAAGGTGCACATAATGAACTAAAACTGCTTTCTGTGTAAAAAGAGGTGAAGGCATACTTGACCTGTTTTCCTGTTACTTTACATCCTTGCATTTGTTGCAATGTTTTGGTGGCATCCAAGTATAGAGAAAGCAGAGTGAATGGAGCTCTGTCCTTATCCTTTCTCTCAGCTCTCATTTCCTCCTTGGTCATATTCTAAATTGGAGTAGCTATGTGTCAAAGCCCTATCGTACTTGTTCTTTTGTCTATTTTAGTCAATTCTGTTCAGCTTTTTAAAACAGTCATTCAACTATCCAGATTGGCCAGGAAACTCTGTGCTTCTTTCTTTTTGTTGTCTACTTCTTTGCCAATAAGGAGGGGTTGATTATCTACTACATATATCTAGCAGAACTGCTTTAAGTGTTACACATTTTATTTGGCTTGGTACCAAACAGCACAAATGAAGTGTTGCTAGAAAACCCTGGCAGTGTTAAAGTGATTCTTTTTTTTTTTTAAAAAAAAACACATGTATTTCAGAGGTTATTCTCTACACAAAATAAGTCTCTAGAAAATAGAAGTCATAAAGTACAGTTCTTGGCTAATCTTTAGCTTTCTAGATTGATATGATTTTTACGTTAACTTGGAATTCTTTTTCTTAGAAGTTTCTTTTATAATAATTATTCCGGTATTATCTATATCTTGCTAGCAGATATAAGCAAAATAAAACTGTCATATTTTGTAAAATAGTGAATTATTTTCAACTCTGAATGCAAGATAGACTTCTGCTGTCCTCTTCATTGCCTGATGTTGAATAGTAGGTTTCTTACATTTAATACTAAATTGAAAATCACATTGTCTAGACAATATAACTTCTAAAAGTCAGTACTAACTACTTTGAGCTAGAATGTGTCAGCATTAACAGTATTTTTTGAGTTGCATAAACAGATGTTTTCCATATAACCTTATTTTTAAATTAAGGTCCACATAGATCTTTGCAATCAGTAAACTCATGTAAGTAAAATGTACTAAAAATGCAAACATTTAAGCAGTACATTGAAGTTGGTTAATGATAACTTGCTTTTATATCTAATGACTAATTACTAATCAAAATAGGGAATGGTGTGTGTTTAGCAGAGGTACTGTAGCAGCACATAAGAGAACAAATGATGTCTGGGTTTTCAACTGTATTATTTGCCTGTCATCCCCACAAATAAGAAAATAATGAGAATATTGTTTTTAAATAATTTTTATTCTTTTGTAATTTGTGTTTTAACAAGATTTTCAATATTATAGGTTATCATAAGCATAGGTGTCTCTGAAAATACACACAAAAAATGTTGTGTTATGACTGTAAATGCTGATATTTTTCTTGTAACTGCCTCTTGTAAGTACGGTATGTAAGACTGCATCTCTAAAATACACAGAGCCTATCTTACTGTTGCATTACAAAAGTACATTAATGCAGTTTTTGCAGTAAAAATACTGCAATTGTTATCTGTTAACGCCAATATCTGAAAAGGTTTGCGAGTCTTTCAGTTGGTACAAATAAGTACCAGACTGATACTCATGTAGTGCAAATGTTGAGATTACTCTTACACCTAAGTGCTTCCCCTTGTGTTTCTTGTAGGAGACAGAGATGAAGGTACACATGCACACAAAATTTTGCATCATTTGTTTGCTGACATTTGTCTTTCATCAGTGCAATCATTGCCATGAAGATGGACACGACCACAGTCCTAAGGAGGAAGGTGTACACTACCATAATGACTATCAGATTTCAACTATATCCTACTTGCAGAATGGAGGAACAGAATCTATGCCAAGTAAATTTTCAACGTTGGAAGCTGAAAATGAACAAAAATACTACATTGAAAAGATTTTTGATCGTTACGGGGAAAATGGAAGATTGTCTTTTTTTGGGCTGGAAAAACTGTTAATAAGCCTTGGTTTAGGAGAGGTAAAAGTAGTGACGATAAATCATAATGACATTGGCCATGATCACGTTTCTCACTTATATGCTTTAGAAGTACAGGAAGGAAAGCATTCTCACTCTCATAACCATCCTCACAGCCACTCAGATTCAGAAAACCAAACCATGATTGGTGTGGCTGCAAAGAGAAATCATAAATGTGACCATGAGAGAGAGACTGTAGTGGCATCAGTAAAAGATGATGGCAAACACATTCATGACCAGGGTCGCCATCACCGTCATCACCACCCTCGTCTACATCGTCATCACCATAATGGTACACATCATTCTCGTAATGATTCAGTTAGTCACAGTGAACATGGAGAACAGAACCATGAACCTTCAACAGAGACAAACACAACTCAGGATCAGCCAGAAAGGAAACAATGGAAACAAAAAAAGAAGCAAAAGAAGATCAGCGATACTTCAGGAAATGCTACACGGGATTATGCCCCAGATTGTGTTCACAGTCGTGTTCATAAATGCGATCATGTACATGATGCACCTCACTTGCATGTGCACCATCGTGAACACAGTAGTGATCGTTCTGCTAGTCACGGACGTCAAGATTCCGGTTTAGGTAGTGAGGATGGACACCACCATACCAGCAAGCGAGACGCACATCATAGTGTAAGAAAACATCCTATTTTTTCAACGCATACTCATAAGGGTCACAATGAAGATGAACGTGATCGTGAAGAGGTGAGTATGAAATGGAGAACCTTTAAGTTCACTTTTGCTGTTGTTACATAATAGTTGAAGGTGCATGCCCACAAATAACACAGCAGCACGTTTGCAACCATTGTGTAATACAAGTAGCAGAGTGAAAACGCCAAAAGTCACTGTAACAGTTTTGAATTTACTTTATGAGTTTTCATTTCTGTCTGCCCATCACATGTATTTTCTCAGAGATCTATCTCCTTGCCTATTTATCTGTATGAAGGAGATAAAGCTTTCTGAGATACTCGGCTTACAGACAGGGTTTTTTCCCTTTCCTTCATGAATAGTTCACACATGCACACCTTTTTTGGACTTCTTTCTGAATTAAAGATTATTAACATTTTTGGAAACTGCACAGAGACTCTTTGCTAAAAGAAACACCTGCATCTTTTCAACATGATTCTAATTTCTTTGTCCTTCTGTAGCACTGTGCTTGGTGTAAGCTCTTCCATTTCTCCCTTCAGCATCCATTATTTCTGCCAGGACCATAAGTATACTTTCTCTTCCCCTCACAGTTATCTACAGACGGAGGGCATTTTGATATCATGGTTTTAAACTAGAAGTCAGGATAGGAAAGGAAGGAGTGAGTGCCAAATTTGAAGTTTTAAACTGAACCAAAAAGTGAAACTCCAAACACAGAGGGTTTGTAGGTGAAGAGAAGTGTTAGAAAACCTATTTTGGATTTAGGTTCTTCCACTCCTTTCCTGTTGCTCTTTCTTCATTGCTTGTACTGTGTAATGGTAAAGAACTTGGAAACTCATTTTCATTGACATTTATCAAAAATTATATAGGTGTTTGGAGACTGAGTTTATAGTGCAGATATTTTTACTGTTTCTTTCCCCTCAAAAACCCCTTAGATGAGCTTAGACATGTTTTAGCACTGGTGGAATGTTGTGGGCCAGAGTTTCCACTTTCTGTTTTTGTTCTTAAATCATATGCTAAATTTTCCATAACTGTAGTTTTTTAATGAAATAGTTGCTTTCATCTTTAATTTGTTTGTACAATTTGCTTGCAGTGCTTAAATGTTACCCAGCTGCTACGGTACTATGGTCTGGAAACCAGCTCTCCAATATCTCCTGAACTGTTCATATATATGTGTCCTGCTTTGCTATACCAGATTGAGAGAAGGCTTTGTATTGTACATTATGATGAGCTTGAAGATTTTATGAAAAGTAAAAATGCATCAATTGAGAATAAGGATAAAACAGGTGCATCAGGTAGGTGTGTAACATCTAAAGCTTTCAAAATTATTTTGCATTGTAAATAGTAACTTCAAAGTTTGAAATGTCATACAACTTAGCATTGACTGTAAAGGAATAGTTGAAATTTAACGTATTTACTAGAAGAAATTTGAGACAACATGCTCCTTTAAGTCAGGAGACACAGCATCCTGTTTGGTGGTATAATAGCTTCTCCTAAGTAACCATGGTTCAGGGAGGCACACTTTTCTTTTTTGTACATTTTTATCCTTTTTCATTATTTTCACTTTTATTTCATGATTGCTTATTTTTATTTCTTTTTTTTGTTTTCTGTCTTTGAGGCCTAATGTCCCATCATTGGGCCTGTGGCCCAGGCATTTTGACCTGGATTCTTCCCACATATCTTTAGATCTTGGACTCTGTTGTTTTAGGAACATAGGGAAGGTACAGAATCTTTGGAGACAGAAGGACCTCTAAGCATGAGCAGTACACCCACAGTTTGTTTTATTTCCATCATTTAAAATATGTTATGTCTCTTAAGTGTGACTGAGACCCTCCATATGTCGATCTCAAAGCTGGAAAGTTGCAGTGTTACTTTGGCACAAATTTTCTTAATAAATTTGACCTGGATATACTCATTCAGGTATAGAGAACAGCACCTTCATCACAGTTAGTTCACTGGAAAATATGATTTCAGGTGCTACTGGTTTTATATTCTAACAGTAGTGCAAATTTGTAGAATTGACATCCAGAATTGGTTGTGAACTTAAGAAATATGAAGACTTAAGCAAGTTACAAGAGCATCTAGATTGTAATTTCTGACAACAGTTCGCTTTTCTGACTTCCAATGCCAACTACTCTATACTACTCCTTAGCATATGAGAAGTATTAAATCAAAATCCTCTGTTGGCAGTTGTGTGTGCGTGTGTGTGCCTTGAGTAAAAATCAGTAGATCTTTCTTCTTCCTACCATAGTTCTAAGCTAAAAATGTTTTTATTGTTGTTAAAGCAGTAAAAGGGCAGCATCCATTGTTGTGATATTATAGAATCATAAAAGGGTTTAGGTTGGAAAGGACCTTAAAGATCACTGAATTCTAAGCCCCATCCAGCCTGGCCTTGAACACCTCCAGGGATGGGGAATCCACAATTTCTTTGGGCAACCACTGTCTCACCACCTTCATGGTGAAAAATTTCTTCCTAATATCTAGTCTAAGTCTACCCTCTTCCACTTGGAAGCCATTACCTCTGATCCTAACTGAGTATATTTTTAAAATATGTTTACTATTGATATATTTCATAAATTATAATGGAACTATAACATGAGTTTGGCTTATGGTTTATATGAGCCCAATATACAGACAGATGTTTGGCTGTGGTGAAATATGAAAAATCTAAAAAATCTGGGGTACAATGTCTGTGTTTTGAAAATAAAAATATTGGTAATTGTGAATATTGATTTAGCACATAGGTCCTTGTTAGCATCATTAGAAATAAAGCTTGAAGTAACTACATTCTCATAGATGTTAATAACTTGGAAAGAATGCATTGCTGGTATTTTTTTTTAACAATGCTGGAGTCATTAAAGTAATTAACTTGTTACACATAAATCTCCTGTAGTGACACAGCTACTGTCTTGTTAACTGTTCAAAGATTGCTGTAAACCAAATATACTGTGTGGTTTATATGGCAGCAAATTTTTGTGGGGTAGTCTCATTGTAGTAAGAGTTGACCCCTGCTTTATTACCAAGAGGATTTGTAGAATAGCCCTGAGCATTTTCTGCCGATTAAAACGTCGAAGCCGTGTACAAAACTGTCATGCACATGCTTTGAACCAGTTTAATTAGAAAGTTTCTACAGATCAGTGCTTCTATTTAAAAATAGTGCATTTTATTTCCCTGTAATGAGTAAGGGAGTTGATGAATAACTCAGCTTGAAGACCTTAAACATTTTAAGAGACTTAATTTTCAAAATTAGTGAACCTTATTGTGAACATTTAACATGTTTTATGGCATCTGATATCTTGAGTGTAAATGACACATTTTCCAGCTAATTGTAAAAAATTGGTTTCTAACTTTAAAAACTTAAAAAACAACTTAAAAAAGAAAAACTTAAGTTTTTTTAACTTAATCAGTAAGTAAGGTTTCCATTAGTTCTGATAGTGCGGTTTTCTAAAGCAAAGTAATTTAATTAAATCATGACCAAAACCTTATGAAGCCATATTGGGTTTTCTTCCTGTAATTTACAGATAGTTCTGTATCATCTTCTAATAGAGGATTTTCAAGGGCTTATACACACAATTGAGCTTTCACAGTGTACCTGTGGGAAGAGGTGGCATTGTTACCGTTGAGGGCTCCTGAACAACTTAACTTGAAAGGAAGGGTACACCAACTATCAATCAAACTAACAGAAGTGATACAAGTAAACAGTGAGCAATTTTTCTGAAGATGGAGATCGGTTAGAGCTGGTGATTAGAAGTATTTCCCATCAGGTATATCCTGTAAATCTGCCTGTGTAGATGCCGATGTTGCCTGAGTTTACCATTCCCTGAACCTGGGGAGGCTTTGCTTCAGTGGAGCCTTTCTGTTGGCTTGTGTTCCTGTTAAAGCCTGCAGATAGCTAACTCTGCTCAGCCTTCCACGGAGTCTCCTTACTACCCTTTTAGTCTGTTTGAATTTACAGATAGCTTTCCAAATCCAGTGCAAACACTGTGTTTTGTTTGCTACCCACTGTTTGAACAGAGGTCCTTTACGGAAGAAATTGTTTGGTCGAGTCCCTTCTGGTTTTTTCTGCAGAAATATTTTATAAGCCAGTGCATAATAGCTTCACATCGTTGACTGAACTTCATAGAGTATTCCTAGGGGTGTTACACACCAAGTTCTTTTATAACTTAAGAGCTCTTGCAGTGTTCATAGTATTGCATATTAGTTCCACTTCAATAATATTTTAGTGTTTTGAACACTACAATTGAATGAAATCCTACATAAAAGTTTTGTGTCAGAATTTTGTCTTCCTTAAGTCTTCCGTAGTAGTCCTTTTTGTATGAGAGTTTGTACATGTATGTACAACTGTGGAGTCGGGCACAGCTTTTGTATATATTTTTTATCCTTGGCTTGGCAGCAACGTTTTGCCGATAATTTTGGTTCCATACCATTTTTTAAAAGTTTAAACAGAGACAGAAGCTGACGACCAAGATCTGAGAGATGCACAGATTCCGAATTCTAATTCTCATGTGCCTCATCTTAATCACGGTGCCATGTTTAGATGCTGTATCAATCATAAGAGTATGTGAGCCCTTCAGAGATGTGTTTGCCAAATCTATGCTATGATATATGAAACTTAAGCCAGTTTGCATAATCTCCTTTCCATTTTTCTCCATGTAAGGCTGTTGGTCTTTTAACCTGGCACTTGATGTAATAATGTCAGTGTCCAGATTGGAGATACAATGTCCTGCCAAACGGCTGTGTAATTTTTATTTGGGCCACTTGTGCATGCATGCATGAGTCAGCATTGGGTTACAAGTCCATGTATGCTGTTTCTTTGGGCAGAGCCTGTTAATCCAGAGTACATGACTGAAGTGCTCTGGGGATGAATCAAGGCTGTGTAGTGGCAGTATTTTGGTCGGCAGGGTTCTGCTTCCATTCTAGACCTACTTTTGTATTCCCATTTTCCAACCTCTGCTTTTTAGTTTCTCATCTGATGGCAGTCTCTGCCTTTTCACCAACTCTGCTTTCCCCTTGGTATCAATAAGTGTACACTGCATACTTGCTAAAGCCTTTTCCAGTCAGTTTCTCCTGGTGTATGTGCTCTTGTACCCTTTGCATTTGAATTGAATTGTTTCCTCAAAAACTCATTGAGCAGCTACAACATATTAATTCCTCCTCTCTTCCCCTCTGCTCCCCAGCCCTGCCATTTCCCAGGGTGTTTTCCCCTACTTGATCAAAACTTGATCAATAATGAGTGGACCTTCATAGATGTAAGGAAGCCAGATTGTGCACCAAAGTATGGAGATGCTAATGATTTTAAATCAGGAGTTGTTAACTTTCATTAAACTTGGGAAACTGTGTAGACATTTTTGATTATAAATGAAGCTAGGAAAAAACCTGAAGTATTTAAGCTAAAATTTAAAATAAATGAAGAAAAAAGAAGTTCAGATTGAGGAAATCATTGTCGTGAAAGATCTCAGTGCAAACAGTTAATGTTTGTAAAATAGGAGCCCCCACTATTCCCATGTTTGGGACTGTGAACCTTTTGAACGGTACTGTTGGAATTAAGCAGTTTTTACTAAGCGTTCTTTGAAGTTTCTGTGATGGGAAGAAACAAGAGAAGTGATAGAGAAGCAAGGGGAGGAAAAAAAGAGTCATGTGTGGTTGCTTACAGGATCTGTTTCTTGTGTAATTCCTCCTTTTCACATCTTCCCTAATTAACAGGCTTATATTGAGTGTACCATATTCCATTATCACTCTTTCTTTGAATGACAGTAGACGATCTCAGAAAAAATATTGTCTTGGTGGTTTCAGCTGGGA
Organism: Calidris pugnax; assembly: GCF_001431845.1. Lineage (NCBI taxonomy): Eukaryota > Metazoa > Chordata > Aves > Charadriiformes > Scolopacidae > Calidris > Calidris pugnax. The sequence goes on along the minus strand of NW_015090990.1, from coordinate 17,847,874 downwards.
TAGAGTAAATTTTCTTTCTAGTGGCTACTGTGTTTTGGATTTGGTATGAAAGGAATGTCAATAACACATACTGTTTTAATTGTTGCCAGCTGATGTTTATATTATTCAAGGACTTTTTCAGCTCCCATAGAAGCTGAGAGGGAGCACAGACATAATAAGCTGGCCAGGGGAATATTCTGCATCGTAGATGTCATGCTCAGAATATAAATGGGGTTGGCGCAGGGAGGGAAAACTCTGACCTGTGCTCAGGACAGGCTGGGCAACCAACTCTCCAGGTGGTCAGAGTGATGTTTGGTGTATTACTTCATCTTGTATATTCCTTTACCATTATTATTATCATTATTGTTATTTTCCTTTTCTGTTATTGTTCTATTAAACTGTATATCAACCCATGAGGTTGGTTTTTTCCCTTTCCCCTCCATTCTTTCTCTCTTCTCCCTCTTTGGTGGGGAGAATTGAGCGTGGTCCTATCTGCTGGCTGGGGTCAAACCATGACAAACATATACTGCTTTTTGTTGGTAGCAAGTTACTTGCAGCTCTTCAAGCTCTTATTTTAGCATTTGATTTTAACGTTCTTCTGTCAAAGGTTGAGTCTTACTTATTTCTCATAAATGAAAACATATGTTTCAAAGCACCAGCTGAAGAGAATGATGCCTAGCTGAACATGTTACTCCTAGCAAAGAGGAAGAAATATGGATTCCAGTTAAATTTTGCATCAGAATTGTTTTAAAAACAAAATAGTGCTTGTAAAGCCCTAGTAAGTTAAGTAGCAAAGATATTTTTGTTCCAGCATGAAATCTCTTGCTTTTTGTGTTTCATTAAGGGCTACAGAGCTAAGCCTGGAATTTACAATCAGGAAGAATTGCTGGGTCTCTTTTTAGCTGATTGTCTTTGATGTCTTTCACTATGTTGTACTGTACCTTGAATAAGCCTGTGTATTTTATGCTGTGAACTTCAGTACCTTCTTCATATTTTTCAGCACCTTTTGAATGAACAATCACACAACTTAGGCTAAAGGAAAGTCACCTTCTTAAGAGATAGTTGAAAATCATTAATCGGTCTTAAAAGTTTTACAAGTGTTGTTCTGACAACCTTTCTGTATTCATTTCTTCCACAGCCTGGTTTTGTGGTATCATCTCTATCACCGTCATTAGCCTGCTTTCCTTGCTAGGTGTGATCTTGATTCCCATCATTAACCAATGGTGCTTCAAATTTCTTCTAACTTTCTTGGTAGCTCTGGCTGTAGGAACAATGAGTGGAGATGCACTGCTCCATCTGTTGCCACATGTAAGTATTGCTTCCTTAGCTTTTATTCATAATTGTAACTCTATATAGAATTTTCAAAGAATAAATGCTCACTGATGCAGATGTAGATTGACCTGACAATGAGGGACATCCTGAAACAGTGCTCACAGTTGTGTATTCATAGTTTTAACTTCTGTCATGGTATTTCAAAACGCTTAATGAGACTAACAAGAGTGTTTTAGCAATTTGCCTATTGATACTTGTGTATCAGTACCACCTAAAAGTACATCAGGGGAACTAACCTTCCTGGTTACTAGCTTTTGGGTAGAAGGTAACCTCTGACTTACTGAATCAAGAAAACATCCAAGTTCCTGGAAAGGTAAGCAGTTTTTAATTTGTGATGATATACTGTAATTCTTAGAAGGGAAGTGTTTTCTAAGATTTGGTTACCTTAAATTTTTTAGCAAAAAGACTAAAGTTTACATGAGGTTTTTTTTGTGTAAATGTTAATACAAACTTTTTATCATGTATTCTCTTTGAAAGTTTATATTTCAGATCAGAATTAAGGCTGCAATTGACTGTAATAGTTAAAAAAAATCATGAGGTTTGTTTGCTAATGGGAGTATAGGAACGGTAATTCCTTGTGACATTTCTGAGTGTTAGTCTCATTATCTTTAGCATTGTGACAGTCTCATTATCTTCAGCATTGTGACAGAAAAAAGCTGAAGCTAGATTATCTCCCACTCCCGCCCTAAAATTTTCCCAGAGGAATCTTTTTTTATTGATTAGGGTAATGAATAGTCTAATGAAAAATTCCTAGGGTAAAATGTGTTTGTATTAAAAAAAAACCACAACAAAAAAAACCACAAAATCAACACAACTTTTAAAGTCTATTTGTGCTACTTTTCTGGCATGGTTACATATTTTGTCATCTAAACTCGGAGATATTTCAGGCTCCTGATTGCACCAGGTCATGCTGTGTTATTGTTTTTTCCTCCTAATAGTCACATGGAGGCCACGACCACAGTCACCACCATGGCCAAGGTCATGTTCATGAACACAAGCGGTCCCATCGACATGCCCATGGACATGGAGTGCAGGCTGAAGGCTTCCTAGAAGAAAATGATCCAGTGCTGAAAGGTCTTGTGGCACTTGGAGGCATTTATGTTTTGTTCATCATTGAACATTGTATAAGAATGTACAAGCATTACAATAAACAAAAGGTAGGCACTGAAATGGCACACTATTTTGAAATATGAATTACCTGAAGTTATCTTCCAAGCGTTGAGGAATTGTCTGTGTGATGATTCATTATTCTGTGAACATGAAGAAGTGGTGCTAATCTGCATTCTGTTTGATTTTATGTGCATAAATCCTTTTCTAGAAGAAGTTGCCTTTCTTAACAAGGTAATTCGGAAAGGCAAAGTAGAAATCTGATAGGGGAGATTGCCAGATCACCTTTTTGGCCAGATGAGGTAGATCTAAGTAAAAGAATTACAGCTCTTTCTCTAAAGCACTGTCACACTGAGCATGTCTTCTTTGAGATTAATTAAATAATTAAATCCCCTAGGCTGCTGTGGCAAATCTGTGATCTCTGTCGCATGGGCAGCAGATAGGGAAGTAGCAAGCTTTTCTCTAAAGGAAAATGCAAGGAAGTTATAGGAGTGTAAAACTTAAAGTTGAGCAAAATAGAGGAGCTGTTCTTGCTACATGCTTGTTTTCCTGAACAAAATAAGCAAATATAATAACTTATATACCTGTGTTTCTGGGCCGTTGGAACAATCCTTTTCATAATGTGCTTTGTTACTGAAGTGAAATATTGTCTGTGGGTGAGTGAGTGAGATTCTTTGGTAGGTACCTCAGAATTTCCACTGGGATGGATATCGTTGCTGAGCTTTAGAGAGATTAATATTCTGTAGTCACATACTTCTGTCAGGCATATTAAGAGAGAGTAACTCAGTCTTTTTTTAAGAGATTTTTTGGATGTCCTTTTACATCCTATGTCCTTTTACAAACCAGATGTTATCTGTTTCCTGTTGCAGAGTAAGCAGAAATGGTGCAAGAAAAAACAGACTGAAGAATCACCAATTGGAAGGAAACTTTCCGATCAGAAATTAAATAATAGACCAGATGCTGACTGGCTTCAGCTCAAACCCCTTGCAGGTAGGCATTTATTTTCAGAATTTTCTCTGATTATGAGATTCAAAGTAATGGCATGTAACCTATGGCATGTAGCATGTAATCTCTTGTACAGTTTTGCTGCTATTATGCAAATCATTGTTAATAAGATTTAATAGGCTTTCTCTATTAAGTCTCTTTTTATTTTGTTTTCCTTAGATCTGAGAGCACTTTGAACACTTCCTAATATGCCATACAAATGGTTCTCAGACTTCTGAAGCAGCCAGGTTTTAGGTGGCTGTGGTTCTTTGGGGTTTTTTAAATTTGTTTGGTTTGGGGATGTTTTTGGATAAGCCATGCCTGAGTAGCTCAGCCCTGGCAAAAATTAGATCAAAAATGAACACACACAACCTGAAAGGGGATATCTGTGCACTTTGAAGATTGCAGCCTCTGACCAATTATAGTTTGGCTGAGAAGGCCAAACAAAATTAATTTATTTTCATAAATACAACCAAGTATCCTGAATGTTCCTCAAGTATCCAAAACAACTTTCACACACTGTTTCTTCATGACAATCTGAATGCTCTATCACCCTTCTTGATGGGGAGGGGGAAGGAGAAGGGCTTTGCTTCATAAACTTCCCTTTCCATTGCCTGCATCGGTGCTGAATTAATTTGTTGATGAAGAATCCACAGGCTTAATTTATACAAATGCAATTTTGTTAATTTGAATAGTTTGTAGAAGGGAGAGTTGGGACTGTAGCCTTCTCCACTCAAACAACTTACGATGGGATCTGGGACTGACGTAGAAAGACTTTCGGCTGTGAGGGTGGTGGTACTTCTATTTGAAGTGTTTTCATTTTCTTTTAATGGATAATCAGAGGAATTTTGCTTCTAATGACATGGAGGTACCTACTGGTTTTATAACACTGTTCTTCTGAAAGTGCACTCTGCTGATCAGTAAATCATTGGCACTACACTGGAAGCCCATGCTGAATTTGAGTTTTGAACTGCAACGCCACTACCATTGACCTGAATGTCCGTTCCATTTCTTTTTAAACAGCCTCCAAATAATGTTTGCTTATTTTTGACTCTGAAATATTGTTTTGAATTATTGTGAGCTAGTAACCTCATTGTCCAGAACTGCTTTTTTTCCACAACTGGTTCAGTTTCCTGGAGCACAGGTTGCCAGTTTCCTTTATTTATTAACACTTCAGAAATATCAGAAGACTTTATACTCATGCACATATGCCTTCTGCATTGTTCTCACTTCGTATTTCTTTGTAAAAATGGCCTTGCTTGCTAGCAGGGTAGTGAGCCACATTGAAGGAGCTCACTATGTGACACAAGGTTCTGACTCAAAGGTGCATGCAATACAGAAAGTGTTTAAAGATCTGTTGAGTCAGTGGCAGATCCTGGTATGCTTTGGTGACGACTAAGTTGTGACCTGTGTGGGCACGCATAGAGAGTAGCCACTTAATGCTTCCTGAGCCATTCAGATTCTATCTACAGCTTCTGAGACATTATTATCATCTGGCAACTGTCCGTTTCCAATGTTGAACCATAAACTTCATCAGTAGCACAATTACAGATCCAAGCCTCGGCTGGGCTGAACATTTTGTTGTTTTCACAAAGCAATTAAATTCTTAGCTCAATGATGCAGTAGTTGTTGGTGATATTTTAAATAAGATTTAATGCAGTGTCTCTCCCAACTGGCTTCAACGTAGGAGCAGATGACTCAGTTTTATCTGAAGATCGACTCAATGAAACTGAACTAACTGATTTAGATGGGCAGCTGGAATCCCCTCCCAAGAACTTCTTGTCTGTAGAAGAGGACAACAATATGCACCATTCTCACAACGACGTCTCGCATGCTGCTCGAGAGCGTGATCTTCACGATTCAGAGTATGACAGCCATGGCGAAGATAAAATGATAGCTAGAAAACACAGTCACCACTGGCATCACAAACATTCCCATCATTCCCATGGCCACTGTCATTCTGGAAAAGACCTGAAAGATACTGGGATAGCTAATATTGCTTGGATGGTAATTATGGGAGATGGCATTCACAACTTTAGTGATGGCTTAGCAATCGGTAAGCAAAAGCACTGAGTATTTCTCAACAGTTTCTTCTCACCTTTAGTAACTTTGGTAATATTTTACTTATCAGCGATGACAGGTAAGGCTTCCAGTTAGCTGCTGTGGTTACTGGCATTGTTTAATCTCCTTCAGAGCAGAAATTAAAAGGCCATCGATTGTAACAGTCTTTCTTTGTTAATATGTTAATATGTGAATATTTCCACTAAGATTACTAGATTGGTAGTAAATAGTAGCAACCTCTGCCAAATAGAGATAGGTGCAGACAGACCTCCTTTAGAATTATAGAGCACATGTAATGCACATTTGTTGTTTGCATCTTAGTATTTGCCTTTGACTAATAAATGCTTGCCTTTCAGTCTTATTTGCAATTATATTCACTTATAATACTACATATATTATTATTAATACATAGAATTATACAGTAGTTGTAAATAATAAATGGACTATGAATCAGGTTACTGACACAGTAATTTTTAAAATTATTAGGATAATTTAATTTTTGCTCAAGCAAAGTACTGTTTTGGCTTGTGGTCAGTATAGATTTATTTGTAGCCAAATGTAGAAGAAATTTAAGTACCAAACATTTTATTAGATTTATTAAATCAACTTTGAATCACATAAACCTGTAAATGTGATTTGAACTGTAAAACACATTTATTTGAATAGATGTCAAACAAGTTAAAATGATGGTAGATACTTTTAATTTTTTACCAAGGTAGCTACTAAGAGTACACAGAGTTCTGAAATACTAGCACAAGGAGCATACCCATTTTGAAGGATGGGGATAAGCTACTTATTAGGGTCTGGAGTTAACAATGGAATCTCCTACAGTTTCTCCACTTTATCCAGACAATTTCTGAAGAAACTGAGGTCCATAAAAATTAACTTTTTGCCTCATTTTTACATTAAACAGGTAAGATACTTAGACACTGGCTTCTAAGGCCAAAAAGGATCACTGCGCCATCTGTTGAGAACTTCACTGTATTGAAACTCCATTTCTAAATATTCCTGTGTCAAGCACAAACAGCTGATTCTTTGGTAAAATGTACATTTTAGAAAAGCGCACTCATCTTCTTGATATGTCAAATTATGAGAAATCCAGAGGAAAGTTAAATTTTCTCTCTGTCTTCAGATCGTATCTTCTCTTTCTACTTCATGTTGCCTGTTTAGACTGCCCACTGCAGGCTCTTCTGGGGCCTTGCTCTACTACAGTATAGAAATTTAATACCAGTTTTCTCATCTCAGAATTATTTGAGGTATGAACTTAAAGTTGATTGAATTAAATTAGCTTACGTAAAAGTTACTGAAAGAGGTTTATACCAATCTTTTTCTCATTATTTTCCAAGTCTGACTTATTAATGTGCTGTACAAATAGACATAAAGGAAATAGAGAAGTTATGGGTTAAATATTAGTTTGGATTTCCAACCTGGAGAGAGCTAGACTGTTGCTTATGTGCATTCTTAACTGTCCTCATGTACTTGAGAGTTCCTGCAAATGTAAAAGTGGTGCTATTGCAGTAGCTTGTTGCCTTTGTCTCTCTTGTGCTCTTGTGCTTCTCTCCTAGGGTTTGTTTTTCAGATAAACTGAATAATAAAGTATGCAGTGGTAATGCATATCCAGGATGCTTCCAGTATTTTCAATTTATATACAGACAGGACACAGACATAATGAAAAAAACATTAGAGCATGCATTCTGACAGAAGGGTGTCATCTCTGGAAAATTTGTTGATTAAATTTTCTGACTTGAAAGTAGTAAAATATCATTTGAATCTTCTTTTTTTTCTTTCCTAGGAGCAGCTTTTAGTGCTGGACTGACAGGAGGAATTAGTACATCTATAGCAGTGTTTTGTCATGAGCTTCCCCATGAATTAGGTAACTAATTCTATAAACTCAATGTGTTCAGTGTCTTCCGCTGTACAAAATATTTATCTGGAAGCTGTTGTGACACTCATCCTGATAAGCACGATGCAATGCAGGTGCTGTGAGGGTGACCAGAACTTCAGAGAGTAATGGAGCAATATTTCTTCAGAGGACACAATGAGAATAATAATACAGGATTATTTTGGCACATATCTAGTTATAGCAATTCTATCAAGTTTTTTGAACATGTTTTGAAAATGTTGTTAAGAGCATACAGTTTACATTTTGGTGTTATACCTCCACATTTTATAGAGAGAATTGCACACAACCCTGTGTGGCATTGTCTCACACAAACTTAGGTGAAGTTACAGAAGTAAATACAAGTTTACTTAAGTAAAATTCTTTATGGAGATCTTCAGAAGATGTTTTGTACCAATTGTTGCTGAATCTAGCAGGTGTGGATGGCTATTTAGGGTAAAGCCTGTAGAAATTGTTGCCAGTGCCGTTGATTCTTCTCCCCTAATTGCAGCATTTCTTGGGGTTAGCTATCCATGATGAAATCTGTTGTTTTCCTGTGAGCCATAAGGCACATCCTGTGAAGTTTTAGTACACCCTGAGACTTACTTACAAAAGAGCAGCTAGAGAGAGGAGTCAACGTCTTTTTTGCCAGGAATGTGAAATTTTGCTAGATCAAGCTGTGTATGTACTCACAGTGTGCTTACTTGATGATCTGCTAGCTCTGAATGATCAAAAGTAAGGTAAAACAAGTACTTCAGGACCCTTGGAGGTGAGGAGTGAAAGCGTTTTATATAGGCAGATACTAAGTATAAGGTAAGTAATGGGCACAGATGGGAAATAATAGAGCAGACATTCATGGTTTGACAACGGTGCTACAGAATTGTTAGTTAAGTGAAGCTGCTGCAGTATATAAAGGATTGCAATATATATTGATGTTCTTATAACTTGCTAGTGAGTAGTTCACTGTATATATTTTTGGTTTGATTCTAGATTGAGCAATTAATTTCTAGCATATTTGACACGAGAATATTACATTAATTACCCTCATAACTGCATACCATCTTCCACTCCTCATATTCACAAGAGTTCAGTTTGAAGGGAGTAAAACTATCACAGCTGATTACAAGATGAAAATTTACATCTTTGTAGAACATCTACCTCTATCAGCAATTTTAGCAGAGCTGTCCTGAATTCAAAATAAAACAGGTTAACCCGGCACATCTTAAATAAGCAAACTGATTCGACATGGGGTGAAGTCATTCTTTCTGGATGTAACTTTTCCTAATGCTATATTTCTCAAATTCATTGTCACCTTCTGTGGGGACTAACGCTTCATTATCCTCCTCTTGAACTTGCAGAATGAGGTGTACATAGCCAAGAGGAATTTTCACAGCTGTTGATCAAAACTAAGTCTCTGGTTTTATGTGCCATGAAGAACTTGGGTCAAGTAAAGAAAAGGCTGTAGGCACAGATGTATTCTCTGAGGGAGGACCAGATCTAGACTCTTCCATTTACCTTTAGCCATTAATCACTATTACCTTTCTGACAATCAGCATGATGAATAGGCACTTTTAAACCATATTGTAATCAAGAGGTTGATTACTGCACAGAAATACAGTTCTTATAAGAGTTGTCATATCCTGTTGTCCAGTCTTCCTTTGAGCCTCTGTAGCAGCGTTTTCACTTTAGCAATGCCTTGGGTTGGTGAGATAGTAAACGTAGGCTAATTTATCTACTTACTCTCCTGAGAAGCATTGATACTAAACCCCTGTGTTCTGTCTCCATTTTAGGTGACTTCGCTGTGCTTCTTAAAGCAGGTATGACAGTAAAGCAAGCTATTGTGTACAACCTCCTGTCTGCCATGATGGCCTACGTGGGGATGCTGATAGGCACAGCGGTGGGACAGTACGCTAACAACATCACCTTGTGGATCTTTGCAATCACTGCAGGCATGTTCCTCTATGTGGCGTTGGTTGACATGGTAAGATTGTTATAATTCTGTGGCATTTTTGCATAAAACCTAGGACTTGAAATGGCACCAGGAGGGTTTTTTTTTTTTAGCAGTAACAAGTTCTTGCAGTGTACAGCATCCTTCCACCTTCCTCCTTCCCCCTTAGGGCTTTTCCAGGACCCTTTCTACACTGGGATTCTGCAGCTGAGGGAGAGCAAAGTGGTGCTGGCCTGCTCTGCCTTCATACTCAGGAGGAAGAGTGTGCTCGTAGTACTGGTTACTGTTAAATAACCTTTTATTCTGTGTTAAAGGGGATTTCTACTTGCTCTTCAGTTCCACGGGTTTGGAGACACATGGCAGCTGTCACTATCCATAGCTGAGGCTTCTGCTTCTGCTCATCATACTCTACCTTTTCATGTCCGTGACCAGAAACCTTGGAGGTTACGGAGACAGAGCACTGTGCTCTTGGCTAGGTTTTGAAATAGATGCCAGAATATTCTTTAATTTTTTTAAGAGCATCTTTAGATTTGGAACAGCAATATTATGGCTCTGTAGAAGTTGATTATAAAACTTTAATTACGTGCAGATCCTTCCAGTCAGAAAACATGAAGGTGAGAATTGGCAGCAGCAATTCTAGCACAATTCTCTGATTAGGTTTTTTATTACTTGGTGAACATAGCTCTGATTTATTAAAAAGAAAATAGTTCTACAACAAATCTGCCTGCCAACATGAGAGCTATATAGCAGTATTCAGTACTGTAAAGTCTGTGATTACTTCATTTATTCTTAATGACTTTACAGTACTTTGTAATTTGGTGTAGTGCTTGCTGTTAAGCTGCCTGGTCTACTGTATAGGTGATAAACATTTTTCACACCAGTATATTTTTTTGTATTTAAATACTCAATTATTAATTTTCAGCTTTATGTCTCTTTTTGAAAGAGGTACAAGACAGATGGGTAATATATTTGGGTTTTTAGCACATTTGATGCTCTGATGATTTGTCATTGTCTCTTGTGCAGTATTCAGATACTTACAATAATGAGAACTAGTTTAGCCCAGCTAACGAAGAGCAATAAATGGAGACTTGTGATGCAACTACCTGAAGTCTCTGTTTTGTTCTGTATTCTGTTTTTCTCTACTAAGTGTGTCATGAAATAATTCCTTGTTTACCTCATGCTTTCTTGAATTAATTTATTTGTTAAACACTTTAAGTTATTTCTGTTCTGTATGGGTGGCTTTGTAAGACACTTCATAAGATTTATTTTTACATCTTCCAAGTCTGCAATTATTTGTTGCTTTTGTCAGTGCTATTTGACTTTTCTTCATAGGTGAGGAATATAAGGAATATCCAGAGCTTTCAGAATTTTGCATAAGGTCACATAGAATTTCTCTTTAATTACTTGTAGCTATTATTCCCATATTTAAAAGGGAAATGTATGTAAATATGGGGTATATTTATAGCAATATAATTACTGTAGCAATAGTCAAAGCTTTTTATTATGTTTGAGCATTACTTAATTTTAATTGAGTAAAAGAACTCAAAAGAGCAGAACTCGGAAGAACGCTGGGCTGGTCCTTATCTGAGGAACTTAAAGTTCAAGTAGATGTGTGATCCAGTAAAAGTTTAAAAAAAAAAAAAGTCAAAAGCAGAGGTGTTTTTAGTTTGTTTTGTGAATACGTGATGTATGTGGTGTGGTTAGGTAGAGTTTTAGCCATGTCTTAATGTATTAGGTTTTTTAACTGAATCCTGGAGTGTTTATTCTTAACAATATCATCTTGTAAACTTACCTGTGTATAAATGAAATAGACGTGAAATAACTTTCTAAATCTGCTTTTCTTTTTAGCTTCCAGAAATGCTTCATGGAGATGGAGACAATGAAGAGCATGGTTATTGTCCCGTGGGGCAGTTTATTCTTCAGAATCTAGGCCTGCTTCTTGGATTTGCCATCATGCTGGTGATTGCCCTCTATGAAGATAAAATTGTGCTTGACATCCAGTTTTGACCTAATTCTGGTAATCACTGTGGTTACAATAATGTTACTGTATGGCTTTGAGTCTGCACTGTTTCACTGTATGCACATTGCTCAGAGGAAAAGCAGTGGCTTGCACTACTTACACAAGTACAGTATGTTCAGTTCTCTCTAGATTAACTTCTTTTTTTCTAATTCCAATCAGATGAGATTACCCAGTGCATCTTCTAAACTCAAGTGATTGACAATTAGGAAATACTAAATATAAGAAATAAATGCCAAGTTCAGTGTACTATATGGGAAGCACTGCTTGCTTAAGAAAAAAAAATAATATAGTGAATCATCTACTCATTTGGGAAAATACAATTTCATTAGTACATTTGAGTAGAACCCAGAAAACGTTACAGCTGAAATTCAGACCTCTGCAAGGAACCTGAGTAAGCTTTTAGTGCCACGTAAGTTTTAAGTACCGTGCATATATATCTATATATATGTATAGAGCTATGTATAGAGATATATGTATATATGCATGCATATATATATATATGTGCATGTGTGTATATATATATTCATTCTGTGCTGATTCTTCTGCATAGTAGCGACTTGAATTATTAAATATTACAACAGCACATGACTGGAAACCCAAAACTTTAACACTGTTTAAATTCTTAGAGTATGCATTAAGCTGCACTCCATGTGTAAGAAGGCAGGCTGTTGCAATGTACGCTGCAAAGTGCTATGTTCTGTCGAGGACCAGTTTGACAATGTTTTCCTGACCAAGATTTATTTGATGTTTGTTCCTTGATATTAGTAGGAAAATGCAAAATGCAGTAGAATTAGTGTTTGTTAGTTTCGGGGAGTCCCTGATGTTGGAGTTATTGAGCTATTTCTGGTTCTTTTTTACAGATGCTAAACATGTATTGTGTGCCACTTGCAGCATAAACTACTGAAGAATTGTGGCTGTGAATTTGTGCAAACTCTTTTAACAGAGAATCCATGTGGGAATTTCTCCATTTTCTTTAAACAATTATTTTGTAGTGTTTTCTCCTCTTCATGTTAAAACAATCCAAAGTGCAAGATGCTGGTTACTGAACCTGGGCACAAAGGTTAAATTCTGCTCTGTGTTTGTAGTACTGGTAGGTTATTTACGATACTGTACTATCAGCTCAAAACCTGTTTCTACAATGCCTTGGGATCAGACATTGTAGCACCAGCCGTTTCTGGCAGTAGAGAGTTTGTAAGAAGATTTCTACTTCCAGCATAAAGGAGTTCATTTCTATGATATTTTTTTACAATTTTTGGTATTTAAATTAGATTACTAAAAAGCAGATGTGGTAGATCCGTGGTATGTGTAACTTGGAAGGATAGACTGAACATTTGGGCCTTAACTTGCTGGGATCAGCTGTCCTGGATCGGATTGTGCTGATTTGCTTATGTTGCCAGACATGAGTTAGATCTTCTTGTACCCATCTCCTTAAAAAACTTGTGAGTTTGTGAAGAGTGGAAGTTGAGTCTGTAGTACCAGTCTTAAGCATGGTAGTAGCCTTTTTTAAAACATAACAGTCCGTCTTCTTTTATGTGAATGCCAGGTAAAAGCTGTATCTTGACTATGTGCTGTAAGATTTGTTTCGATCTGCTTGGTGCCAGTGTAGCTGCTAAAAACACTAATCCTAACGCCTTTAATGACAGCCAGTTGGTATCTTCATTCCATTTCAAGTTAATGTGTTGCCTGTGGCTCTTTACGTTTTGAAGCTTCATTGGTCAATTAAGTTTTTACTGAGAGCAGCTCGTGTATTTCAAAGATATAGGTTGGATCTTGCCAGTATTTCTTCCTAATGCAGTATCAAGAAACAGTATTAAGGGTCCATTTCAAAGAAGGGCACAGTTTCTTCAGTGAAGAAGCCAAAAGCCCAGAGTTCGGGCATGCAACCATTTCATGCTCTGAACTCAGGTTTTCTTTTTTCTTGTTTAAACATGTTTACTGTTGGACCATAATTAGCAAACATGCTGTTGTTAGCTTCAGATAACTGAATTTCTGCAGTATAAAGATCCTGGGTGACTTTTTTCGTAGTGCCCATATTAGGTCACTGAGTACCATTTTCAAAGAGGCTTAACTCACTGGATACCTTCTGAGCATCTAAGTTTAAATGACCTATGTTTCTTATGTATTAAACTGACCCTTAATTTTCCTTTTCTGTTAATTCTGTCGAGTATAAGGGGGTCATTATGTGGTTGAACTGATATGTTGTCAAATCATTTTTTAAAGTTTATTTCTTTTAATTCTTTTCAAATGAAGATTTCTATGTTTCAGGTAGTATATTTACTATTGTATTAGTTGGAATATGGTTGTAGCTTAACACACTGCCTCCGTAGGAAAATAGTTAACTTCCTTCCAAGACCATCTTCAGACAAGGGAAAAACATGGTCCTTAAAGGTAGGAACAGTATTTTTTCATTAAATATGGGTTGTTTCCTTTTATTTTCTAGTATTTATTACAAGTTATGAAGAGCAGTGTAACAGCTGCAGCTTCTTCGATGTGTTTCTACCAGTATTGAATTCCAAATGATTCTAATGTACACTTTTGAGTCATGTTACAGACAATCTGAATTCCACTACATTTCTACTTGGCTTCAACATTCCATTCTGCTTGAATCCAGAGTCTCATTTAACTTGTATTTGTTGGAGGGCATAAATGTTACTTGTATATTACAATGCTGTCACTGTGTGACATCCCATATGACTTTTGATGTAGATCACATTGCACTCAATCCGCTGTGATTACGCTTAGAAAATATTGTAGTTGCTAGATGCAGTGTGATTTTTTTATTATTATTTTTATTTTTCTTTCCCCTCCCATTAACAATTGAGTCTATGGTTTAAAATGTGATTATGTTATCCTGTAAGATAACTTGCTGAGCTATCAGTCTTTTTGTTATAACTAAATCATTTTTTAAAATTTTATAAAGCTGGAAATGATCAAATGCTGTTTTGTTCATTGTCAACAGTGTTGTGTTCATTTTATGTATGTTCCTTATAAATAAGGAGCCTTCAGAAAATAAAATTATTCAAGGAGCAAATATTTTTGTTGGGTTTTTATAAGGTTTTATTGTCTACATTTATATTTTAGTGTTTTGTTTCAAATATCATTAAAGGCACAAATGCAACGTTGTAAACACACTCATTTTGATTCCTCTTTTTCCGTGGTATTTCAGGACTGACATATATCCCTTGTAAGTGAATTGGAAAATGCACCTACCTCCATCAGTTGCGATAGTTTTATGAGCTAAGCTGACATAATAATGCCACCCCCCGTCTGATCCAGTGCTCTTGGGGTTTGTCTGAAGGGAGAGTCACTGCGATGACGAAGTTGGTGGAATGGCCTGTAGTTGAGAGGATTCCTCTTCTCTCGCTGGTCTTGTACACTGGGGCCAGGTAACTCGGTCGCTTGGGAATATCTGCTCTCTTACACGGCTTTAGCCATATCTGCAGTAAAGAATAAAATAATTACCAGTGCTCTTGGGGTTTGTCTGAAGGGAGAGTCACTGCGATGACGAAGTTGGTGGAATGGCCTGTAGTTGAGAGGATTCCTCTTCTCTCGCTGGTCTTGTACACTGGGGCCAGGTAACTCGGTCGCTTGGGAATATCTGCTCTCTTACACGGCTTTAGCCATATCTGCAGTAAAGAATAAAATAATTATTTTCATCTCAGTTGAAAAAAAAAAAAAAAGTAAAAAAAGTGAAACAGTCTTGGCTTGGCCAAAGCATTTTAACATTGATTTTTTTGATTTGTTTGCTTTTCAACAGTTAGCTCTGAAAACCTGTTTCTTGTTTCCTCTTTCTTAGCAGGTTGCTTCCTCTCCCAAAATATGCAACACCAAACTTCCTGCCACTGTCATTATTAACAGAAGATTCTTAGCTCCTCTCAGACAATTTATATTTCAATACAAAACGTTTCAATTCCAACTCTTTTTTAAGAATTACCCTGTTACTTCCTTCTAGACTATGGTATTTGTTGGGATATAATACTATAAAATGAAAAATACCAAATGAAAAATACTGACCACAGGTACTGTATCATAGAGGATTTTTGGATGAGATTCTCCAAGCTTCTTAGTTTGTCTGTCCCAGCGTGCTCCATCCAAGAACAATCCTTGAATGTAGACCCCTGAATCAGTTGGAAAAGATACCAGGTTATAAAAAACTGAAAATGTCTTCTAGCTGAGGGCAGCAGCTGGTGCAAAGCACTCTGCTGTCAGGTGATTGTGTGGGAATCTTTGTCAATATTCGGTGTTCCAAGTAGTGATCAAATAACTCTGAGTACAACACAATCTTACACTGTATTACAATTTATACAGTTGTAACGATAATAAGGATTTATAAAGTTACAACGTCTAGTGGTACGTAGTGTATCCAATCTTTCTGAGTGATGGAGGTTAAAAATAATTCTAAAGTACAGGATGCTATTTTTACAGTTATCATTATTGTGGTTTTCTGTACGTACTGCATTCTATCAGCTTTAATGTTTCCAGACTTGGAGATTCGATCTTATAACCAAGTCTTTCATGAGTTAGTCTTCACATTATTTCATTGCTTATATTTCAAATTAAAACTTGCTTATACTTTTCCAAAGAGGCTCATTAACGGCGTAAAGTGAAGAAAAATATCCTTAAATGCTTAAAAAACTTAAGTAACTTTATTTTGGCATGTCATAATGTCATGCCAGAATAACAGCTGTCATTCCATCAGCTCTCCAGAAGAAAACAATAAATTACAGCAACATCTATTTTTCATCAAACTTTTGCATCTTCTTGCTCTATAAACCTGCCCCAACAGAATATGACTTGAAAGGGATTGGATGTGGCTCTCCCAGCCACCTCCCCTCTTTTTACACAACTTCCAGTCAAACTGATCCTCAGAAAAGTATTAAAAAAAAGAGTATTAAAGCCAGTTCCATTTAATCTGTTGGTTGTTTTTTTCCTGAGGAAGGGCAAGCTAACAAAAGTATCTGCAGCTAGAACCTAAGGTAAGTAATATATAATAAAGTGGTTTGATAAAAAATAGGGCTTTTTTCCCCTTAGAGCAATCACCTGTTGTACACTGTGATCATAGCCATAAGATATTTTTCTAGGGTAGTTACAGCAGCTTACCCAACTTCTCAACTAAATGTTTGGTTTCTTTGGCTTAGGAAAATACACATCTTCAGACATAGATCAGATTTTCAAGTGGTATCTAACTTGCCTTTTTTTCCTTCCTTTATTTCACTCCACATTTCAGCATCTATTTTGGGAAGTTTGGGGTAAGGAGTGGCCTCTGTTGGTGTTTGTTTATATCTGTGTGCTAATCCGGGAGGTGAACTAATCTCAGCGGTTCTTAAGGACTTAAATAGTATTTTGCCTCTTCACTTTTTGTGCATCTCATGGGGAGCAGTGCAGTTGTGTATGTTTTCCAGCTGAAACCATTAACTTAATTGCATAACTCTGAGTCTGCAAATTAATGTTAACTTCTGAATACATTAGCAAAGGCAGATAATTATGTCATGAATTTAATTACCATCTTCAGGAGCAATTTCATATTCCTTATCTTCCAGCACTTCATAGTCAAATTCTAGTAGGTCTATTGGAATGGTGTATTTTCTGGCATAGTTCTGCTGGGCACCTGTTAGGAATGCTTGAGTGAAGAAGAATCCTGAAATCCAGAAGACTGGTGGAGGTCCATTTTCGTACCACAGCTGCAGTGGCAAAAGAGAGAGGAGGGAAAAAAAAAAACCACAACTGTAATGCCTTTACTTTTTTCTATTATTTAGGAAAGCATTTGCTTTCCTATATAATATAAAATATATATATATATATATAATATAAATAAATATATATAATAATATAATTCCTTCTATAATAACATTAATTTCTCTCTTTGTGAATTCAGGATTGTCTTTGTCTTTTCTGAAAGCAGTGGAGTTCTGGGTGGCTGCCGTGTCTTTTAAACTTGTTTAAAATATTACTAGCTTCTATTTAAAAAAAAAAAAACAAAACACCCACAAAACCAACAACCAAACAAAAACCACACAGCAAAACTCCAACACTGTTGCCTGGAAACTCTTGGCTTATGTTAATGACTCAGTCTGAATAAGTCAGTTAAACATGCATCATCCTTGTAAGTTCATCAAATGAGTGTTCAGTTCTCCTTTTCTCCCTTGTAACTGAAGGCTGTTTGGGATTCACTTTTGTTTCTCTGTGCAAATGACAGATTTTTTGCAGGCTGTTTTCTCTTTCAAAGGCCCGTATTTCCCTGCCAGGGCCAAAGTCAGATGTTGCGAGTGCGTGCAGCAATTTGAAGCTGAGGAGGGAGCATTTCCTCCTGAGGAGGATATGTCACCTAATTAAACTTCTGTTGATTTGGGGGGTGGGGAGGGGTTTTGTTGTTGTTTTTGGGGGTTGGTTTGGTTGTTGTTGTGGGTTTTTTTAATAGTTTACATTGGATATCTCTGTATAAAAATTATTTTTAAAAATGCCAAAATTAACTGGATTTCATTGTAATATATGTGAGGTGTTGCATTGCAAACATCAGTTTTGAATGATGTCTGTAAAGTTTTTTGCTACAGTCATCCATCGCATAGAATTACAATGAAGACAACTAAACTATTTGTCTCTACTAGTAAGTAGTTTGCCTCCCAAGGAAAAGAAAAAATCATCTTCCTAGCTACTGGCTATAGTTTTCCATTTACAAGTTTAATTTCTGTCCTGGATTCTGTTTAAGAAATGGCACTTTTGTTCTTTACACATACTGCTGTCAGGCTTGCTGCAGATCAAAGTGGAAGTTTCTGGGGTGTGTTGACTGGGTGATGTTTGTCCAAAAAACATAAGAGTTTCTCTGGTAGTGCAGATTTTGTAAATACCATTCTAGACCTGAAACTTGATGCTTCTTTTGATTTTGATATTTTTTAATTATTATTATTTACTTAACGTTGTTTGTTCCTAGATCTTTTGTCAATCTTGGGACCTGTTCTTACAACAGGTATGGAGATTACTAAGACATGTGGTGGCTTAGTAAGAATGGCTGAGACTCTGGATATTACTCATTTAAAGTCAGTTTTTGGAATTTGCAGGCTTTACAGGTGAAGGAACCCCACTGATTCTCCCTGACTCATCCAGCTTTCTTCTCCAGTACTCTACTGAAAGCTTGGTATTTGACTTCAACATAAGATTTTGTGTTAAAATGTTTTACTAATTTAAGTTTGCTCACTGGAAAAGAAACTCAACAGTATTTTCCTAAGTTCTATTTTAAACTTCATTATCACCACCAGATCTATATGCAGTTAAAGAGCCCCTTTTTAAATTCACTTCAGAAGGCAAACTCTGTCACACAGTATTACTGCCGTACTACCGCACTCCATGAGGGGTAGGGCATGTGGCAAAATGCAGTGCTTCATTAGATGATGTGATGAGCAAACAGCTATACGAAACAGATGCACAGATTAATTGAACTTTACCTGTCAGTTATTCAGTGGAAGTAATTTGTGCATGTGTGTTCACTTGTGGAGGTGTCACCTGACATCAACAGACAAAAATAACAAGTGACATTGAACAGAACTGTGTAACTGGGGTGTGCTCACCTGTAAGAATTTCAGTCTGTTAAGGAAGTCAGTCACGTAGCTGCCCAGAGGCTTGAGGCTTGGGTAAGATTTACTCATCCATAGTCCTGGAATTTTGCCTTTCAGAATGCTATTTACCACTTCTTCCAGTTCAGCAGACATCACTACTAGTCCCTAAAAGAAATTTTGGAAGGGAAGATGTCAAAATGCTTTGCCTAACAACCTTGCTTTAACGATTAAAAATCAACATAGCTCTTTGCCCAGCAGATGCTATGAGCTTCTAGCTAAGTCAGACAGGAGCAACACTGACAAGAAGAGTGGCCATAATGGATTTCCTAAAAAGTTACTGCAGTCTTCTGTCTGATCTGGGAGTTAGTCACTAGATTGGTCAGAGAAAAGGTCCCTAGCCTTTCTTGAAGAAAACTGCCCATACTGGAAAATTCTCCCTTGCCATGCTTCCTCAGAAACATGGTCTTCCCAGTGCACTTCTGAATTTTACGAACTGTAAATGCTCATTTTTATTATTATTTAAAGTTTTCTTAAAACTCTGCAACATGCATTGCTGCAAGTGCCTTATTCTTAACTGTCAGACTTTTCAGCTTGTAGTTTGGCTTTAACCAAAGGGAGAGGGGTGGTGTTTGTTATGGTTTGTTTTTAAGTGCCTCCTCAGCCTTAAGCTATAATAGGATAAATAAAAACTAACCAAACTGACTTTTTCCTGTATTTTGCACAGCTTTTGATTCCTACTGAGAACAAACATTGATTTTAGACTGTGATATCTTAACTGGAATCCTCACTGGGAGTAATTTTGCTGTTTGAGGTGTTGAAGAGATCTGCTTTCATCTGTAAAGAAATTGTGTGAGGTGCTTCACTCCTGACAGTGAGGTAGAAAAACAGATGTGAATACAGTTACTGCTTGTCTTATTTGCTAGCAAATCTGCAGTTAAAAACTTTCTGGTTTGGTTTCTCTACAGTAGGCACAGTAGTTCTTTTACATTCCGTTGTACTCCTGTCATGTTTAAGATACAGAAAAATAGATCAGTGTGGAATCTGGATTCTTTAAAGTGTTTGACTGACCAATCCGAATCAGACTTCAGGGTCAGTTCTCTAAGGTACTTGCACCAATAGCTCAGAGATTGACTCTAGGTTCTAGGTATACGCCTTTAAAGGTATTTTCAGCTCACCTTTATTGCTTTCTGGATGTTAACACAGGAATCCCGTATTGTCTGCAGTAACTTGTTAAAGCGTCCCATCTCTTGGACAAGCACAGTATTCATGCTTTGAGTATAAGTGGTTGGATATCTTCTCATTGCTGCTTCAGTGTCAAAATTTGGAGGGAGTTTGCTCAGGATGTCACTTGTGACTTCATGAACAACTTCATCAGTTGATTTTGCACCACCACCAGATGCCTGAGACTAGAGAGAGCCAAAAATGTGGATTTATTTTGAGGAAAAGAGAGAGGACTCAGGAGACTGAGTAGTTAAAACGCAGGAAAAGAGAGCTCTTACAAAGGCGTTGTTGAAAAGATCATTACAGTTCCAACCCTCTTCCCCTGTGATTGAAATAAATTAATTTCAGAAATTTCCTGAAAAAATGTGGTTTCTTACAGAACTGTGTCCTTGCTTTTTTGCTGAAATCTCAGTTCCACTGTAAACCAGTGTTTCTCCCCCCATTTCTGATGTACCCATCAGCACCACTGGCTGGCCAGGTGCTGTCAAATGGCACAGAGCAGTGCCAAGCTCTGTCTTGCTGTCACTCCATGACCCTCTTGCTGCCTACATTCAGCTCTTAATTTTTCTCATACTACAGGAGCTGTAATATGCCTAAATTGTACCTGGCTTACAAACTGGGCTAAAAATGGCCAAAGAAGTTGAAAATTGTTAAAAGTTGGGGGAGTAGAAGTTATGCAAACTGACTATACAATCACAGAAGCTATGTTTCCTTAGAAAGACAGGAAAAATATAAACAAAAAAAAGGCCTTAAAATATTCTTAAGTAGAACAGTAATTTCACTAGAGTGGAGCTACAACACCATAAGTAAAAACTGAAAATAAAAAACTGAACATAGCCGTGTGGAGATAGAGTAGAAAGATATGGTAAGATTCTTTACATACCTGTGTGAGAAGAATGTTATCGAATAACAGTTGTGTTTCTGACTGATCCTTGGTAATATCAGCATTTGCGTTCATTCCAAATATCTCTGGGGAAGGATTGAGTGGAAGTGTCTTTGTGTAGTCAATATAGCTTTGGTACTGAAAAAAAAGGAAAATAAAAAAATACATTAGACTTAAAAGAAGATGCAGAACAGCCAAACATACCTATGAGAGGCTGCAAACTGTGTCTCAAAACCACTACAAACTTCACTAGTGTAATGAATACAGTGTGTAAACTAAAATTTAAAAAGGAAATAGAGGTGCCTCACAAATTCTTCACTCCAGCCTCTTACCCTGAAATCAGCATTGGTTTTGCTTAAATGATTTCTCAGAATTTGACAACTATTGGAAATTCTCTTACAAAGCGACATAGTGCAAAGGGCTGCAGCCCCTTACTGCGCCCACTGCTTGACGCATGTCTGAAAGCATTTTGCTGATGTGTAACATAATTCCCCTGTGTGATAAATTAAGCTGATTACTATGTCCTTTCTACCTCCAGCAGATACAATCAACTAATTCTCTTAGGTCTATTTTATAATGCTTTTAACTTCAGCAGGCTGGGCTTCTCCCTTGTTGTCCCCTAAGTGGGCTGACACAGAGCAAAGTCAATTTATTTGGTAGTAAATGGGGTGGGGTTTTGCACCATTTTAATTGCTTAGAAGTCACTGAAACAAGTTCTAATAGAATATGAGACTAAGCCACAAAAGTAAACAGTGACGGCAGTAAGCACTGAGGCACATATCAACGTGAGTAAAGATGGATCTATTTTTGAAAAAAATAAGCTGTTGATAACTTCATTGTTCTGGGATACTTACATCTCCTTCAGGAGGAACAAAATAAAGGCCACTTGTATCAAATTTATAATCTGCATTTGTAATGATCTCCGAGGTAAAGAACATATTTAGAACACTACGGAGCGTACGCCGATCCCAGTCATCAGTGACTCTGCCACCATAATTACATTCTCCTGTCATATAGCGAAGAGCATCATATGGCACTTCCTGAAAAAAAGCAAGACAGTGATCTGAACTGCAGCCTAGCACTGCCAGTATAATTGTAATTTATTTGGAAGTCATCCCGAATTCTCACTGGAAAGTTTAAAAGCTGTTATTTACTTCTGCTAGTTCATGCTTGTAGCATTGATCTCCTGATTCTCAAATACTTTAACAATCATCCTTCAAGTCACCCATCATTGCTTCTTTTGAAGAATAACAGCACCAAAAATTTCCAAATTCAGCTGGAATTCCCTCAGTATAACTTTATGAAAAACTTTTCCAAAGTATCTCTACTTGTCTGGCTCTACATACTTCTAAAATAAGTGTATACTGCCACAGGGCCATAGCTGTGCTCATAAATTTTGGGAACTTTTTTTTTTTGAGAAAAAAAATTGAACACGTTTAAAGTTTGGAGAAGCTGGATTCTTCTTCAGCACATGAAAGGAATGAATTAGGAGTAATAAGAGAGAAATTATTTACAGGAATTCATTGCAAGAGTGGGTGATATGCTCAGAGCATTGAGATAAAGCAAATCAGTTGAAAAAAGTACCAAGAATTTTGTTCACTATGTACAAATTGTCTTTCAGGAAAAAACTCTTTACCAGATAGCAGGCTACTTAGGAAGCTGAAACATAAGGCAGTGTACTGTATTGCTAGCGAATTCCAGAGAGACGTCTATAAAACACTGCCTACCTCTGCAAAAAGGGAAGGAAGCATAATCTGCCAAATTTACACAAATAGATCAAAGTTGTTACTAATCTGCAACAGTCCAGGGTCTAGTATAATCCCTACCATTCAGTGAATCACAGTTAGCAATTCAGTGTATTAGTACGATATGTTACACCTTGCAGTAACATCACCAGGAGCTGAATCCATAACTCCTGCTTAGACACAGGATAAGAGTCCAATAAATAAGGCAACAATAGGGAAAAAAACACTACTCTATTTTTCATGGCAGAACTTCTAAATTGTAATTTGAAAGCTTCCCACATCAGTTATACACTGATCATGGCACACTTAACCACGTAAAAGGCACGAGCTTAGCACTATTGCAAGTAGACCTTGGTTTCCAATTGACTGCCCCCATAAACAGTTGCCATGGCAGCACTCGGTCTGCGTTGGTTCCAGCACTGACAGTCCCAGAAAGCCCAAGCAAGGCCCAGTGGCTGCTGTGAGAGGTGCCCTACCTCGTACTGGTCGAGGAAGATGCGGAGCTGCTGCACGCTGATGCGCAGGTCGGTCTCATTGAACTCGTATGGAATGTTCCAGCCCAAGGGCCCAAAATTTCTCCTTTCTTGCACCAGGGCATGGAAGAAGCAGAGGCCGTACAGCAGCGTCTTGAACTCAGCCTTAAAACCAAATGCAACACCATTAATAATTCATGGCTGGGTTAAACAGTTTATTTTTTTCTCACTTTCTGTACAGCAGTGCTGTCTTTGAGTCATTCAAAGCCCAGCGTGTCCTGCACTGATAACATACTGGTTGTAAGTCAGGGTAGCTTTCATTTTAACGCTTTACGTCCCTGTAAATGTAATTAATATACATGACACCTACAGCTAGGCGTATGAGACCATGTACCAATGAATACTTTTTTACACTATTATATTATAAAACATCACATCACACAGTTTCTGCTGGGTTTTTTTTCCCCATTATCAAGATAGACTTCAGGCCTGTAAAGAAAAACTTCAGGTAGGAACTTTTTTTTTTGTTTTTCCATTTACCATTTAGCAAAATATATTATCTGATTTAGAAGAACTACATTAATTATAGACGAATATTGTAAAATACGCTTGCAAACAGACATCTAACTATGAACGGAGTGGTTAAGATTTTTTCCCCCTTACCTTTTTTGTTTTTTAGACCTAGAGAGCTGTATTATTAATGCCGTACCACAAAATCTCAATTGACTCAATCTCAATTGAAGTAGAAGACTAACAATGAAAATTAAATTTACTTCACTACTGCCAGTAATCAAAACCAGTTTCATTGCAATGGTAGACTTAATTTGTGAGGCTTTTTCCCCCTCAGACCATACATTCAAAGTCATCCAGGTCTGCTGTAACTGGTTTACAAAGTTACAATACATTACTAACAGGCTTTCTGCAGCTGTTGAAAAAGTCAGGATCAGATATTGGATCCATCAGGTATGAACGCATTATATTGGCCCGTAAACCTTTTGGTGCTTCGTTAGTCATCTTCACTCCGTTCTGAAGCACAGACACCGGGAAGGTGGCAGATGGGTAACTGGTGAGCCAGATTCGGAAATCTGGATGTGTTGTATCGGGGTTTAGCTCCTACAATAAACAGATATAAAACCAGGCAATTGGAAGGCACAATAGATTAATATACACGTCAATTGTTATTATTAAAGCATTTTTTTTAAACTGGGAAAATATAACAGTCTGAAGTTTAATTTCTTATGTGATTATAGTGAAAATCACAGTTACAAATGACAACTTCTACAGCTGGTGTATTTTTATTCAGAACTTCAGTATTTTGAACTAAAATTTGCCCTCTCTGCACACGTTTGTGGAAAACATGAACAAAACCAAGTGCAGACACCATATCACAAGAGCAATGGAATGTATCCTTTTCCCATTTGCTGTCATACAGCTGTTCTGGGATGAGCTAAAGTAATCATATGTATAATCAGAAATGTGTTAAGTTTATTAAGGGTGGGGCAGGGAAACTTAAAGCAGTTCAAGAGTAAATTTCCTTAGTAGACATTTTTTCTGCAGCGACAGATGCATGATGAAATTTACTGGCCTGAGGACTGTTGTAGTGGCTGGGACTTAGCGTTCAAGGAATGGGCCAGCCCCACAGTGTTTGTGAGCAGTTTTACTCCAGTGGCCAGAAGGAAAGAGACAGAATGTGATGATTACCCACATATAATGGGAATCATCAGGAAGTGTGCTAAGCTGGCTTTTCAGTCGCCTGTATGGATCAGACATGCCTTCAAAACTATCTATAAGAAGAAGATAATATTTCTTTTTACCTCACAGATTCTTTCCAGTATTGGCATCCACGAACTTGCTAGATGGCAATTTTGCAGAACTACCCATGTTCCTTCCTTTACTGCCTTCTCTATCATTTTCACAGCTATCGGGCCTTGGCCTTGACCAAGGGACAGTGAACTAAGCTTGGTATCACCGTATCCCTGCATATAGAAAGCATATTATAAGTAAGAATAATATCACATAAATACATAAACCTTCCATTATGAAAGTTCACACCTATATGTATTCTTGAAATATTTAATGTACAGTATATCTTAAAAGTACAGTTTAAATCTTTTCTCGTGTCACTCCAGTTGACAAAAACCTCTTATCTATTTTCCAGTGAAAAGCTTCAACTACTCATCCATTCAATCCAGAACTGTAAAATTCTGACAGTTTCAAAATACTCCTGAAAACACCATGCTCTTTAGGTTGTAGACAACCCATTATAAAATGCAGGATACATTTACAGCTTGGTGATTGGAGACTTGAAGTATGTCTGTCATTCTCAACAGCACAGAATTCTGACAGAATAATAGTCAGGAAATGCAAGAAAAACATCTTAACAGAAACCGGCAACTTTCTAGCATTATAACAGCACCCTTCTACGTAAAAACTGATTTAGGCTGTTGGGACTTTTTTGTTTTAAATGCCATAATAATGCCAGTCAAAACTAACAAAAATCCTTATTTGAATTCTGAGGAGGAAATGCCACCCAAGATCGTAAGGTCCTATATTACCACAGTGCTTTTTAATTAACTAATATATTTCACATAATGCTTATTAGAAAAAAAACGCCATTTTCCAGGTAAGATTCCTTACAATTAACATTTAACCCACTATGGTTTTGTTCTGTTTTTCCATTTGAGATTACACAAATTAATTAGTTAAATAGATCATGACATCACAACATTATAAAATATGCCAAAAATATTTAAAATGCAATTTCTTATAAACAATAGAAAAATTATTCATTCCTAAAAACAATCCACTTGCATTAATTAGCGCTTTGTGTTAAAGAGAACCATGGTTTTGAGCAGTTAAAACAGGAGTTTGAGCTTACTTTGGCATTTCAACTTCTACTTAAATAATATTACTCGCTTCATACAAATCTACGCGCGTGGACACGCAGACACACACACCAGCATCAAACATATTTAAAAAGCCTGGAGTATTAAAATACCTGATCATCAGCAAACTTAACCAGGGCTGCCATGGGGTCGGCACCAGGAGAAAGTATAAATATCAGTGGTGTACAGGAGTGACTATCAGAAAATGCTTTTGACAAATCAAACGGAGGTGGCTCAATAAATGGACGTCCCAGGTTATGAATGATAAAATCCTGCACCATTGGTATTATCTGAAAAAAAAAAAAAAAAATAAAAATTAAAGCGTCATATTTTTGTGTAAGCATTAACATATATTACTCTAAACATTTTAATATAAATTTCAAGGACAGTATCCCTGCATATAAAATTAGATACATTTCCAGAGGATATGGCATGTGTAAATCCAGGCAAAAAATAGCCCTTAAGCTCAGAGATGCTCTGAGGGGGTTGAAAGTGGAAGTCCTATACAAACGATCCGTAATCTCATTTCCATCACCATATCTGGACAGGCTAATGTACTGGGATCAAAGGGTGGATTTTTTTCTGCACTTACTCCAACTGGATTATGGAGAGGATTTCAATTTTCAAGTCTCATAATGCAACACCTTTCAAAGGTGTTAAGATCTCGGCTTAGAAAATTGCTGTGTACAGCAGCCTTGTACGCACTGGTGTTTAAACTTCCCAGGGAAGTTAACTGGGCTCTGTACCAAAATGAGAGACAGTTTACAAAATGACAGCTTAAAGCTTTGATCTTTACAGATATCATTCTTTTAAATATCACCATTCATTCTATCTCTGGACCCACTCTAGAATATTTTACAATAACCACCTCCCCTTTAAACAAATACAACAGTATTTGCAAACGTGACACTAACATGTCATCTCTGAACATGAAATTCAAGAAGGGCTAAAGGTTTCAAACAGCAATGTTAATTCAATCACTTTAGTCACAATCCGTATGATATTTTTTTAAATTTTATATGTAAAATTGCTGTATTCATAACTAGAGCTTTTAACTTGCATTTTTGACATTTCAATTATAAAATTTGTAATTTTCATACTGTATTAGCATAGGTGCTTTCAGTATATAGTGTGACTTGAGTACACAGAATGTGACACGGGGGAAAAATGTTCCAATGGCTTCCTCTCTCTTGATTGTCCTGCTCATAAACTCACCTGTCTTTTTACTTACTTTAAAACTTACCCTGCCTTACAGGTGTGCTGTGTCACCAATTAGTTAGTATAATGCCTTAAATTTCAGAGCAGGAGGGAAGGCTCTAGGCTCTTCTAATTGCAGGCTTTGGAAATGGAGATACTCTTGAAAGAGTTAGGTTTGGCTTCCAAGCTCTTGAGTGATTTTAAGGATATGTATGAATATGAGAATCGTTTAAAAACCTTCAAGAAGTGGCCTTTTATAGAGAACTGCAAGTGCACTCCAGAGAATGTAAGTCTAAAAATTGATACTTTGGCTATGCCTTATTTTTTTATATCCTGTGCTTGAATGACAAATAATTGTTAAATATATTTGCGCTCAAGAAGAGCTGTGAGCTTCCACTAAGCTTGAAGAAAAAGTTGAATACTCTAACTTTCCTCTGTTCCCTGCTCAGAAATACTGTATGATTACAGGTGATTAGCTTCTGGATGTTCAGTTCACTAGTCTACCTACAGAATTGAAAATAGTTGCTTTTCTTAATTTTTTTTTTGTTCTTGTCACTTAAAACTTAATTTCTTGTACTATATACTCTTTCTGATTGCAAATTTTCATTCATAAAAAAGCCTGTGTTAGAAGAAATAAGTATGCATCTAGGAGGAAGGATAAAGTAACAGAATGATCACTACTTAAAATACAAAAATTGAAATTATTTAAATTATTTAAATTTTAGGAAACTTAATGTCCCTGCAGGCTTTGGCTTCAGCATTAAAAAAATCCATGACTTCTATTTTTGCACACACATGAAACGTCCAGGCTGGAGCTCACATGAGTCATACTGCAAAAGTTATCTGAGCAGGTGTGCAGTTTGACAACTGAAACAAACTCAATTTTTAGTGTTCTCACCAGCTGTGGGTCTAAAATGACAGGAAAACATAGAAGTTAAAGATGTAGTGTTTTACCCACATGATTTTTACTTAAAGGTTTTCTATGTCCATGTTCTTATGCTTTGGTTTTTTTCTCTGAAAATATTCTTTGAAGTCCTGGCTATGGCAGATCTCACACACTACTAAAATGCCTGTCTCGCATGGCATCTACTAAATGTTACCTGGTAGATCAAAGCTACTCTAGTGCTCTGCAGATACCACAGCTATGCAGAAATCCATTCACTACTTGTAGCCTATTCCTTGTTCCTTTATTAGTTGCTTCTTTTTCCCTGCTTGCAGTCCTCACACTTAAAATTTATTATTTGTTGTGGGGAAAGGCGTTACTTGCAAGCTCTCAGAAGCAGCTTGGTGATGTGAACATGAGCATTGTGTTGGATGACACTCTAAACTTCTAAACTGTCACCTGCAGATGGCAAAGGCGGGCTTTATCCACTGTCCCAATGCAAATGAACCAGATGTGGCAAAATGTTTCTTTTGCTTGATAGAACTGGAAGGCTGGCAACCAAATGATGACCCATGGTAAGCACAAATGCAACAATGTTCTTGAAGTATTCCTATAAACTTCTTTGACAACATCCTTTTACTCATTATAAAATTACCAATTTCTCTGTAACAGTTCACAAAACTGAAGCCTACTGAAAGTTTATCTTACCCAGTAACCTTAAAATAGTTCCTTATTTGTTAATTATATCCCATGCAATTATTCATAGTGATTTCTCTTTGCCGCCAAAGAAAGTGCTTCTCATTCAACAAAGCAGAGAACATGGTAAATTCAGTCTATATCTTCCCTTATATCTTTTTGTCTCACAACTAAAATCTTTCATATGTTTTCTGTATGATACTTTTTCTAGTGATAGACAGTATAACTACTGAAGAGACCTGCCTGTTCAGATTTTGTCATCTCTTGAAATGTAACTTTCACAGGTTTAATATCTGTTCTTGCTCTGGGTTTACTTTGCAGGGAGGAACACACCAAACGTCACAGCTGTGACTTTTTATCCCTTACTAAGCACTTTGATGACCTGACAATGGAGGAGTACTACATGCTGGAGATGTCACGGCTGAAAACCTTCCTTGTAAGTGTTAACCAATTAATCTTAATACACGCATCAAAGCTAGAATGTAAACAAGAACTTCCATCTCTAAGATTTCCAAGAATCAACAGGACTGTGTAAGGCTAGAATATAACTTATTCTGAAGTAATGATTTATGTGCATTATTGGCTAAGAAATCTGCACCTAAACACTTCTCAGCGTAGTCTATTGTCTAGCTTTTGAAAGAAAACCTGTTTCTGTAGCAATATTTTTCCAACAACCCGCTACAGCAGAGAAAGCATCTCGGGTGCAATAATCAATCAATCTAGGAAGCTCTACAATGAGCAGCTCTGTCTTAAGAAGGATGAACAACACATGTGAAAAGACAAAATTTGACCAGATGGTTTCTTCATGTGTCTAGTTTTACAGTCTAACTAAGCTTTCAAACTTGAAAGCCCATTTCAGATGTTTTACAGTTTTCCAGTTTTACTTCTCCCCACTCTGGGACATCATGCATGCCATAGCACTGACATACACAAAAGCACACAAAACTGAGCTGCTTCATCTAAATGACCAAGATCAGCTATATTACCCTGATGCTATGGATAGGTAAGAAATAAGTGAACCAAGTTCTCTCAGGCACAGTAAAGGTTCTGCATCTTAGTTCCTGGTGCGTTGGCACACATAAGATCTTTGCCTTGCTGATAATGTTCTGTATTGAAAATATACCTGGAGACTGTCAAGGTTAAGTATTTAAGTTCCCTATACAACAGCCTCAAATACATAAAAACGGGATCACATGCTACAGTGAGAGTAGTCTGATATCTTAAAAGGCAGACTAAGAGCAAGAAGATGACACTGTTATCCAGCCTGAACAGTGAATGATTTAGAGCAGTGTTCCAAGGTACAAACAGGGTCTTGGCCATAATATTATTTTATTTCTAAGTACAGCAAATTGAAAACTTGAAGCAGCAGCTTCAAGTGGGAACACTTTGCCCCCAAGAATACTGTCACCAATAGCTTGGAGGGCTACACACTAGGGCTGAACCAGAGCATGCTGCCATCTTGAAGCCTTGGTATCCTAATGCATCTTAAGTGAGATCATGCCTCTTCGCACATAAGAAAAATCAAACTGAAGTCTCCTTTCCTAATGTGATGTAAAATGCATCTAAACAGTAGGCTCACAATTTACTTCAAAAGAAAAAGTTTACTAGACAAAACCAAAAGCGGTAACTGAACTGAGCCCTACTTGGCCAGGCTGGTGAAGGAGTTTCTGAATTAAATGGGGGGTATGCATATATAATATCTGCCAAACTGCTCTGTACCATTCAGACAGCAGTACTGCTGTGACCGTAGCCAAAAGTAGACTTCTTAGCTAGAATTAGTGGCAAATGAGGGGGGTTTTGAGGATCTAAATTTGAATGTAGTTGACCTAGACAGTTAAATCGCTCAATTGAAAATCTCTATCTTTTGCTTTGCTTTAAGTGCAAAACTGGCAGAAGCATAATAAACTCTTTCGAGGAAGAGGTCGCCGCAACCAGGCAGCGTCTTGTGGATAACTTTGTCTCCAAGCATCAGTATACACCACCACCAGTGCCTCTCCATGCTGATCCATCTGCCCAACATTCTGAAAGCTCATATTGCCAAAAAAATCCAGGAAAAAAATAATCCAGGAGAAGTGAGGTGTAAAGTCTGACTCTAAAAGTTTCTCTTCTTTATACGGTACAAACATTTTTATCTGAGTACTAATATAAAGCTAAATGACTGTGTAAGTGTTGGAATTCCTTTCATAGGCTCTCTGGAACAAAAGCTGTAACTTTTTAAACAAACTCCAATAGTTCTTCCAACAGTGTGCTTTGTCATTATGGCTAGGTGTAGACTAATAGTAGTCCCACTAACTTGTGAATATATGAAAAATGTCTAAGTAAATACTTATGTTCTGGTTTTTAGTAGGTTGACTTTTTTGGAATAAAGATTCACAACTGTGATCCTCTATTGTGATCTGTGCCACACTTAAGCCTTGCAAGTAGACAGACTCAAATCAGAACAGTTTTGCTTCAAAATACTTTCCATAGAAGAAAATGGATCTGTGTGTCTGCAATAATTGCTAACTTTAGGCACCTACATTATCTACACTCTTGTTTACCATTAAATTTTCTTCCTAGATCAGACCAAATTTACCATAGATAGTGACATGCATCAAAAAAGTTACATCAGCAAAAATAGCAGGTGAACTGAAAAAGGAAAGTCAGAAGGCTTGTAAGGCAGTCTCAAGGAAGAAGAGCTCTGGGGATTTTGGTATGTAAACCGAAACTTAACAAAAGCTAATGACCTACCCTTCTGTTTCAAAAGGTTTTATTACAATTTCAAACTTGCTGGTTTTTTTAAGTGTCATTAGTTCGTATTTTCCTTTATGATAGACTGTTTTAGAATGGTTGTAGATAACACAGTTGAAATGCATAGTTGCAAATAGTTTTGTTTTCTAAGATGGATAGACCTTTTTGAATAAGGTGAAAGTTTCATACATACTTTGTCAGGTCTCAGGCAGCGAATGATAAGCATCCTTTGGAACTCCCCCAGCTTGTCTTGCCACTCTGCAGGAAACTCCTCATGCTGGGGATCCTAAAAATACACGTATTTTCAACATTAAGGCATTTGTGAATTAGATATAGTCAGAGTAAATCATCATTTAACTTGACACATCAATCCATGATGTATTTTTTCTTAATCTACAAAAATGGGGTAGACATGCTTAAACCTTTTTTAAAAAGCTCTTTTAAATATATGTTTACCTAAGAAGCTTCTCTTATAGCAGAAAAGTTATAGTAATATTTACGTGTTTGAAAGATAACCCAAAGTTCTTCTCTAGAAAGTGGAGAAGGAATGAGCTGGAGGAAACCTGAAAATACACTTTACCTCCATCTTTCTGTTAGAATGGAATATTCTTCAATATAACAACAATAACCATATAATCAATGACAATCACATTACAGTATTACATGATAACTATGAGTAAGATTGCATCTGAATGGAGAAAAGAAGAATTGGAAAGTTAAGTCAAACAATGCAGCAGAGAACTCAGTTTATAAATGGCCTATGAATAACCCAGCTGTTACGTTGTTGCAGTCACCAGACTGGGAAAGCAGTAGTTGCGTGGCATGTTA
The DNA here is from genome assembly GCF_001431845.1 of Calidris pugnax. Lineage (NCBI taxonomy): Eukaryota > Metazoa > Chordata > Aves > Charadriiformes > Scolopacidae > Calidris > Calidris pugnax. The sequence continues at coordinate 17,815,473 of NW_015090990.1, read as the reverse complement.
AATTCTTGTTAGACTGAAGCACAGTGCCAGCTATATCTCTATCTGGAAATGGTATTACAGCTCTGACTCTTAAGCTTGCCTGCAGAGAGCTGGCCACAGAGGTATGCAGACAGACCTGCACAAACTGCATTCTGAGCAACTTTGATTTAGCAAATCCAATCATGATGGCACTCATGTTCTGCTAAGGATCTGGAACGTGGCTCCTACCTTTCCCACCTTCTGGGCACTTAGTTTCAGATCATAATCCAGAATGCTGCATTATTTTTATATGAATATATGGGGGGTATAGGTACCTCAGAATGACATCTATAACAGCTGTTTAAGAGCTTATCTAAAAAGTTGTAAGAATTGTAGAAAACTGAGCGTATTAGGAAACACTGAGGAGTGAAGGTTGCACTGAAGACTCCACTGAGTTGTGCCACAGTGCTGAAGACTCTTTACTTCTCCATGAGAAGAGATGCACCAGTAGCTCTGAGGTTAAGTCAGCCAGCTACAGGAGAACTGAGTTTCAGTCCCTACTCCAAGATATGCAATGCAAATTTAGAATAAAATGCATGGAATCATTGAATTGAGGAATTGAGGTCAGGTCCCCTACTTTTGGAACAACCTAATCTACACGACTAGGAGAAAGAAAAGTGTATCTCAAGCTCCTTTTAAAAACGTTCATCTTCAGTGTATGGTTGCTGCTTACAAAGTGGCTCAAGTAACACTGATTTTGTGCCCTCTCTTTAACACACTTCATACGTACATTAAACTCCACTTGATTTCAATTTGTATATCACCAACAAGACAGGAAAAATAGCTGGCTGCATATTAGTGGGGATAAACTATACTGGTGACAAAAATACAGCTATCAAAAAGGAATCTTCCCCAAGATCCATTAACTAGCATATTTGAAAATTCCAGTGCTACAGGAAAGTGCTAGTATTAAAGCTAGATGGATAATGAAAATGTTTTCACACAACAAGTAAAAGGCATAGCAACTCTTCTATATCAGGACAGTGATAAATAATGCCATTTCTTTTGATCTAGTACTCAAGGTTCAGTAACTGAATGCTCCTGGATTCAGTGTAACTGTTTATTAGAATCTTTATCAGTTAACTGATGACCTGATTCTATAGATCTCATTTTATTGAATGCCACTGAAATGAAGGCATTGCTATTTATTTCACTTTGGCTGTGTGAATACACATGTAGTTATCACAGACATCTTGAATCTTTACTTCTGAAAGTCAGCACTTTTCATTTATATTAGGTATTGCTTTAAAAAACTATAATCCAAAAGTGCATTACACAGTAGTCTCCCCTCCCTCAATCTCTTTTTCAAATGCCATAATTTCTCTGTTCATTTTCCAAGCAATTGTTTCCCAAAGAAGAACTAAAGCCTTCAACTTGCTGTATCTTTTTGTAAATGTCCAAGGAAAGCTTTATCTCTGCTATTTGCCTGTTTCTTGCAATCTGGACATCTGAAGGAGCTGCAGCTGTTCAGTTTCTTAAATGTCTCTCATCGTACTTTTATGAACATTTCCAACCAAAAAAATCCATTCTTTTCCTCTTTGCATACTTTAGGCCCATTTTTTAAATAGAAAGGATTTCTAAATCCTTCCCATTTACAATGAATAAAACACACAGTTAAACTTTTTGAAATAGGTGTAAGAAGTCCCAAATCATTTGACTGAATATTGGTGATAAATTTTCATAGTTTAACAGTGAGAAAAGTTGTTCAATGGACCAACACAAATGGACATGGAATATGGAAGTGGTTATGGTCAGATACGGTGCAAGTAGAAAAGAAGGGTAATGTTTTTAATCATTTGTTCAGGAGGTATGTGTACAATAAGCACTTTGCATATTAAGAAGCAGAAGGTGTGAGTATGATAAAATGAAAAAAAGGAGTTAATAGTAAGATTAGAGATGAAGAAAGTACCCAAATGTGGAGTAAAATTAATCTAATGAGCTTAGATTTTAAGGCAACAGTTGATTAAGTTAAAGACAAGTCAGTCATTCATGCATATACCAGGAATCAAAGGTGTCCTGGATCCCGTTCTAGTTTCTCTACATGGCAGTAATTGTTTTTTTTACACTTTTCCAGGAAAGCAGCATGCACAATAGCAGGAAAAGGCATCCTCAAAGCCTGATAAACAAACCTATAGACTGACAAGGGACAGTGATTGCCTTAAATTTAGCAAATTTCACTATCACCTTACCACTCCAGGTTTCATTACCTTTTTCCCATCCAAATTCAACTCAAATCATGACTTGCTACTAAGAAACCACCTGACAAATTAGCAATAATCTACTACTACGCACCATTTGCTTAAATATTTACGTTGATATATGTAAGAACATACCATGTAAAATGACAGCACTTTCTTTTCCCTGAATAAATATTTTCAATGTGTTAATTAGCTCATGAATGCAAGCAATCAGGAACGTTAACATACCAAGCTATCATATACCAATTTCCATCCGTCCTTTAGTTGTGTAAAATCCTTCCGAATGTTTGTGAAGCATGGCAAATCTTCTAGTCGACAGATTTCATCCCATGATTTTGTAGGAAGCCAGGTACATGGATTAGAAAAGGGATTGTCCAAACCTATGCCTCCGGTTAACAGAAATTTCCACTCATTCTCATTAATCTGCAATGAAAAACACTGCTCTGAGGACTAAATAAATAAAATCAAATGGTTTTAGTACATTATGTAGGAAATCATCACAGTTATTCTGAATTCCTTGAATTAGTTGGAAAAGCTTCTATAGAACTAACAAAAGCTTATATCCAAAGTATTCAGTGTCTGGTTTTCAGTTAAACATAAACTTAAGTGATCAAAAACATAAGATATGAGCGAATGTAAAGATTCATCTGCATTCCTAACTTGGGGAATGAACTGTGTTAACTGCTGAGATTTTTAGACCCATTCTTCAAATTCCAAAATGTTGAAGGAAAAAAATATTGGAAGTATTTCAGGGAACCATGCATTTTGCAACCTTTTCCTATAATCCAAGCCTAAGTATGGAAAAGAAGTATCAACCTATTACGTCTCATTCCTTTCTTTCTCATTACTCCTTTATCTCAAAATTTCTTTGATGGCTTGAACTTGTAAATTGAAGTCCCTGTGAATGGGAGAATAGTGTCCCATGATTATTACTGTCACAGCTCTTGAAAGAATTCACTTCCATGTATTCCCCAAAATTAAAAATTCAAGGTTCCATATTGAACTGAAAGAAACAACCCCAAGCAACCCCAAGTACTGTTTTGCAGATGATATGGTTAAAACACGTGTATTTCATTATGAATTAAAAAAAAAAAAGAAGAAATATTTTGCAAAGAATCATTAGAAATTAGTATAATTCAGTTGGTACAAGTGTTTGATTTTAAGGAATTCCATGCAAAAATAAATACATTTAGCACCTTAAGTGCTTACTTAAATCAATGGTTGCAATTCATTTTGAGATGCTCTTAACTCAGAATACATTACAGTAAAATTTTGCAAAGTGTTCACTGTAAGAATAATATAGGCTGGGCTTTGGTTTAAGTAACGCTTAGAAAAACTGTTACATCTAGCTCAGTTTTGCCATACCTGTTTGTTATATGTTTATTTAATTCTAGAGAATCTTTTTCAATGCCTATAAAAACAAACACCACAAAATTGAGGCTTAAGTAATATAATTATATATAAACTTATTTTTCTATTCTTATCCTGTATGTTCCTATTACTGATGACTTGTATATGTAGTTTAATATATATCATATCAAACTGCAAATTATTTTTAATTACTGACCGTTCTTTCATATTTCAGGAGATTCACAGTTAGACAAAAAGAGAAGAGCAGCTTGTCCTTTTCAAAGAGGGAGCGACAGACATTGACATAAAGTGAGTATGTAAAATGATCCTTGAGAATCTTCAACCTACAAGTATCAAAAAAAGAACAATCTTCCATCAATATCACTCTAAAGAGTGTACATTCTGGAATCCTATTACAAACCATTTAGATCTGCTTTGTTCTAATAAACTCTCTGGTCAATTACCCCAAAAGCAATCATTAAACGTATGGACCATTTTGAGAGCAAAATAAAATAAACCGCATTTAAGTGCAATTACATCTTAGTAATACATTATTTTTAGAGGAAGTGAGAGGTCTCTTTTCAGAGGGGCAGAAAACAGCAGGAATTATAAAACTCATTGTGGATATAAATACCAGGGCCAAAATCCAAACAGTCCGCCTTTAAAGATTATCTGAAATATGCTTCCCATTCTACAGAGCAATTTTCTTAATACACTGTAATACCAATATATTTACAAGTCTGTGATTTATTATCAATAACTTCCTTTAAATACAAAGTAAGGAGGCCATCTATTGTTTTATAAAGGATTAAGTTTGAATACTTAGTCAAAATAAGGAAAAGTCCATCTAGGTGGATAGAAATGCGGCATCTGAATTTGTACAACCACTTCAAACACTTTTTTCAATATAGTAGCAAAGATATGGAGCAGTGCTGTGGCTTTTTTCCAACTACCTAGGTCACCAATCCCTTGGCAGGGAGCTACTCAGAGGGTATTTCTCCAGTTCAGACATGGAGATCATTCAGAAACCTAGGCGTGATCTATTATAAGTGAAAAGTGGAAAGCTCTTGTCAGAAGATCAAGATTTAGAGCAAGCGATGCTGTTTGATCTGTGGCTCCTTTTCAGTCTCGTGTTTTTTGGTTTTTTTCCATTCACCTAAGAAATAGACTATTTTTTGTGATATTGCTGTAATATATAAATGCACCTGTTTTTTTATTAGCATTTCAAGTCCTTTCAAAATTACTGATTCCTCATCCATATATGGATATACATACAATTTATACACAAAATACTGACACAAAGATGACCATGGGACAAAATGTAATTTCTTTTCAAGTGAGAGAAGTAACATGCTTTGCATGAGAAAAGAATGATTAAAAAAATCTCAGCACAGAGCCTGTAGTAAAGAATGTCTGACTAGTGAAGATAGCCCAAGATAAACATGTTACGTGGGATTATTAATCCACAGAGAATTTTCTGTGAGTCTGTCTTCCTCTGCCTTCACCGGGAAAAATTATCAAAATGGGCTTACACCAATCCTTCCCTAGGAACGCATACTGTCAGATGGGACTAAGGTCCTGTACCTCTACATTTCTTCTGACAGAAAGGTTCTGAATCAAAATAAGATTATTTTATTTATTGCTCACTTTAATTCAGACACACAGGCATACAGGGTTTTTTTGAGATATAGAAGAGTAAGATGTAAAGTCAAGGAGCTAGGTTTATAGAGGTAAAGACTACCTTGAATGTAGTTTCAAATATGATACCAAAATATTAGGATCTGACTTAAATGATTAGTAGCCATATCTTTGATACAACAGTTATGCTAGACTTAGATTGCCTAGACCCTGACTGAATTCTAATGAAAAAATAACTTTCATAATCAGTATGGCACTAAACTGAAAACTACACATTAAACTACACACCAAGTACTTCAACTTACTTGTATTTGAATAAAATATGGACAGTAATAGAGAAATCAGAAATTGCCATTTGCAATATTCACTAGGAAAATTTTCTAAATATGAATTGGCAGAGTAGTTTCCCTCTCCTATCCTTTGTTCATTTGATGAACAGGCAAGTAGCTAAGTAAAAGAAGCAAGGCTCTGTAATTTGAAGACCAGATAAAGCCACTAAAGTAGAATTTATAACTGATGTGACAGAACACTGAAAAACATTCTTAAAAAAAAAATATCTCTGTGTAGATAATTCACTTCAAGGGTATATTTTAAATATAATATTTTGATCCCAATGTGATCATAATAGTGATGTCCACCACATGTAAAATAAATTCAGATGATCAAAGATTGCACAGTTTCTCCTGTTCTCACAAACAAGCTGGGAGAGGGAGGGACACTTTAAGTATAAAACAATAATAAATTTTTTTTTTTAAAATGCTTGGGTTAATAATTAACACCTTACACAATCTACAGTCAAGAACCCCAGTCAACAAAACTTCATCTCTCTCACCAGTTGTGTGAAAAAGTTTCTTGTCTGCTTCTCGAAGACATATAAAGTCACATAAAATGAAATATAAACCCAAAGCAAGTGGACCACTTTTATCTAACTGATACTTTGTAATTTCACACATGACTTGAGGTAGCAATTACTAAGTAGAAATAGTGGAATATGTTGCACTTGTAATATGTTGTACCATTTTGCTTCTATGAATAAATTATTTTCCAGGAAAATATCCAACACACAATATATATAAACACACAAAAAAAAAAAAAAAAAAAAAAAAGAAAAAAGAAAAAAGTTCAAAATTCAATGCCCGAGAAAATACACTTTGGAGAAATGACAGTAATGTTTCTGGAGTAGCTATGAATACATCAACAATTACAAATGGCAAAGTATCACTCTTACCTTGTTTGTAAAACTTCTGACTGCTCCGAGTTATCTATAGACATGATGAAAAGGTTAATAAACCACATGAGTGAATACTGGTACATTGGCTCAATGTTGGCTAGATCAGCAATGGAAAAAAACAATATTGACGAATGGATAGCAATAGGACGATAGCCCATACGAGTAGCATCAATCTGCTTTTCTGTCTCTTCAGCTATAGCTTGCTTTTCAGAAATCTCATTAGCCAGAACTTTGGAAGAAGACAATATATTAATAGCAGTTTCATCCTCCAAAATATTTCCTTCTGAGGCTGAAAGAACTTCTAAAATCTTGTCTTCTATTTCCTTTAGCTGCCTAAAATAATACACAAGATTTTTCACATATAAATATTAGAGTTGTTTTCTGTTAGTTTCTATAAAATAACATAATGTGTAGACTCTATTCATGGTACAGAACTTACAAAACAAACCCTTTTTTTCTTATTAAACATCCCCTAAAATTTCTGAAAAATTTATCCACTTCCAGGCTAAAAATGGATGGCAAAAAGAGGAAGTGGCAAACCACTTTGAATACTGTACATTTCATGCTTTGAGCCATCGGGAAAGATGCTCTTTGCCATGTACAATCAGTGCAAAACTAGCACACAATGAAAGCATTTCTAAAACACAACCATTAATTAAAATTAATTAATCAAAATTCATGAGGACAGCAAATCATATGCCAACATCACGGATGGGATGCATAAAAACAAGACAGGATCAAGAGCTACACTTTGCAATTACACAACCTGCAATGCAGCTCTTTAACATTTTCTAATAATCCCAGAAATAGGAAACCATATCAGAAGAAGAAAGGCACAACCAGTAGGAATATGCATAAGAGCATGCATTCAAATCAGCCTGAAAAATGGAAAAAAAAAAAGCCTAAGTTTAGGATCTCAAAAAAAGCAGTCTTGAATTTCATAGAATCATAGAATTATCTAGGTTGGAAGGGACCTTTAAGATCATCTAGTCCAACCATCAACCTAACTCAGATTAAAAAAAAAAATAAATCCCATTAAATCAAACAAACAAAAAAAAAGGTCTCTAAAATTTATTTCCTTAAACTGCAATCTGCTTCTATCCTTCGCAAGGGAAGTTATCTTGATACCTTTTATTCTTAGCCCCTTGAAGAATGAGGGCTTGTTTTTCTTCTTCAAGATCTGGCCTTTCTTTTGCAACTACAATTCCAAGAAGCTGGTCCTGCATTCCTTCTGAAGTTATCATGAAGTTCAATAATGTTACCTGTTAGAAGTAGTTGTTTTTGAAACATAGAACAGTTATGGCCAGATGCAATTAAAATACTTATTAGTTTACAAAATGAGGTTTGCACAATATCATGTAATAAGCTCAACCAAACTTCAAGAATAAATGAATTGCAGCTGAGGGTTTAAGATTATGTGTTGGGAAGCTAACCCCAGGACTGACCCAGAAAGTTAACTAAAAGACATGTGACAAGAATGTATAGAACAATATTTTACATGAGAAAGGGAACAGATATATAACTAGCAGAAGTCTAGAAAATAGTTTGATGTATGTAGTTCAAAAATCTACTTATCAATCATCAAGTCTGATGGAAGTATTGGTTTTAATTAATTGACAAGGTAATAGTGACTACAGATTCTTTTTAGGCTTTTTTGGTGAGTACAGATATCATTGACTTGTGTTTCACAAGAACATTAGCCTTGAACACGGTGATCAGTTAGAATATGGAATACCTGTTAATTTATCTGGACTTGCTTCTGCCACTAATAATATCTGAAATTTGTCCAAATATTTGAGGCTTTTTTTCATGAGTTTTGCTTGTAAAGTTAGGAGGGATGATATTTTAACTTTCTTGAAATACACAACTGTTTTTTGTTATAGTAAGCCTCATCTGAAAAAAACCTGAGGAGCACAGACAGCATATCACACCATTCAGGATATCACACACACAGGAATTTTGAGAGGAGGTTCGGTTCTATGTGATGCTAAGAATCAATAAGATTTCACAAGCATCATGAGCAATTTCTCACCTTATTTAACAATTTTAGTAATATAAGGAAATACAAAGGGAAATAAAAGAGGGACCTGATGGTTCAAAACTTCAAGAGTCTTCTATAGGCTTCATTTCCCTTCTTCAAAGTAAAAGGCGAGCTACAAACAGCGTTAGGAGTTAGCTTTCAGTCAGAGCTGTCATGGCCTGAAAGGTTGTCTGGTTCAGACATTGGAACCTCTGAGGTATAAGTGGAAACTGTTGTCTATATTCTACATTTCTCTTTGGTCCCTGATGGACAAAATGATATTTTTCTGGATGTGAATAAGTCACCCTTCCCTCAGCAGTGCTGAAAATTATCTGATTTTTTAGTGGGTGTTACTGCATTTAATTAATAATGTTAGAAAGAGGAAAAAACTAATCCAAATGGCCAATAGCTGCAAATAGATATCTGTATAGTGTAAGTCCATTGCCTAAGTCTCTTTGCAGGTTTCACTATGTAAGTTGCATTAGAATTCAGTACAATCTTTTTCTGTGACCTATGATAACCACATCAATAACCATTTTCCCTGGACTCATTTCATTCTAGCGAGCTCCTGAATAATCCTTGGGACAAATTCACCAATGGATGTTGCAATTAGCTTCAGACTAAGATATTTAGATATTACTTTTCTGTCTCCTACTCCCTGTATGTGAGCCCCCTTAGTCAGCTAGCCCAGCAGTGTGTGCTGTAGCTAGGAGAATACCCAACCATGTAATGAAGCAACTGCTCCTGTTAGAGCAATTAACAGCCTATGTCTGACTGCATGGAAACTAACTAGAGATTTATCTTTAGAAACTTTATAGTGGGGGGGTGGCGTTAGGGGGGAAGAAGACTGTATTGACTGTTGATTGGCAACTAAGAGATTTTAATTGTCTGTTAAACAAAAAGAATTTCCTAGGAAATAACCGTCATATGTATTATAACAATAAGTCTTTTGGCTGTTCTCTTCTTTTCATATTTCATCTTTTTTTCTGAACATGCAGTTAATTACCTTCTTTGATAAAAGATCAACGTCTAGGTGATTTGCTGTGCATTAAAGTGAATAGAAGTTATTCTCTGTCAATAATTTTTGTCCATTTTTCCTGCATCAGTACTCCTTCATTGTTGAAACAACCTACTGTTCCATTTTACTGAATACCATAATAGTTTAAAAAGTTTTGATTTCAAGGTTTTATATTTCAGTACAGCCTATGTTTAACAAAAGTGTAAATTTGCAATACTTTTCAATAAGCAGTTCTTCAAAAAAAAAAATAATAAATGAAAGGAGGAATACATCTCCCAAGCAATTTAAAAAAGGTTAAACCACTAATTTCATTCTTTAGAGCAGGAATCTACTTTGTTTTTGTCCTAACATAGAAAAATAAGAATAGCTACTGGTATCAAATATATAAATGTTCTATCTATTATAAACAAGGCACAATGCCAGGAATTTTTCAGACTCCTGTCCCTAACTATACTGCAGATAAAAATCATGAATATGAAAGCATAATGTAGAGCTTGCATGTGAAATGACTATTATATTAAGTCCTTGTAAATATTTTTATAGTAAGGGATGACTAAATAGCATCGCAATATACAGGCTGGGAAAGGTGTTAAAATTAATTAATTAATTAAATTCCTGATAGTATGGAAGAATGACAGTATTGCAAGGTGAAGTATTAGACATGAGAAATGTCAACACTTCTAGCATGATACCAGTCCTCCAGCAGCGTAAAAAAATCCCAATGTTGTCAGGGGAGGAGGAGGAATTAACAAGTGCCAGAAATTATTCACTGTTTTTAGCCAAGTAATCATTTTTAAATTAAAACAAAGTTGCACATTCATTTTCATAATTCTCACCTTAACAGATGTTTCAGGAAGATAATGTGGATTTCTCAGCTTAGTTGTAATATAAAAGCGGAATTCAGGAGCGTACTCGATGGTGGAGTCTCCAAGGCAAATGCATATACTCCCTGACTGCTTAAATGTCTGCTTAAGCAAAAGTGGCTCTAGGATAGGATCAAGTTCTTCTCCAATATTCTCCAGTAGCACTTCAAAACAACACAAGAATCAGTAGAACTATCTTGGCATTTATATTACTGATTGACTGCTCTTTACAATACATATGTATAATCTATATTTACAATGTGCAAATAAAAATATTGAGAAATATCTAAAGTTAATGTTTTTTAGAGTATTCCTTTTTCAATCAGCTGAATCAAAGAAACGTACCTTTAATTTCTTTTTAATATTATATCAACTTGCAAAAAAGCAACTAAATTCTATCATTGCTACTGTTGCCAGTGGCTTAGAAGTGCAGCTGAAGACTACCATTTTTGAAAAGAGAAATAACAACAAATTAAATATCATATGCCACAGTTACCCAAACAATTGTCAAAATCAAGAAAGAAATAATGGAGAATAAACAATCCATTTATTTACTTGTAGTCCAGTTAGCCACTGACAATTAGCTGGAGTTGTAACTATGTATTTCATTAATTTACATCGATTTGAGGGTAATAAGACTACTTGCAATAAAGACACTACAGAGAATATAAGAATCATTAATGATCACAGCCTAGCAATCTGATATTTATACTCTTGAAAAGCCAAATAAAAACATTATTTTTTAGAAATAAAATTATTATAACATGAAAACAAAGAAATGGCAAATCTCATAAAGCAACTAAAAGATACAAATTGAGTATTATGATTATATTCTTCTAAGAAGTATCTCATAACCTGGGGTGAGAACTTCAATTACTATAGTACTAATTTGATTCAAAACAAGAAAAAAAAAAAACCAAACTCTGTTCCTTAACTATGAGAACATTTTATAGTCACTGCAGCTCATTTTTTTATCTGATTGTGCCCCCTCGAGGTTCTTCTGTAATTTACACTTTCACTAGTCATTAACGTACCAGGACTGCCAAACTGAATGCAATTTTCCAGCGTTGTAACAAATTGAGGGTCACTGAGTTTGACTATATGCAAATTATTGGCTTTTTCTTTGTTCTTTATCCATTTATTTGCTTGACCCTGAGGATCTATCATCAGAGGCCATCTTCTTGCATTACTGAAGGGAAAAACACAAACTTAAAAAACTAAAATACAAGCTTTTCAAATGTTTACCTCAAAGTACTTCTTAAGGCAATTTATTCCCCTTTTTTCACTAAAACACAAGTGCATCAGTATGAAATTGTAGACGGCACATAATCAGGTGTAATCTGGGATGAATTTAACAGGAGAGAGATGAATCTTAAAGTTCTTTGTTTACAAAAAATTAATTTTCCATTTTCAAAGAAAATACTTAGAATAAGACTTCTTACTTCCTAGAAAATTTAATCGCATTTAATTTTATAACACTTTCAAAATAAAAAGATCACTAAGTTTTGAAATTTTGAATAGCTTTACGACAGTCACATGCATAAGTGAGCACTTTCAAGTGAAAATGAATGGCATGTTCCACTTCAGAGTTAGTATAAAGGGAAATATATAAACAGATTCAAAGGTATCTGCCTTTTAATCCCTAATCCTAAAGCAGCAACAGACACAAAGAACTCCTGGATTTTATGTTCGCCAGCTTTAGTAACTACTTCACAGGTTTTTTTTTTTGTTTTTACAGTGTTCTCTACCACATGTAGTTACATTACTAATGCTTCTTTGTTACGGATCACAAATTTGACTTGGGAGTGACCATTTACCAGCTGAAGGAGGAGGGCTGCCCCCTCATAAAACGATTTAGGAAGAGGGGTCATCTCTCTTCAGCCTAACCATGAAGGAAAAAAGCTTTCACAAGTAAAATGCATTCAGAGATTGAGGAAATGTGTTTGTAATCCACCAGGACAGCATAGCATGATATCTAAACAGACATTAACAAAGTTAAAGTGGAGGCTTTGTAAAGTTACAAGTATTTTGAATACTTTGCTAAACACAGATAAGGACAAATTTGGTAATGCAGTAGATCTAGAGAAGCAAACAGAGTAGTTGCAATCTGAACATCTGTTAGATGAGGTGATAGTGTCACCAGTATTAGAAGACAAATCTCACAGTAAGTAACAGTGTTCACCAATAGGTCCAAAATGTGCTTAAAGAATTGCTGATGTCCCAAATTGCTAGGTGATTCAGTTGCTTATGAGCACCCAAAGGAAGACCCACAGCACAGACAGCTTGGTGATTTTAAGAGTAAGATAATACAACATGATACAGCAACTGCAAACTGTAAACTGAACACAGTAAACTTACATGTTAAGCACATTCTAAAACAGACAATATTTATGTAATTAATAATTTTGCTTGTTCTTATTTTAAAACATGAATTTAAGACTTGAGAAAACTTCAGCCAAAACCTACAGTATATATTCCCTAATTACTTCAAAGTTTCATTCACATACTATTTTGAGCATATCCTATTTCAGACTTACTGTGTAACAGACATGAAATACTTAAGACTGAATAACTAAAGAATGGTTCTCTAATAACAGCCAAACACACATAGCTTTAATCAATGATAAAATTGTTCTTTATTGATGGGAACGCATAAGCAGTCACTGCGTATCTTTGTAAATTGTCCTTTAATAGCTCTCTAATTCTGCTTTGAAAAAAATTATTGTTATAAAAAGCTTGAGTTGCATTTTATATGGTTCCTGGGTCCTAATATAAAATTCATCTAGCCATAAATTCATAACTACAGGCATAATATGTATCATTGATTTGAGGTAGATTCTATCTCACATTTCAAAATTAAAAGCTGTCATTATTTAGTTTTAAAATGCTCATCATCATTCCGTTAATTCAAAGAGAATTTTGATCAAAGCTTTATAAGTGAAGTGTTAGGATGTACTATAGAAGAGCTGAATTCATTAACATTTGTCAGCTGTTTATCCTGAGTGATTGAATTATTAATACATTAATTACTTTTAAAAGTTACACATGCATTTTTAACCTAACATATATCCTCTTACTTCAATAAGCTGTTTTGCTTCCTGAAGTATAATCAATGCCAATTTTTAAATCAAATAAAAGTATGTTGAGGTTCTTTAGCTAGTGCATTATTTTTGTCTTACCTGTTCCATTTTGCACTTTGTCACCTATTCAGTTGCCAAAGCTGAAGTATTATCCACACAGCTACACTTCCAAAATTTAGCCTTATAATGTACAATTTCAGTTATGTATGAAAACCTACCATTCACCCCACAGTAAAAGCTGTATTTAGTCACCAGTTCTATACAACATTTGACTCCCCAAACAGTGAGAAGAACTTTCATGTAAACAGTAGCAAAAATTAAAGATTGATATTAGCAGGTTTCTGCAGTATAATACTGTAAAAAAGATGCATAAATGTCAGGTACATGTTACCATAGACTTGACAACCCTTAACCTGACTATGGAAAAGAATGCTAAGTATTATTTGTTACAACCAACAGGTGTGAAGTAAATGGGTAGCAATCACAAACAGAAAAGCAGTTACAGAAACATTGTTCCAGAGTCAATTCAGTTCAGCTGTGCTAAGAACAAAACCTAAAAGCTAAGTCAGCAGCAATGCATTAGCAAGCACACTGGACAGAACTGAGAAGATCTTTATTTACAGTCATAACAAATGCAAGTCCAAATGAAAATCATACCTGCTTATGCAAGGTCACAAAGCTTAGCCTATTGTAGGCATCCAACTCCATATTTAACGAAACTGTCAATGCTGTACGTATCTCAGTCATCAGTAGGTATGTTAATCTAAGGCTAATCACTAGTGAGCTGTAGATATTTCTAGACATTAAAATATTAACATGGTCAGTTCCCACGCTATACCTCAGCATACAAATCACTGATATTTGCACTGATTGTGACATTGATAACACTATCAATTGACTAACTCTGCCTGGACAAAAGTAATTCTAGTGACTGATGTGAGATCCACATGTGCACGTATTAGAATACCACATAAGAATGCAGAATCATCTTAAAAGTGAAAGGCAATAATATTTGTTTTAGAGCTCGCGGGATCCATATTTTCATTCTATAAGGAATTTTGAGATTTCAGAATTTTTTTCACTTTTCAAATAAGACTGATAATATCTTTAAATATGCAGAATTTTCAAAAATGTTTTAGATCAAACTGTATCATTGGATAAAGTCAAAGTATTTTATTTGGATGTAGCTTAACCTAATTACAAAAGGGAAAATCTAAAAACAAAAGGGGGATTTCAAAATGAAAAATAAATCCTTCTTTCCTTATCAGAACTTTCCTCAACTTCTGATAAGACTATCGTCATACTAACCACATTGCAACAGAAAGCTACAATTGCAAGTTTCAAGCTTTCAACTATAAATAGTGTTTAGTGAATTCCAGCAATCCAAAGATGTAATTTACATTTTAATAAATTGTTTTAAAAAGTTCTTTGAGGACTGGACTGGGTGCAAAGACAACTTTGTGGCGCCCCATTCATAGCACCTCCTAAAGAGATCCCTACACTAACCCAAAAACCAAAGCTCTCTTAGCTTTTCTCTAGGAATATGCCAGGTTGTTCTGCTCCAGCAGGTATCCTAGGAAGGACTAGTCTGTATGAAATATTAACAGTTAGGGGAATGAGACTCTAAAGAAAACAGACTCCGAATTGTCAGTACAGATACACCTTTTCAACTTCCATCCAATATCTAAAACTATCACATGGATGAGGAAGATCCATATCTAACTCCCAATGGCTTGACATGATGTGAAAGGACCTCCTTCTGAAAACAGAGGTTATTGCAGGAAAGGCCTGTCTCACCTTTTCTTGTTGAAGCAGTTTAGCAGAACATAGAATAAAAGGCAAGAAACAGAGGAAGAAACTGGCAAGAGCTGGTAGGGGTCATCGTCTGCAAGAAAGGAGACTAGAAATTCTCTCCATTCTAACTTTTTGCACCTCCCTTACTGCCTTCAGTAGAAGATATACATGTGCCTTTTTTTGTTGTTTTGTTACTGTACCCTGGCAAAATAAAGATCCATCTCTTCAGTATACAAAACAACATTTCCAAAATGTCAGGGCTTTACACACTAAATACGTTACAAGCCTGGATGTTAATATTTCCTACCAGTTGACAACAAACTAGGAAACTGTTTATAGATAGGTAATCGAGACATTGTCTATAGCATTTCCAGTGCCATCTTAGGGGTAAAGTGTGTGACCCTCATAGAAAGATTAGCAAAATAACCTTTAGTAGCTCTGCAGAAATACCTCTTGCTAGCACTTGATGCCAGCATATTTCTTTAAAATTAAAGAGCTTGAGGTTTTTAAAGGAGAATTACTTCCATATCTACTGATTATAATACTTTTGAATGCTATAAAATAGCATTCAAAATTCTATTCCTGAAGTGTTTTAGGATGTCTTAAACTGAATCCAGTGTGCAGCATGTTGGTAAAAAAAAGAATAAAATAAAAAATCCACAGATTTAAGAACCTTACATTATGAAGTTAAAAAATATTACTACTATTTCTTATAAATTTAAACATTATAATCATTTTATAATTCTGGTTGTTAAACTGGATATACAGTAGAAAACTGTCTATAAAAATAATAACTGAAAAGCAGGTTGAAAGAAGCTATTTAATTAAAATTACTAATTTCATATATATATATATATAATTTTCACTTACGAGATAATGATGCCATTATCAATAGAAAATGAGTCAGAAGGTAGTCCAGCAATATTCCAAGCTCTGATTTCCACAGGTTCTCCCAGGGTATTTGTTAAGGAAAAATCATCAGAACAAGGAATGTCTTTGGTTTTACACAGCAATGCCCACTCTTTAGTTTGCATCTAGAAAACAAAAACAAACATTAACTAAAGTTCTGTCTATTCATATTTTTACACTATTAAAAAAAAAATGTGTTTTTCAACCCATTTCCCACAATTGCTACATACGAGATCACTATATCTTCAAACAGAAGTAAACTCATGCTTCTGTATAAAATGTCTAAAAATGCCTTTGTATACGATTTCTATAGATGAAATATAAATTTATTTGGTCAGAGACTTGGTATGATTTTTATTTAGCATTTCACCAATAAACTTCTATACTGTAACTGTAGAACAAGTGCATATATTCTAACTTAAAACAATAATAAAAATCTTCATTTTTTAAGTCTGAGGATACACTTAATGACTACTTGTCAGAACTTAACCAAACTTAACAGTCATTTAGAGTTGCTTTTCACTATTCTCTGTCTCATCTAACTCACTACAGTTGTGTAAACTATAAATGTTTGTATAGTGCATAATAAGACACACACCTTTAAATATGTAAGCCGAAAAGAGTATTCCACTAGGAAGAATGCTTCTAAAGAAGGAAAATTTGTAGAAATAGCAAGATCATATGAAAGGCACAATCTTTTATGAAACTATGTATAAGGTCAAAGAAGTATGCTGTGGTATTCTAAACTAAAAAATAGCTGGTGAAGCCTCAAGCAGCATGAAATGAATTGGTCTAAGGGCTTGACACTTTCACAGAGGTGGTGAATGGAGGAGTCATCAATTTGCATAAAACAGAATTGATATTCCAAAAGATATTGTAACTTTTTCTCTTATGAGAACTGCAGGGGAACAAAACAACCCATAGCAGTAAATGAAATGAAGAACTGCACAAAAGTGATTATGCTTTCCAATTTCTGAAAGAGATACCAGATTGTGTCTGCACAATCATGAGAGTAAGAAAAAGCAACCAGGAATCTATACCTACTGCTGCACAGAGAAAGAAACTATGCAGTCAGAGAGAATGAGATTCCACTAAACTTTTCAGATGAAAACACTATGTATTCATTTTTAGTGAACAATCATGCACATCAACTGCACCTGTATCTACACTTGCTTGGAATATAGTTCAGCACCCCTTAAGATGTTTCACCAAAAGTACTTCTACCTACCCAGACACAATGCAGGTTTTAAGCTGAAAGATAATCCTTTCTCAAAATTACGTATTTTGGAATTGTAAAAGTTGTTGACTATGTACTTCTGCTATAAATACTCACACCATAAACTCTATAAAGTTTTAAAATACTAACATCACAAAATTGACATTATGAAGAAAACAATAGCTTGAAAGAACAGCACAAATTTTCTGAAGAAAAATGGACAAAGAAAGTGCATTGAAGGAAAACTGGAAATAAGGATTATATCCAATTCTTTGTTCAAATGAGATGCATTGATTTTCTCCCTCTCTCTCAATTTTTCACAATTTTTGATACTCTGGACTTGATTTTCAAATGAAATGGACTTTAATTACTTCAGCTGAATTCAGTGGCAGGTTTTGGTGTTCAAAAATTTTCAATGTCAGGCTAATGTTGACATCCAAAAATTATTATATCTAACATCAGCTGCCATGTCAAAATCTTTTTGTATTCAGGATTTCTGTTTATTTCACTAAGAGTTAGAGGCACAAAACTGCTATATTATTGAGCTACTGTATCTTTTGTCTCTTCCTGTACAGAATTACTCCACTTTCAGAACTTGCTTAATTGGGCTGCTGCTGAAATAGAACCCAATTCTGCTTTCTTTTAACTAAAGGAGAATTTAGCCATTGAATGGAATAGGAGTAACCAGAACCATGAGGTATAAAGTCACTAGCAATTGCTCTAGAAAAGCAACCAAAAGACTCTATGCTTCACCCAGCAATAAGTACTGTACAGCACAATGAAGGAAGAATTTCCTGAAGAGCTCTATAAGCGAAACACATAATACTGCAATCCAGTTTCAGTTCCACTTATGAATTATATTAAAACATAATTTATAAATATAAACTTTATATTACACGAAAAGTTAATAAAATTTAGATTATTACAATACATGGGGACAAAATCACTATATGTATTACTTGTCTGTAGCTGGATGTAAAGGCTCCTAGGTAAGCTACAATTCCTGATGAAATAAGTATATCTCCAGTCAAATTGATGTACTGCCTTCCCAGCTCCAAAGCAGTCTCATGCCAGCGAGTTTTCTCACCCCCAAGGCCACCAAGCAGTTGTTCTGCTCGCTGTAGTTTTTTGTTGCATAAGTCAACCTCAGAATAATAAAAAAAAAGCTGATTGTATTACATGATCACTTTAAAAACATTTTACAAATATTAAAAGCATTCAAGAATTATTTTCCTGTGCAGATGTTTTCTTAAGTAATTTCATCAAATAGAAAGAAAATACCTTCTTATTATAACGGAAATGTTTAAAGAGCAAAAGCAATCTCGGTACCAGCACAGTAAAGTCTATTCCATTACATTTTCATCCAAATAAAGGAAGACGACCAGTATAAAACATGCAATTCATAATAGCTCTGCATGCGATATGGAAAATACAAATAGTCAGGGAAATCATATACATGTCATAAAAGAAACAAAAACACTTTAAGGAGATCACTGTGTCATAAAAGTAGGTATGTTCTTTCCTGCAAAAAACCATCCTTATGAGTACAAAATCTGCATTTCTGTTGTCAGTTTATAACTAAGCCATCTTTCCAGGCATGATTATAACTTAAAAAAAAAAAAGATATGACAGGAATTTAATCCAGCTCTGTTAGACTTGTTTACTATCTAGTAGAGACACATTTCAGCCATGGGATAGGAGGAAAATTATGCCAACTTTATGTTACAATCAATTTTCTCTTCTGGTAACCATAGCAGCCAATTTATACCACAGTAATTAAACTGCTTGTGTAGTTTATCCTTCCTCTCTACTTCCAAACTGAATCAGGATGCAAAAGAAACACAAAATCAGATGAGTTAACTACATACAGGAATTAGGACTCCACTTCCAATTTGATATTATATTTTTTTTAAAAGTTCAAGATGATGTGCTGCAAAACTTAAAAAAAAATAATACCGTCTTATAAATGTTGCCTATTTCTGCACAAGTAACAGCCATTTAGCAGTCAGGAACAGAGTTTAAAAAAAAAACAAACCATTCTCCAAATTGCATTAGCACAGGAGGCATAAATAAACTTTCCATACTTTAAATGTGCTGACTTGCAAGTTAATAATCAAAATCTTAGTACAATTATTGAAACTTTATCCCTCACAAGAAATGAGATAAGACTGAGGATGTAGGAGAGAGATATCAGTTGGTAAGTTCATAACATCTGCATTTTCTATTACTTTAAAGCATTTATTCCCCATGCTTTGCCCATTTATAACTTCAAGACCATTACACCAAAATAAAGAAATGGTTATCTAGAAGTACAGCTTGTTTGACATACTGGCAATAAAAAGGAAAAAAAAAAATTGACAAAGCAACAAATTTTAAATAATTTTTCTGGATATTAGTAGAACAATACTTCATCTTTTGCATCATATACCTGATTTTCTAAGTCAGTCTTCTCCTGCTTCTTGGATTCCAGTGTCTGTTGGAGTACAGCCAATTTATCTTGAACCTCCTTCAGGTCTGCTTGTTTCTTTCTCAGACCTTCCATAGCAATCTCTAATTCTCCTTCAGCTAGACTCAACTTTAGCTTTTTGGGTGCAACATTTTTTGTCACTCTAAATAAAGTCAAAGAATAAGTTAAACATCTGAAAGATACATCCTCATTCCAGCGTTACTATTTAAAAAAATGAACACAGGAAAGACGAAGGAAAAACTTAGCAACTCAGTAGCTCATGCAATATTGCATTTCATCATTTGATGATATCTGAAGACAACGGTTTTTTACTTCATCAATTGTTTCTGTGCCCATACTGACTGATTTATGATTTTCTGCAGATTTTTCTGTAATAATAGGCAACTATTAAAAGCAAAAAGGGTTATGCTTCCAAACTGTCTCATTTGATCACAATTTAGAATCCATCATGGATTTGTCCCATTAGAAACATGCAGATAATCATATATATTAAGTAACAGTCAGAGACATTGTACACACACATACAGCCAACGGTGTACATAAAATAATAAAAAAAAATTATCAGCTTTTCACATCCCAGGATCTATTTTCTAGTTTTGAGGATTTCGATCCTTTACACAGATATTTTTGTGAGGAGAATATTGTAAGCAACATATAACTGAAAACATATTGTCTATCTTTCCAAAAGCAACAAGCAAGAAAATACACTAGAATGCCCCTATGCTCAACTGAAACAGTATTTCACAGATATTAGCCTCATAATCAATTAATCCCCTCTTCTACTGGTCTAAGTTACATGCAGATCTCCTTTAAAGTCCATCTTTTTAGTTAATTTTTTCTCTAATAATTGGTATTTGTAATGCTAAAAGTTGTTCTCAAATTGAGGACTCTACCAAGTATGCATTCACTGATCTTTTAGTCAAGTAACAATATATCCTCTCAAATGAAGGCATGCACTACTTACTATGACTCAACTTTCAAAGTGCAACTTGACCTTAGTTGTCCAGTGCTGATTTACTGTTAAATGTGAGTTCCAGATGTTTCAACTTAGGAAATATCATAAAAAATAAACACACCTTTTCCATGCATCAAATACAATGACAAAAATATCCTTTGGGCTTGATATGATTGTCAGAAACTTCCGAAGACACTTCAATAATGCCTCCGTTTTGTGCAACACTCTAAAAGGAAGTTAACTTTATTTGCTAACTAAACATATTGTTGCTCCCATGCCCTTTTACAAAAATTCAGAACTGAAAATCAGGCTTTAAACTTTAACATCAGGTACCTTACATGAATCAATCTTTACGACCGCTTGTTTTCACAAGTTTCCCACAAGAAAGAAGTAATTTCACATCTCTTTTGATGTTAAACTGATTTCTTTAATCAAATTTATTTTGAACTTTTTTGGTGGGTATTTTTAGTTTTTATACATACTTACGTATCATAAAACTCCATGGCTATGACCCATTTGCACAAACCCTCTGCTGCCGTGGAAGCGTTTCGGATCTTGTCTGGTACAAACTCAGGATTTGTAAGATACTGTTTTCTTATGATAGCCATGTAAGCTGGGGGAATGTTATCCTTGTCATACTCATGAAGAGACTGAAGAAATCTTATGTCACCCAGAAGTCTCTTAGCAGGACCCCAGAAATCCTCAATTTTTTTTCCAGAACCTGTTGGATCTGGAATCTTATCTGCTTTGACACCTTTAAGGATGCATATAGCTTCCATTACAAGCTTGACACCGGAAGGAGGACTCTTCATGGACTTAACCACTGTAATATCCTGAAAATAATAAAAACAACACCTTAAGAACTCCAAACTTAGGTGGATTAATTCTTCTATTAGAATAGAAATTGTAATCCTTTTAATGTCAAATAGTATTTTTCCATATACATTTGCTATTCTCACACTTGATAATTTTAAATACACTATAATCCCGAATTCCTAGCACAAGCCTGCATAGTTCATACGTATAAGTCTCATTTTCTTTTTTGCAAAAATTTTATTTCATTTTTCTCCATTCTTTCTAGTTCTTTCTTTAAGGTGCTATGCAGGTTAAACTAATACTGACATATAAAGAAAAATATCTGAAATCTAATCAACAACCAGTTTAGAAGAGACAAACATTTCTTATCTCTAATTAATTTTTAATTGTACTTTTTCTGCTCCAAATTCAGTACAGTGCATTGCACCTCAGTTGTGGAGTTCAGATGTTCCGGTGTTATACTTCAGTTCAGGCTCTAATACACTACTTCCAAGCTTACAGGACTGCATCAGCAGTGAATTAGTAGATTTAAGATAACAAGGTAAAAGCAGCCTTCAACCCGGAACTAAAGATCTCCAAGTACAGAAAATAAATCAATTAGTATTCTGGTCAGTTATTAAACTCCCAGAGTGAGCTGAATGAGGGAAGAGGCAGCTAAAAGGAAGAAAATAATTGGGTACGAGGTACTGACATTATAAGAAATAGCAGGCAACGAATAAACAAAGTTTTAATGGCAAATATAGAATAATAATAAAAAAGAATTAAAGACTTTACACATATATGTACAAATAATTAAGCAAGAAGTTTGGAAACCAAAGAGTTACGGGAAAAAATCCCTTTTGCTCTTCCCAAAGAATAACTCTACATGGAAATACAAATATTCTAAGAGCTTTTCTCAGAGAAGACATACTCCAATAAATTTAAGGATTTCTAGATTCTCATGTTTATTTTGCCAATTAGTGTTAGATTTTGAGAGCTTGCACATGGTTTATTTGAGGTCTAAAACCTTTGCAACTTGGATAGAAAGAAATCTTTTTGAGTTCTGGGAATGTTCATTTGTGCCACAAAAAAGCAAAAAAATTGGATCCAGAAAAAATTGGATGGAAAAAAAAGGAAAATTATTTCCTTTAAACTGTGAACTATGGTTCCTGATACTACAAGCTATTTAAAAACAAAACAAAAATACACAACCAAGCAAAACTTGCAACCACACAAGTGTTCAGGAGAGGGAAACGAGCAGGTAAATAAAGCCAGGGCATTTCAATGAGGCAGTCAGAAAACTGGCCGATGGGATATTCAGGGAAGGAAGTTCTTTGAGAGGAAGAACAATCAAAGTTAGCCAGCCATTCCAGGAAACAAAATGAAGCACAAACGAATTAACTTTATACAACCAAGGGTTGTAAGCAGAGTAGAGGACTATTTTAAAGGCTAAACTCAAACTTAGCTGCAATTAAAAGCAATATGAAGTATAACAACAAAAAATTCTATAACTACAGTAATAGAAAAGTAAAAAAAGTGCTGGCTAGGTACTTAGTGAAAAGGGTGAATAAGAGTAAAGGACATATAGAGTAAAAATGTTAACACGTCTTGCATCTGATATCTCTAAATGTAGAGACATTTAAATGCTGTAAGTAACTAGCACAATTAATAACACTGTCAAAACACAACAAAGATTTGACCAAGGTCACAAAGGTCCGGACCTACACGCTATTTTCATTACTGAAATGAATGATAGAAAAGAGAGAGTTTATTAAATTTACAACTGATAGTAAACTGAGAGGAAATGCAAATACATTAGAGTAGATAACAGGAAAAAATTATCTTGATAACTTGAAGAAATGCAAAAGTATAGTAGATCTACTAAAAAAAAAAAGGCAAAAAAAAAGGCAAGGGAAAGCAATGATTAGGTAATAGTGATTTTCAGGAAATGACACAGCTGTTAGCATGAAAGACAAAATATATATGTCAATGATCCTCCTCCACACAGCATTCAGCAAAACTACAGCTAAAAAAATGGTGTAAAAGTTAAAGAACCATGTCCACAGGGAGCAGGACAGAAAACAAGGTTAAGTTGTAATGAGTAAGATTAACGGTAAACACCAGGAAAATCTTCTTAATGATAAACGTGTAAAGTGGAACAGATTACATGTGGAAGAGAGGTCCATTCCTAGATCTAAATTTCAGTGTCTTCATGTATATTGCTACAAAACTTAGATGTCAACAGCAAAATAATACTTAAAATTGCTATACTACTTCTAATCCTTGCTGAGCAATGAGCCACCTGAGAAACACAGTTCCTTTGACTGCAGGTACTCATTTCAGCAGTACTGAATTATGTATATGTCTGTTTCTCCAATTAAAGCACTTACTCTGCACATTTATGTACATGGATTTATGAGCAGTTTATAACACATGTCCTGCTCTGCTTTCCATCAGTGGTGGCTAGGGTGAAGGGTGAATCAAAGACAAGAGTCCTGTACAGGTACTCTAAGCTCGCCTACACACAGATTTGTGTGTGTGTGTTCATCATGCTATTTAACTATAATTTGAGGAAAAAAACTGGAATTTTTTTCCTTTATAAGTTCTGTTTCTTTTTCCTCTTGTACTATAATACTCCCCACTTGGATACACTATGCATTGACAGCAGCTGAAGTATTACTTCATTAGCCTTCAAAGCCTTGTTCTACTCTTGTTATTCACAAGTATAATTCAATTACCTTGAAGTGACTAAGTAGCCATCTACTATTTTCACTACGCATGCCAATGACTTGACAATGCTAGAATCTAAAACTTTTGATGCCCACCAATAGCTGTTGATAGAAAGCAGACAGTTTGTTATCTAAGGAGGTTTCATTGAAAGTTTCTGAAAATCTTGTTTTCAGCAACAATAGCCAGAGCACATAGTCCATCCTCACTCATACAACTTGGGAAATCTCCTTTCATCCCACCATGAGCAAAACATTATCCAGGCAAAGGGAACCTCCTCCACTGTCATACTTTCATGAAGAGTGGTCCCTTAACATGCATAGACATAGAATTTCCAACTCAATTTCTAGACGCTAAAAGACTGGATATAAAAATATCAGATGACGGGCTGGCAGGTTCTGAATAAGAAAGTTAAAAACATACATTTTCTAACTTCTCAATTGCTGAGTCAAAATATTTTTCATAGCTATGAATTTTGAAATGTCTAGAATAATATTTGATCCTGTATTCCATAAAAAATCATCCTTATAGGTTTTTCACTAGAAAATAAAGACAGAGTAACATTTTGCTTGTTAAAACTGAAAGATTTGAAGAATTTTCTAAATTATAAAACTGTAAGCATAATGTAAAATCTGAAAAGGCGGATGCTCCATGCTTTTGTATATCTGAATACCTTTCCAGTGCATAAATATGCATCGATGGCCATACCTGTGGAGTAAGAGTGTCAAGGGCAGCCAGAGCACTTTCCAAAACAGGCATGGCTTGTGCTAAGTCAGCATCACATTCATCTTTGATGGCTTTTGCAGCCATAGCCTGCTCATTTGCCACTGCTTCATCAGCTTTCACAATTTCTTCAGTTTTGGCTACTTCCAAAGATTCTTTCTGAATAACAACCATCATTTCATCAACCTGCTTGCTGGCTTCCCGTAACTGAGGTTGCAGAGCCTCCAGCTCAGTCTGCATCAGGGCTACCTGAGATGCAGCAGAGTCCAGTTTCTCCAAGCCAACTTCATATCTTCTTTTAATTTTCATCACCTTACTGAAAATAAATAGATAGATATGGATATTTTATCAGTACTTGATCACTTCATTCATTGGGATCCATTTCGCAAGTTTCTTAATACTCTGAATAATCAAATGCTCTGCTAATCTTATTTGCTCACAAATAGTAAACATAACAAAGATTACTTGGGCCATACTCTAACTATTCTATCATGTATACTCAGAGATTGGGATACAGATAAATAAGTGATCATCTATAGGCAAATAAGTTATTGTTAAGCTTTTGCCTTCTGCTACAAAATCAACATGGCACAGTAGTAACAGATAAGGAGAAAGAAGAGATGGGGATACGCTCATGAAAATCATTAGTTGAGGTGAGGTTGAAAAAGAATTAATACAATCAGGAAAATAATTTTAGCAGCAGAACGTGAATGGTTCTGGGGACAGCCAACAGCATCAGAATCAAGAAATTCCAGAGGCACTGGACCACTACATTCAAAATTGTATTCCTTTATTCCTGGAATTTCTTGCTGCAAGCACTTGTCTTAATTGTTACAGTAGTGTCTTATGAATGAGAAGAAAAAGGAACTTTCCCTCACCAGCCATGCAAATAGAATTAATGTGCACATGCATACAGAGGTCCTTTCTGCAAGGAACAGCGCAGCTGAACTCTGCTAGCAAGCACCTAGCAAACTTGGAAGGTGGTTTCCCAGATATTATCTTCCCCGCAACCTCCAGAGAAACACAGAATAAGCAGGCTGCATAATCAACATATAGCAACATCACCAGGAATATCAGAAGTGGTATAATGCAAGAGTCAAGTCAGACCTTTTGTCCAATAGAGACATTGGACAAGAACATGTCCTAAGAGTACATTTTATCCATCTTCCATTCTGTCAATTTAAATTAACTGAAACCAATTCATTTGTTTTGTTCAGAGTAGCTATAAGAGACAGAAAATAGTATTTTTGGTGAACTTGGGTTCCTGTAGAAAAGGTCACATTATAAATTCTTACGTGCGTTTCTTTTCAAGTAGACTTTTAAAAGTGGATATCAATTCCAAGTATGAGGTAGGTGTAACATAGTTGTGCCTTTGAAGTTCTGCATGGAACAAGTCAGATAAAACAATAGTAGACGTATGAAAGAGTTTACACATATCAATACAACCACTTCGCACTTCTTCTGACATTTCAACATCTTCCAAGAAGCGAGAGGCAACAGCTTCTAGTGCATCTTCAGGCCATGTCTAAAACAAAGAATAAATACTTTTCTCTTATTGAATACTTCACACTCATAAATCTCAAACCATTTTAAAAAAAAGTATCTTTACCCCATTTCATAGACTGAGGCACAGAGAAATGAATTTATGATAAAAAGATCACTAAATAGGACAATAACAGAACTAGAAGGAACCAAACCACTTTGAGATTCAGTTCAAGCCCACTGTCTTATTTCACCCAGCAGAAATACTCTTAGTAAAAGGAAAATTTTTCATTTTCAGTATGTCCATATGCATGTGTAACTGTCTCTGCTCTTCCTCTTCAAAATAACCTTTAAAGATACAGTACTACATTTTAAAACTTAACAAAGTGGAAGTTCCTGAGATTCTTTATATGATTAAATTCTACATCTTAAATATTCTAAGGTCTTTTGTGCGTAACAGTCAGATAGAATACAGTTTTATTGCAGAGTAGCAGGGAAAAATATGGCATTCTGCATCAAAAGTTGTCTGCATTTTTCCACAGTTTCAGACTGACACTGTAGATTCTGGTAGTCTTGATAATAGAAAAAAAATACTACATATTGAAATCTATAATGTCTGCAGTACTATGGTCATTCAGTTATACTCTTATACCACAATCAGGCAGTCATTTTCTTGTTGATTTTGCATCCAGCCTATACTGGCCTTTTTTACAGTCAGAACGGTCCTAATGGTCTAAACAATTTTAAATATGACACTAAGAAAATTCAACAAATTTTTCACTCCTAACTTGACCAAAGATAATTACTTGCTACAAAAAGGGTTGAAGTCATGTTTCCATTGCATTTCCATTTGAATAACAAGCCCAAGAGAAGTTTTGGGTTTACCTGAAACCAGTCTAGCGTGCAGCAGTTGACAAGAGCTGGAAATTTACGAAGGCGATTACGGAAAGCATCTCCAATGGGACTCATTGCCAGTACTATATGAAGCTGATCTCGACAGCGATCAACAAACATGTTAAAAAGAGCAATAGGGCTGCCATCTGTCTGCTTTGTCCTGTCCCGTTCGCGATCAATTTGGCGCATTTGTTCACAAATTTCTTGTTTCTCATCTACTGCAAAGAGGTTTGGCACTTCACCTGCATTTAGTAAATTGTTAATATCTTCTAAGAATGACTCCTTTTTAATCTGTGTATCTGTGAACAAGAAAACTCCCTGCATTTCTCCTTCAGTAGATTGTCTTAGTATGACTTTTAAGTCTTTATGCCACTCATTAATACCATAGCTTTTAGTTATTTCAACCTGAAAAAGATTGTATTCAGCCATATGGGCTGCTAATCGAGTAAGAGATTGTCGACCACTGCCTCCCACACCAACAAGGAGGGCATGGCTGCGAGGCTGTTTCAGAATACGGGAAATCCTACAAATATGTTCTATAGCAAATCGGAACAAGACAAGCTGCATTGGCTTTTTGCTCATGTTATTAAACTCTTCAAGGTGACTCTCGACAATTAATCTCAATTGATCCACATCACTAATCTCCCTGTATGTAGTATCGTCTCTCTTAGGGTCATAAAAATCACAAAACATTAAACTACGTAAGTCATCTTCTTCCACTCTGCCATCATTGTTGAAGTCCAGATTTTGGAAAAGTTCATGGAAGTCTTCAAGTAAGTCATTTTTCACTACTTCTTGGATAAATCCAACAAGCCAAGCCCGATCAGGATTATCCACCAAGCGATCATAATATACTCTAAGTACCTGTGGAATAAAAATGTAATTTTTTAGTTGCTTCTGCTCTTGAATTTATACTTCTTTTAAACAAGGTAAACCAAATACAATTCTGAAAAAGCTTCAAAATGTTAACAATCTTAAACATCACTACATAGAAAAAGCCAAAATAGATATTTCAAATTAATTTGAATAGTTGAGCCCAGTAATATTACTTCTGAATTAATGTGAAGATTCATACAGAAATACACATACACGCACACACACATATATGTAAATGTTTTTATATAAGTGCATAAAAGGCTGCTGCAAAAAGGAAGGGAACATGTTGGTCTTTCCACAACACCTAGATAGGAAAAGTTATGGGTTTGTATTTCTAAAAATGAGACTACAATTGGATCTTAGAAAATGTTTTTAATGCAAAAGATAGTGAAGAACACAAACACATTGCCTGGAAGTCTAAACATCCTTCATCCTTAGAAAACTGTAAGAAATTTTTAGAAAAAATAGTTCAAGAGTTACTGTTGTTCCTTTGCTTAAGTGATCCTGCTTCGGGGAAAGACGAGGGACTAAGAATTTTTTCTAAAGGAAGCCCAACAGTTAAAAATAATTAAAAAAAAAAACAACTAGGGAACAAACTTTAAATCACTCAAAATTTCCAGTAACCCTGGGCTACTTGCTGTTCCTATTATTGACGATTTGGGTTTTTTGGAGGAAGGAGAGAAGAAATAGAAAGACTGTGCAGGCATACAAAACAGCAAACAGAGACTACATAATCACACAGAAGTGAAGGTATCAACAATCAACTTGTCTACTAAGATATGATTCATACTTTGAAAAAGTCTGATTTCCTCTGCCCATACAGTTTACAAAATTTCTTTCTCAATTCACAGCTATTAGCCAACAGAACATGGCATTACAAAAAGATTAATACATAAATCCACATCTTTTTCTTAGTTATAATAATTTCTTAGTATTAGGTGATTTACCTCATGAACCCAGAGACGTTTTATCATTTCTGCAGATTCTGTTGTTTCAGGCCTTGACAGGCAAACACCTTGAATAACACGTGAAAAGTCACGGAGATTGAACAAATAGTGAGATTTGGCTGGGGTAGGAAGCAGATTCTTCATAGCTTCTTTATATATATGCATGGTGCCATTAATAATTTGTGGAGTCAGTTCTACATATTGTGATGGAAATCTATAACTGACAAGTTATAAAAGGTGGTAAGAACAGAATTATTTGCATAATCCCATCATATTAGCTTGTGAATTAATAAATAAAATTGTATATGTACACCGATTTACTTATAAGTTCATGCCAGTTTTTAAATTCTATGATCATACTTCCTCACAGGCAGTTTTACAAACCTTAGTTTTCTCACTGGATTAACGTTAAGTCCACAAATCAAATCTAGTAACTGTGGAACATACTGACAAACACAGCTATGTTAGACAGCTAATTACATCCTTTCCCCCCTTGTTTTTTAACAACAGCAAGAGGGAAGTCAGGTCAAATAGCCCTTGCTGTCTTTTGGGACGTCTCTCCCTCAGAGGGAGCATCTTTTGGAGCTTAGCTTTTACAATGGGTAGACAATAAAGTTGAAGTCCATTTCTAATATTGGAATTAAAAATTATGCAGTGGTAAAAGGCCAAACAAAGAGTAAACCCTCTCAAAGCACAGGAAATTTAAGAGCAGTTTCCAGTTCTATTCTTTGAATAACAACTAGCCAAATTGTATGCTTATTTATTATACATCAACGAATACTGTATTACTGAAATATCTCAACTAACTGAATTAGCCTCAGCTAATCTAAACCTCTGTTCAAGACTTCAGAACAAGAACTTTATCACTGGAGTATTTTAAGCTAAGCCCTACTTCTAGGGAATAACGAAGAACTCAAAAGGCACAGGATATAAAAGATTATAATTTCTTTTCAAGGGTAGTGTCCTACAAACATATATTAGAGACTTCCTAGCACCATAATTTAAACACTGACTTTGATTTTTCCCAAAACATAGAGGTCACTTACCATACTGTTAGATGCCAGTCTAAGATTCTAGAAAATATTGTGTACATGGATTCATCATCAAACTCATTAATAGTAACTGTATTGAAGTGTCGCAAGAATCGTGCTGTTACTGGGTTTCGACCACCACCTAAATATTAGAAAGCATTAATACTAGAATTAACAGAAAAAAATTAAAATAAATCCATAAATTCCTAGCATTTTTTTTTCTAATATTCATCTTTGGTTCAGCCAGCAGGCTCAGACTGAAAAGTACCACACCTTGTCATAAACCTAATGAAAGCCATACATACTTTAGTGTCAATATGTTCTCCTGTAACCAATAGTCTGTAAAATACAGACTGAAATCATCAAGTTATAGATAGATTTGACACTATTTTATTTATGCTTCTGTTATAAAAGAAAACTTTCATCATAAACTCAAAATCTATGTTTTGGTTTTCAAAGCATCCCAATGAAAGATACCTCTATAAGTAATGCTGTATAATTTATTCAATTTCAATTTTATCCCAATTCTATTTAGTAATTTTTATTATTAGATTGTGATTTGAATAATGAAGCTATATATGGAAATAGGAAATGTAAACCATATATTTATTGGATACTTCCTCCTTCTGTTTGGAATTCAGGGTTAAGCTGCTGCACAGTGTATTCAACCTTCTTGTAACAGCAAATCAGAAAAAAATAGCTGGAAAGTGGTAAATCTACCATCCCTAACATCAAGAGCATAGCTAAAGGCAACCAAATTATCATGGTAAGTTGTTTTAAAACTTGACTATGTAGCTTAGGCATGACCCTGCACTAATGAAATTTAAAGACACCTGGCCTGGAGCTGTCTCATATTCATCCACCTGAGACTGCAAGCAGAGCTAGCCATTGTCTATAGCTTACTATGCATGCATTACTAGTATCTGCTGAGCAATCTCAGTATTTTGTGCTAAATAAACCAGTTATTCATTCTACTGCCATCTACCCCAACTAAGGTTGTCTTTCAGACGCAACAGTTTATGATGCTTCTTGAAGTTTATGTGTGCACTGATGGCAAAATTGCACAAGTTATTGGGATATAAATATGAATTTTACACAAAGATAATCCCAATATAAATTTTAAACCTAACTTTAAAAAAATAATTTTAAATGTTCTTGAAATAGCTTTGTATTCACTTCAACAGCACTGTATACATGTAGAGATCAGATATTCATTTCTTATTAGAAGGGACAAAAAAAAAAACAACCCACGGGCTAGAAAGGAGAATATAATCTTGTGAGTTCTGGAAGTAGCTTCCTGTAAAAAGATACTAAAACAAATTCTTCAGCCTAAAGCTGAATTGTGATATTTGACAGAAATATTTAGGACTACAACTTGTACATTTTGATCAGTTCATTTTTCACCATTCAACTAGAAATGTACTGAAACAAAATTGGCTACGAGCTTCTCCCAGAAAAGGAAAATTTGACTCAATTTCAGAGTAGTTGAAAGTCATTTCTACACTATCACCCTAGAACAGGATCATAGCATGAAGGGATGCTTTAAAGAAAAAGCACCTCCAAGATTTGTCTATTTCTGATGTTAAAAACCCACACACATAAACCTAAAAAAACCCCCACAAACCAAAACACCCACCCAACCGAAAAAACAACCTGTGCAATTAAGTCATAACTTCACCTAAGCTTTAGGGAAAATGAAGATGGAAACTTTTAACATTCTTTCACAGTCTCCTTCTGCTCAGTTATTCCACAGACTGATACTTAGACCAAGTGCTTTGAACTGTGGATGAACACTCCCTTTAATTTAAAACGATTGCAAGAAGTAGTTTTGCTTCTTTAGGAAAACAGGTAGGTGAAATAGCAGTAGACCCCTATTTCATTGGCGTGCATCACCATCACAAACATAAAATTGTTACCAGCACAGAAGGCTCCCTGGCACATTTGTGTGTACAAACAACTCTACAAAACAAAGGAGAAAAGTCCAGGAAGGCTGGACTTGAAAAGAGAAGGAAAGCAGCAGTCACAGCCTGATTAAACACTATAAATGTGCTCAGCTATGACATACTTTTTAGGTGGTCTGATAGCAACATGGTTATTAACAATTCTGTGAAGGAAATGGATTGTATAGATTGCTTAAAAGCATACACAACTGCATCAGAAAGAACCATTAATTCCTCAATTTAACTGATAAAATATGCCAGAATCAATTTTTTTAATTAAATAGCTCATGTAGTCAATGTGTATGCAGGCTAGCAGAAATACAATGACCTCTTTACATCATATGCTTTACTTCTTTCTTTTGGCCAAATAAAGTAAGGTTTATCTGCTTAAAAACATCACTTAGTGATATTTAGAAAAGTTTTGAAGAGAATAAAATTGACTGAGGGGTCTCATTAGAACAAAGGAATTTCATAAATACTTTGTAGATACATTCTTCCTGAAAAGCAATATTTCTTTCTAGCAGGCTTGTGTAGTCTCTCTGCTATTCCTCAAGCACTCTACTGTGACTGCTGTTCATGTTTCCTGCAAGGAAAAGGTTCCTTGAGCCATAAAGACCCAAATGATAAAACTATGCATCAATAAGCATTCCATCTTTGGAAACAAAAGAAGCTGGAAAAAGCATGTAAGACTCATCTCTTACCTGGTGGTCCCATTGCACAAACAATCTGAATATCTACAAGTTTAATCATTGAGCAGTCTTTAAGGTCATACCAATTCCAGTGATCTAACCACTGCCGTAGTAATTCAACAGGTGGTTGAGCACCATAGACCTCTCGTGCAGGCATATTAACATCATCTACAAATACGACCTGAAAACAAAAACATAAAGGATTTTGCATTTATTTATTTTATTGAATGTATGGCACCATCTCGCTTGATTCTGGCTACCCTACACATCAATTCATTCCCATTACAATTAATAGCAGTGATACATATAAATTCGTGTTCTTGAAAAGTAACCCTAAATTCTTAATGGAATTGCTGCTAAGTTAAATAAAAATTGAACTTAAGAGAAGTAACTGTGCCACTCTAAAGCCATTGCAAAACATACCTATAGAGGAAATACTGTGCTTCTCATTTCTAAATGTGTTTAGTGAAAGAGGGTAAACTAATCCTGCTATTTAAACCTTACTGTGCTACTTGTACGGCTTTTCTTTGAAATAAAGATAGAGCCAAGACGACTCACAAAAATCTCAAACTTCAGTGAGACTATGGTTTGAAATTTTCTTGATGGCTACAGATCAAGACAAAATGTATCCCTTCAAAGTATCTTTACATTTTTAAGATTGGGCTACAATACACCTTAAAAGAATAGCTTGGAGAGGGAGACAGGGAAAGACCTTAAAACACTTTAAATGATACTTATGAAACTTCTAAAATTAACACAAGTTGCTCTTGATAACAAGCATATATTAGATAATAGCTGCGAAATACCAAAAATAAGAAAAAAACAAGGCTGCAAATACAAAAAGTCTATAGGCATCCTAAAAGTACAAATATTAAATCATACACATCTATCACTGCATTTTAAACATGATAATTTTAAAATTTGCTTTAAAAGAAAAATTTTTCCTTAATCTGGGTTAAAAAAAAACAATAGAGATAACAGGAATTCCCAAGATTTCAATTTTCAATCTCATTGCATCTCTTCTAGACAGAGGAGAAAATTATTTACTCACTGCAGGAAAAAAAGAAAAAGAGGTCTACTCTAATATCCTTCTCAAGCTTCCGAGTACTCAGAGTTCTGTTGATCTCGAAGGGTTTGGTAAGCATCAGTGATAACATAGAAGATTCAAATTTCCTTTAATGCTTCAAAAATCATTGAACCATCTAGTTTGGAAGATCCTTGGAGTTCTACTTCAACCTCATGCTCAAAGCTAATTTCTCAATGCTGATTTCATACCAGCAACAAGCTTACCCATACAGAACTCTTATCTCAATGATAATATCACAAAATTCAGAGGGGGAGGTATGACAATACTGTTCACAATTATTAATATCATATCATATATCACATTTTCTTCTGTTGATTAAAACAGGATGCATATTACTGCAAGAAGGGAGAAAGAAGAGAATCATGACATTTAAATTAGAAGAACTAGAACTCTGACAGTATATTTCAAATTGAGCATCCTTTCTTACTATCACCTGTGATCAGCTGAGAAAATAATGCATTTACAATATTTTTTTGCATTTAAACACTTATTTACATATCAAAATATATCAGTTACCATTCTTTTCCCAATAGGAGGTCCAAAAATTCCCCTTCTCCTTTTGTCCAGCTTGGACATTATAATATTCTGAGTCTGAGCTGCTGTAGTTTGTGCTGAAAAGTTAATAAGCAGTGGCTTGTAGACTTCTTTATTCAAATTTTTTAAAAGAAAATTCTGGAAGGATGGTGAAGATGAGAAAGTTAAACGATATACATAGATAAACAGATTTTATATCACCTTAGCAAATAGAAAACAGACATTTTTGTACCATTTCTATTTCATTTAAAATGATAAAGTAGTAATTTATCTCTAAGAGAACTCTTATAATCATATTTCATCAGATAAACCAGTATTCTTGAATATTCAAAACGTAAGAAACTTAATTCATCAGAGAAAAATTTCTACCTCCAATATGGACATTTTCACGTTTTCTCAAAAAAAAAAATCTCCCTGTGTATTATAGAAATTCAGTATGTTAATATTTTGCACACATGATACTTCATAGTACTAATTAGAGTTGATATATATTGCCTATTAATCCACACCCAAATTTGCAAAAGTATCTGCAGGTCCAAATATTTATGCCTAGTTTTGAAGAGTTACCAGGAATATTTCCTTTAAAAGGCATATGAAGAATATCTAAAGATAAGCCTGACCATCAAGACTGGTAGTATTTTATAATGCTAACTACCTCCAAAAGCCCTTTATGGCAGCTGCAATTTAATCTCTGGAGGAAATCTGGATTAAAGTCAGTATTTCAAGAAAGACTGAATAGGACTCATTTCTTACCCACACATGAGTAAAACGACAGGGGGAAAATACCCTTCCACTCTTCCTCTAATAATAATGTCTCTAATGACAAGACTAATCTCTGCCAGCAGCTGTTGGGACCTTACAGACCATATTGTTTTTTCAGCAGAAAAAAAGTTTAATCTCTATCCTTGAAGGACCTGAGCTGCTGCACAAAAATATAACAATGACAACTTCGGAAAACTGTGAGAAATGTGACTCAATGGCCATACTTCTTTTATTTCTTTGCTCAGTTCTGAACTCCCAAGAATTATCATTCATAATTATCAGACCAGAAATGAACTGGACAGAAGAAACTAGTCATATTCTTCATTATCAACAATGAAGATTATTGTTTATAATCTTTGTTTATAACAAAGAACATTATAAAAAATGAATTTTACTTATGCTTTATTGTTTTTTCTGACATCAATATCACAGGAACAGTCTTTTATGAACAGATCTCCGTCCAGCCTTAATATTTATTTGCTTCAAAATTATTTCAGAAAAGTAACTTAAAATGAAAGTTAAATAATCCTTAGTCAGTAACTTCACAGTTAATTTTTATCACACAAAAGAAAGGAAAGATAACAGATTCAAGACTATGATGCCAATTTTATTTTACCTGCTTACATAACTTTCAAGTTTTGTTTCCTTTGCAAAACAATTGAGTGTATACAGGCTTCATGCTGATTGGATTGGAGCAATCAACAGAAGCAAAATCTACTACAAAAAGACATACTGCAGGAAAATAGAACAAAAAAATCAATTTGTGCTGCTCACAGGACAGGTTCTTCTTTCTCTCTTATGATTTACTTACACAATCTGATTAGCTAAAAATGCAATAATGGCTTTGCCATATCTCCACTTACACATCCAGTTTTTGCCTCAAAAGTATACCTTCCCCGGGATCTACATGGAAACTGGTGAAAAATGCTGAACTTGGAAATTTCTGTAAGTGAACCTGAACAGCATGAAAATTCTATTGGCACGGTTCTATTGCCTTTCAGGCTTTAATAGTCTCCCAGAAAGATTGATGATATCAGGACTTAACCCATAGTATCTGTCAGACTGACTGAAGAATTAAAATTTACCTAAATTTTTAATCTAGACCATTAGAATAATTTTCTATTACCCCATTGATATTTTAATAACCATATGACAAAATTAAAATGAAGAAAGCATCACTTGGTGACTGACAATGAAAAACGGAAATACTCTATCACAAAATCACGATTCAATTATTTCAAAAGGATAATAAAATCTGCTTCCAATTATACAATTTGACTTCAGACAGAAAACCTATTTGTAGACATGGAAAAGATAAAAAAACCCTATCATTTATCTTGATTTATTACTCAATCACCTGAAGTTAGAATGCTTTTTACAAGATTGTTATTCCCTTTGATTAGAATTTCACAAGCTCTGAGAAATATATTGTATTTGGCTGTACTAAGTCATTACTTACATCAAACATTTTTATTACAAACTATCATGTATTTGGACTATCATTAGGCTCAGAACTAAGGCTAAGTTCTAGGCTAAGAAATCCTTCAACATAAAACTGCACACTGGTGACAAAAAAACCCTGTCAATTATTTTTTTCCTCTTCAGTGATCAGTGCTTATCGTACTTATTAAACAGAATTCAAATCATATTCAAGGACAAAATTTTCTTACAAGCTTTTCTGTGGTATATACCAGCACAAAGACACAGAGAGGTAATGGGCAAAATATTATTCAATTAGATATCTAACTTCAGATAACAACAATTTGATTTTTTAAGAACAGTACTTCTGCAAATCACAATCCATGGATTCAAATCAGCACTCCAGAAAATAAGGAACACCAAAATAACATAATAATTGCCTGTGAAAAGATTGATTTAGATGTCTACTGTTACAGAGGACACCTGACACTGACAGGGACAGAATCCATCCCCTAAAGCTGCCGTTTCCCTGATCTTACTGCAAGTTTTTTAAGCTCTGCAAGTGGAGCAGAAGTTCTACATAAAAGTATTTTTTCTTTTTTAAAAGTGTTAATAGACTAATATTCATAGCGGTAAGACCAGAATCCTACAGCAGTGGGGAAAAAGCGTATGATCATGCAATTCAAGAGTTTATCATAATGAACGTGCAAGAGATGTCAAATTATTGTATTAGGTAGAATATATTAGCTTCTGAACTCTCTATCTCACCACCTTAATAGTACTTTTAATGTATTCTGTCTGTCATATATAGAAATATGCAGTATATTAGTCTAGGTAAGATGGCTGATATGAGATACCAATGTATAACATAACTTCTTTAATGACTAAACCATTGTTGACATTGCTACTTCCTAGAGAGACACAAGTTGAAACAGCTGTTTATATACTGAAAAAAAAAAATCCATTTTTTTCCTTTCTACAGGAAGACTATATAAAGCTAAAAAATCCTAAAACTAGATCATATATTAGTGCTGTGCCAAGAAGATTTTGTTTCAGAAATAACAGAAACTGTGTACTGCCAAAAGCTACAGTCAAAATAGATTGTCATTATTTGTGGTACTTTTCCATTTTCTCCTAAAGACAAGGATAAGATGCATAAAGAATATCTGGCATTCTATAAAACATAACACACCATTGTGTTTTGATTTAAAATTTATTTATGCTGAAATCAGCAGCTGCTTTTCATTGTAATGACTGGATATAGCTAACTGGTTATCTGAAGAAAACTGCCTGGGAAGAT
The DNA here is from genome assembly GCF_001431845.1 of Calidris pugnax. NCBI lineage: Eukaryota > Metazoa > Chordata > Aves > Charadriiformes > Scolopacidae > Calidris > Calidris pugnax. The sequence continues at coordinate 17,777,510 of NW_015090990.1, read as the reverse complement.
TTCGAGTAGCCAATTCCCCATCCTACTACAGTCTTTTTCTCTAGAGAATTGTTTGGTAATACTACTAATAATGTTTTGCCTTCACATTTTTTTCAGTGGGAAAATTCTTGTTCTTCCCTGTTTTCCAGTACATGGAATTGCCATAATAGCATCAGACTAGAAAAAGTTATCTACAAAACTTTTCCACAGTAATAGCAGCACGCATTTTTGATGCTTCTAGCTCTAGGACATACACATTTCCTTTCTTGTTGTTTTGAGCAATCCTAACTGGATGTCTTACTAAATGGTTTAGTCTTTTGTGCATCAGTGTCTCTCTGGACTATCCCAATTATATCTATAATAACAATGCACAGTAAATCAGTACAGGAACCAAAGTGAATATTCTGCGTTCTATTAACGGCTTATTCCAGTGGATATCTGGGTGCTTCTTAACAACTTTGTCTGGAAATTCAGAGAAGCAAAAAAAAAATAAAATATCCCAAACCATCAACTTTTGCTACGCAACTGCATTTTTAGTTGCCTGTAATTTCATGTCATAATATCCAACAATTCATATCTCATTTTCCTTTTAAAAAAGTGTTACCAAATTATTCCTCATCTTACCCCTTATAAAAGATGTCTAATGTCACTATTAAAAGTACTTACGGTAATATAGGTACTTTTTCCAGTTCCTGTTGGCCCCACAAATATAGAAGGTTTTTGATGCACTGTCAATAATTCCATCAATGCCATGTATCGAACAGTATCCAGAGTTGGTACAATTATTTCATTAAACATCATATCTTGAGGTATAGGAGGAGCTGATTTGAGTGTTTCCACCCAAGGTTCCCAAATTCCTGCTCCCTATTTTAACATACAAGAAAGTCATATATTTATAATAAACAGGAAAAAACAGCATAGAACCAATGGAAATAGAAAAATCAAAACTCTCTGACTTCAGAGATGGGGTTATCAACCATTTTTTTAAAAGGATTAAAAAATAATGTCATAGGATTGTTTCAGAATGCAGTACTTTCAATTGAGACTATTTAAAAAGAAATATAATGTCTTTGCCTGAAGCATGCAACTGCTGATAGACAAGGACTTTATCTTACCTCTTATATCTGTATGCATGCTATACATATATAATGGGATATATGTGCATTATATATAGTATAAAAATATGTAATGAAATAGGAAATTACTGTATAAATTTAATCATTAAAATTAAAAAAGCATAGTCAGTCTTTTCACAGATTCTCATTCATAAACACCTCCAAATGATGGAATTTGAGGGCAGATTAATTTTTGTGCTGAAGCTCCACAGCAAAATTTTCTCCTTTTGACCAGCCTACTAGAGGAGTCTTAAAAGATGTCAAACTCTTTAGCAGTAAATTAATATAAGGATATTTTAAAAAATTGTAAATAGCCCTGAAATAAATATATATTCCATCCTATAAAAATAATAATAATCTATCTTGAGATAGAAGTCATATGAAGTTCCCATAAGTCTTTCTTAGAGGGGGCGTATTCCCACCTCTTAACACAAAAACCCCTTTACCGGAAGAACATGTTTTTATGGATTATTATCAGAAGATATAAAGCCTTTACTGCTGATTGAAATCTCAGCCACTTTCCTTGGCATGACATAGGAATCATGCATGAGCTGAAATCTACACAAAAGTAATTCGCATTCTACTGCAACAGGACTTCACAGGAACGATAACTCAAAAAAAAAAAGGTACATTTATTTTATCTTGGGAGTCTCTGGAGCATACTAGATTCAGTGTGTGAAGTCATCTTCAGAGATGACTTCTCTGAGAGATGCATCACAATCCCAGGAAAAGGGGCGGAGAAGAGGAGGCAGAGAAGCAGCCTACAATAGTCATGAAAGAGTTATGGCATGAAGTATATCAAGTGCTCCCTCAACCTAAGGAAAGTGCTGAAATGCAAAATAAAATAATCTTGCAAGAAATCAAGAGTAAAAAAACAACAGAAAAAAAAAAAAACCATGGTTGAGATTTCCTGCAAACTTGTTTTGCTACAACAGGCAATTGCTCTGGTAGCCAAAAAGACAGGCTTTGGTACTGCCAAGCCCCAGCCAGAACACTAGACCACCACTAGGCTTGCGAGGGTGGATGTCTGGCTAGTCCGTGATAAAAGAAGCAGGCAGAAGGAAGAAATTTACAATAACAATACACACCTTGTAGCATTCATAAAAGATTACTTCAAAATAGAACTACACATCTCATTTTGCAATCCTTACCTGCTTGACAAACCGATAATCATAAATCGTTCCTTCTGTTGGAAATGGGACTGTGAAAGCTTTTGAAGGCTGTTGATCAATACTGCTCAACAATTTGTATCGTTCTCTTGTCTCCTCACTAATTGGTCCATTAAGCATTTCTCGTACAATTTTGTCAAATTTCAGTCGATCATCTTCCTTACAGCTAGCTCCTACAGACCATGTCAGTGAGAACAAAAAAATACCCTAGAGTTGGAAAAAAACCAAAATGTAACTTCAGTACCTGCATATGTCAAAAAAAATCTTTGCCACAAATTACAGTAAAATTACATTGGACCAACTTGATTTTATGTATGTAGTATGGAACCATGTTGCTGGTAAAATAGAACACCATTTATGTTAAGTATCAGCATCTGATCCCCTTTGTTGTGCAGCAAAATGCCTGACCTGCTCAGCACAGAGCTGTTATTTTGATAAAGTTCAAGCATAGACTGCTTTTTATTGCAGAAAAATTTAGATTTTCTTTCTGTTATTCAAAAGCCTATCTCATACAGTGATGGCTACGCCTGTTACCAGGACTTCACTTGCAATCCTTAGATAGCATTGATCTGGATCAACTGGAGAATCATATACAATTTCAGGTGGTTTGTATAAAATTCATTAAATTTATATCAAGACATCAAAGATGTCAGACTCAACTACACATCAATTATAAAGAAGGTAATACTATTTTCCTCAATGGACATTACAAAATATGTATTCTAATTATGAAAAATGGGTTTTATTGCTTGTTAAGTCCATTTCACTAAAGCCTGGGTTTTGAATTCCCTATTCTGTATGGTAAACAAACAGCCTACCTCAAGCCAAGATAAAATGTCATGGTCATTCATAGCTTTAACTTTGGCTTCATCAGCAAATTCATCCATCATGCAGTCCATTAGATTCATTAGTGAACGAACTAGGTTTGTATCTGAAGTAGGAGACAGTTCCTGGAAAGAAAGAAGTACTCTCAGTTCCAGGTGTGTTTTACTCACTGAAAAGAGACTGCTAAAGATGGTAAGGCTTTTTCCTCACTGTGAAGATTAAAAAAAAGTAGGATAAATATGTCTAAAATACATTCACAAGCAAGTTAAAAAATGCACACAGAAACCTTGCTCACAGCCTTCATCTTAACAGCTGTTTTTTTAAAAAAAATTAATTAATATGGTCCAAATAAAGAATTTGTTCCTTTGGCACTTGGAAGAAAGTAATTCATACCCTCTTAGTTTCTCAGAAAAGTTCTTTATCCTACCTTTGTGTGCTTCCTGATAAACTCAAGACAGAGTGGAATCATTCTGTCAAACAGGCCTATTATAAATTCTTTATGCACAGAGCTGATTCCTGAATGCATTGTATTTAGCCAAGACATTATTAATGGTCTCCAGCCTAACAAATGGGGCTCCATGTAGACCATACCGCACCTTGAAACCTAAAAATAAAGAAACAAACAAGTGCATGGTATTTTATGCAATCTCCAAAGGTTTTTTTCCTATCTAAAAGAACTTAAAGTAACATTCAATGTTATAACATAGATCTTCTGGGATTATTAGAAGCTGGTATAAAGTTTGCAGTGGAGTTCTGTGAGCTCCAAGACAGATGAGTTTTTAGCTTTGTTTTTTCAGCCAACAGGAAACAATGTCAAAACCAGATTTTTCTCTTAAATCAAATTAGTTCCCAACATTAATTTCACAAAATATAATAAACTACTAGAGTGCCTAACATTTGATTTTTAATTAATTTTTACGTAATTTTTAAGTAAAAACTCCTTCCCAGTATGACTATGCAGATATTTTGTTCTGTTTATATTATTATCTGAACCTCTACTCATATTCAAGAGAAAATTTTTGCATTCCACAAACTCCCATCAGATAGATACAGGCAAGTGCCAGAAATGCAGTGATTGCTGATTTTATCAGAATTTGTCTGGGAGATTAAAGATTTACTCATAAATGATTTTAGTTTTCTTACCAGGCACTTGTAAGGGGTGGACTCTGAACAGTTACTGAATCTTCTGCATTGTAATTTACATTGCACACATAAATATGTAATTTTTTACATATTGTAAGCTTATTAAAAACTTCAACAAGAAATCCAAGCTATAATGTTTTATTTTTTAAATATATGTCAAAGAAATACAAACTGATAATTACTATTCTCAGTTAAGTATATTTTTTAAAAATTAGAATATGTATCACAATAATCAAAGACATTTGCACTCAGTCTTTAAACAATGAGTACTTACAGTAGCAGGAGAAGCAACTTCTAAATCCATTGGTTCAAAAATAAGACTCATTTGCTGTGACATTGTGATGATCTCTCCACTCATAAGGCACAGCTTTTTATTATCATCAAGCACTGTATTCATATTCTCAATCCACACTGCATCCACTGGTCCATCAAAAATCAGCCATTTCCTATCTGGAGTCTGATTTACAGAAAATATTTTTAATCAAATATTTACAATTTATTTTATTACGTTTGCTGTAAAATAATATTTTAGATCTAAAGTTATTTTCCACAAAAAAAAAAAAAAATTGAAAATACTTGGAGTACAGAGTGGTATTCACAAGTAGTTCCAGAAATGACAATCTACATTCTCAATTTAGTTTTACAACTTTAAAGCGTACATTGTAGCTAACAATAGAAGGTTAATATCTTTGACTGATTTCTTTCAGTTATACTAGCAATGCAGTACATTGCTTCTGTCAAACAGCAACATATTCAAATACTTTGAGTAATAACACAGTGAGACTGTTAATACCTACTGCACCCTTACCATGGAAGTCAATAGGACTAATTTAAGGAACATGGTAATATCTAAATGTAATGTGTCTGAGGTTTTACAATATAAACAAATAGTCATAGGTGTTCACAATATTTTTAATAGGAAAATACAAAGCAGTTGTGCCGTTCTGCAAATGTTATTACAGATAGTGAATTTTGCACTGATCCACTTCAATATACTATTAGTTTAATTAAGTTTATAGGGACAAAGAGTCTGACACTGCAATCACTAGCAAAAGTAAAGTTTCTGTCAGGTAGATATATCTTTTATTATACTCAGAGAAAATATGTCAATGGATCTTAATGGAAGGTCAGCCATAAGCCACACTCAGACAGTAGTTTCTTCCAAAATAAGCATCAAAATGCCCACACACATAAACAGCAGAGACATGGGCCATCATCAGACAAAATAAGAAGTGAAAATATGGTAGAAAGATTAAATACTTATTTATTGATAACATAAACAAACAAACCCTTTTTCTTCACATAAGGACTTCTGAAACACAAATCTTAATTCATCAGCATCCAAAAAGTACTTTGCCCTGAAGCACACTACAATCAAGCCAAACTGCAGTCTCTGCATTCAAATAATTAACTACGTGATTTCTACAATGGTTATGCAAACAACATGGAACTAAAATCTAAAATTTATAAATTGAAAAGTCATTTTCCAAAATGCTCTAAGCCTCTTAAGCACTTACTGGGGAAGAAGCAAATGCTCTGAAGCTCACTGCGAGGATGCCATCTGACCATTCATGTGACACTGGATCAAATTGTCCATATAGCTGACCCATTGTTATGGATTTGGGATTTATAACAGTGATCTGAACTTTGTTTTCTTCCATCAGCCCCTGAAGACACAAAAGTAATAAAATCTGTTAACACCAAACATGTGCTTTATTATGCCATTTGTTTTATTTTGAATTTTACAGTTATATATTATTACATCTTCATAAAGACTCCATCAATTTACAGCAGAAAAGATATTACACGTATTTCAGTTGAAAGATGGTTTACAAGTGTCTAAAGACAATTATCCCAACTTTTTCACAGGTATTTGGAAGCCCAATTTTAATACTGAACAGTGGCTCGATAAATGAAGATGGAATTTTTAAACACATATCTTTTTTCATGTTAGTGAACGGGACATTAGGCAAGTCAATCAAGAAACCCAAGTTCTATTCTTACACTTGCAGGGATTATACAACAGGCCAAGCCCTTTTGTTTCTCTATCACATTTTTCCCAGGTTTAAGGAATAAATATAACGGCCTTGGTAAATTTCTGAGATTGATGTCAAAATCACATTAAAAAGTAGGTTTGGGTTTTTGGGTTGTTTGGGTTTTGGTGGTTTCTTTTTTTTTTTTATTAAACCACGTAAGGATAACTAATTTTACTTTCTGATTAAACTTCAGCTGATTCTTTTCTTCTCTCCTTGTGACTAAAGAAGACATTTAATACCACGCACATCAGAGATCAGGTAGCCGAAAAACACTGTTCTACAGGAATAAATTACAAGCAAAAGTGACAAACTGCAAACATTCATTTAAACACCTACTTACTATAGTGTTAAAGTATAAGAAAAATGTATCCCTGATTTAAGAAAAAACCCTCTTTCTTTACAAAAGCAGCCTTATTGTGATGCACTTGAACTGAGAAATCAGGAGTTCAGCACCATTTCATGCCTGTCTGACTGCCTTCCACTGGTACACATAACCTTTGTTTCCCTTCACAAAATATAAAATGTAGGAATTTTTATTATACTGTTTCAAAGGAGAAAAATAGTATGTTTATAAAAAAGTATGGTTACAACTTCTTTTTCTGACAGTTTGTATTGAATTATAAGTCATTGTAACACACTTTTTTTTTGATGGAAGTGAATAGTCAGAGGGTAATGTAATGTTTAAAGGAAGGGGAAAACAGGTAACATCTTCTTGAAAAGTGTTATAAACTATGTGAGCAGCAAACACCCAAGCATGACAAAAATAAAATTTAAAAAACCCCCAAGTACAGCAACTTTGTCACAATTGCCCAGCTAAAAAGTTAAAACACTGTTGCAATGACAAAAATTTAGATTTATAATCTTCAAGATGTGCAATTACATTACATTTTTTTTGTGTACAGTTTCTGTTAGCATCTTCTACTACCATTCATCACAAATCTCTCCTTCTCATCTCACTCATCACAATGTTCCCAAATTATAAAATTCAGATATAGTCCCAATATAGTTCCTACAGTTCCCAGAACTAAAAACTAATTGTTTCAGATCAATTAGATTTTATTCAGGATGGTAAAAGTCCTCCAAAAAAACAATTGTTATCATAATCAAAATGAAATTGTCTTCATTAGTTTAATACCTTTTCTTGGTGGGGGGTAGAGGGTCGTAAGAGTGTCAGTAAAGAAAAAGAAAAAAAACTCCAATAGGTGTGATGACCATTAGATTAATCATTGGAGGAGACTGAAAAGGTGAGCTAACAAGAAGAAAATCATCACATAGAAATTTCTTACTCGATCACATAATTTTTTCTTTAACAAACAAAAATGGGAAAGAGTGGACACTGATTCACTGAATTAAAAGAAAAAGCAGAAAGTTAAATATTGTTTTATTGGAGTGACAGGCAGGAACAGAATTTCTCCTGCATACCTAAAGCAAAAGCTTCACAATTTGAAATATAATATAGGAAGCAAATAAGTAGCAGTTTTTAATAATAAGAAGAATAGAGTTGTTCGATAGCAATACCAACATGAAAGCCCAGCCAGTCTAGTCTTGCTGGTATCTGCCCCAAAATACAAGGCGCCTGCCTGAAGATCACCACTAAGGAAATGAAAAGATTTTGCTAAGATGGTTCAATGCTTGAATTTGTGCAAGATTTGGTACAGTTATACTACTGGACCACTTAAATGTTCCACAGGTAACAATTATTATCCAATTCTCCTATGTCAGGTAAGAAGTCCTTTAGCAGAATAGATCTTGGATTTGTTTCAGATCCAAAATTTATCTGAAAAATTTAAATATTCTGGTTTCAAAAATAATGAAAATCTGAGACCATTTAGTTTCTGGGTTTATATGGGTTTATTATATCCTTATCAGAAAGTCATCAAAATTTTGTATAAGTTTATGAAGCATATCCATTGTTTGGTGCAGTTCTGAACAGAAAAATCTCTGTTAAAATAGGGTTAAATAGCTCCCATGAATAAGCTTGAAATCTGATATAAAGTTTTCACATGGAGCAGTTTGACCAATTCAATGAAATAATTTAAAAGAAAATGCCATGTATTGTCTAAGTGACAAGACATGGAATGTATGAAATGTGAGTATTTAACACATGAAATATATATATTTAAAATCAGGTCACAGAATCATAAAATTATAGAATGGTTTGGGTTGAAAAGGACCTTAAAGATCATAGAATAGAATCATTGAGGTTGGAAGAGACCCTTGGGATCATCGAGTCCAACCATCTACCCTACTCTACAAAGTCCTCCCCTACACCATATCCCTCAGTACCGCATCTAAACGTCCCTTAAACACAGCCAGGGACGGTGACTCAACCACCTCCCTGGGCAGCCTGTTCCAATGCCCGACCACTCTCTCTGTGAAGAATTCCTTCCTAATGTTCAATCTAAACCTACCCTGTTGGAGCTTGAAGCCGTTCCCTCTCGTTCTATTGTTAATTACCTGTGAGAAGAGACCAGCCCCAACCTCTCTACAGTGTCCTTTCAAGTAGTTGTAGAGAGTGATGAGGTCTCCCCTCAGCCTCCTCTTCCTCATACTGAACAGCCCCAGCTCCTTCAGCCGCTCTTCGTATGATTTGTCTTCTAGGCCCTTCACTAGTTTCGTTGCCCTCCTCTGCACTCGCTCCAGCACCTCAATATCTCTCTTGTATTGAGGTGCCCAAAACTGGACACAATACTCGAGGTGTGGCCTCACCAGTGCCGAGTACAGGGGCATAATCACCTCCCTACTTCTGCTGGTCACACTATTTTTGATACGAGCCAGAATGCCATTGGCTTTCTTGGCCACCTGGGCACACTGCCGGCTCATATTCAGCCGTTTGTCAATTAGAACCCCCCGGTCTCTTTCCTCCAGGCAGCTTTCCAGCCACACTTCCCCCAGCCTGTAGCGCTGCATGGGGTTGTTGTGGCCCAAGTGCAGGACCTGGCACTTGCCCTTGTTGAAACTCATGCCATTGATCTTGGCCCAGTGATCCAATCTACCTAGTTCCAACCCCCTTGCCATAGGCAGGGGCCCCTCCCACTAGATCAGGTTGCTCAAAGCCCCATCCAACCTGGCCTTGAACACTTCCAGGGCTGGGGCATCCACAACTTGTCTCACCACCCTCACAGTGAAGGATTTCTTCATAATACCTAATCTAAATTTCCACTCTTTCAGTTTAAAACCGTTACCCCTCATCCTATCTTACATAAGTTTGGAGGTACAGTGTCTCAATCAAATTCTTTAGCTTTTCCCTATACTTTTAAGTTCCTTGAAGTAAATTTTGCATTCGGTATAAATATTAAAATATGTTTATAAAATTTGTTCGAAAATAGTTTTGCACTAGAAATATTTATAAAAATGTTTTGGTACCTTCTCGCACATGTCTCCCAGTGCTCCTGCCAGAACTCGATATGCAGATGTTTTTGCACCAAAAGGCTCTCCAACTATCATAAAGCCATGACGAACAATCATCATCTCATATATCTGCAGGATCTTCATAGTAAATACATCGGTCATTTGCAAATTCATAGCGTCGCAGTTTGTTTTGATGGCTTCCAGTAGGTCATGGTAGTCTGGTTTTGGTAGCTTCACACCAGGAAACAAATCAGAAGTAATACCCTATCCAAACAATTAATTGGAAAGTACATTTATTTTCACAGTAATTTGGTTTGAAACTCATACAATCAACCCTTTCTTTACAATAGGCAGATTAATATCTATTTTGATTAAAATAATTATGAATTTCACTATACCGTTGTCTGAGCCTAAATTCTGATTTTGTGTTTTATTATTTATATGTATTTCATGTATCTTTTTCATATTTACTTGGGCATACAGATAAGGGATTAACTATCTAAACATATTATGTCCTGATAAACATTAGCTTTATTAAACTAGTTCATAAATCTTGCAGTTAAAAGCAGAGAAAGTGTTTACCTTTTTTCCTCAATAACTGAAATACAATTATCTGAAATCTAAATGTAAAAGCAATGCTTCTGCAGGTTTGCTTACAACAAAACAAGAAAGATACAGAATAAACTGAAGATATAACCAATGAGAAAAAGTATCTCTGGGCTATCATTCCAACTAGACAGAGCTGCAGTATCAACTTGGAAAGCAAAGATTACAAAAAAAACCATTCAAAATAAAACATGTTCTTAAGAAACTACAATGATAACAATTATTGGTTAACTTAGAACCACAGTATTTTGACACTATCCCTGTTACTATGTATATTGATTTCCTCCTACTGTGTACCTTGGTTCTCTTTTAGTACTTTAAGTTTCCACTGTTAACATGTTGATAAGCATCCCACATCCTGACCTTAAAGTAGGTGTGTTTTTTTTTTTTAACTTAAGTCTATTAAAATATATGCTTAACGTTCTGTGCTACGAGGGGCATGTTTTACAATCTACTATGACTAACCCAACTTTTCTTGTCTGAAACACATTTGATCCAAAACTTCCATTAGTCATTCCTCTCCTGCACTTTTTCTCCACGCTCTCTGTTAAAGAATTGAAGATTTATACACTTGTGCTAGAGTATGGTCTTTCTATGCCTGCTAGATTTTACAGCTAAAATAATGAGAGAAAAAAAAAATACTCCATTAATCCTTTCCTCCTTACAAAATGAATAACATAAATATGGGGAAATGGAGGAAAACCGTATCAAAAGACACCATTCAGTATCACTGAATAAGCTGTACTGCTGGGTAAAAGTGTTTTCTCCACAACAGGGTAGGATCAATATTATAAACAAACACATTAATAGGGCCCAAAGGCTTTATGATGGGCCCAATGCAATAAGCTACAGGATAGTATCAAAGGAAAATCTTTAAGTGTTAAAAATCAAGATTCAAAAATCTGGAAGGACTATAGATACTTTACAAAAAAGTGAAGTAGAGTTTTGAGCAAAACAAGACAGGATAGTACATATCATTTGCATGCTCCTACATAAACACACAAGAGCTACTGTGCATCTGAAGCCAGATGTACCTGACTGCACTGGAGACTTAAACAAGGAAAGCAAAACCAGCAAAATGAAAACGAGCAAGTGAGCATGTCAGTGTTCCCGCATTTCTCTCAAGTATAATATATAAACTAAGGGAAGAAATTATTATTTCTCATAATAAAAATGGAAATAATTCTTAAAATCATATTTAAATTTTTATGTTGCATTACTACTACTGAACTTCAATCTTTTTAGAATTCTTTCTGTATCTCATAATTATTTCAAACAATGCTACTTTAATTCCAGAACAGAATTAGGCTATTACAATTCTCACATACTAACCTATTGCTGACCCTTAGATCTGTCCCACAATGGATAACTAATTACACTGACATTGTGGTATCATGCTCATTTGTCTGTGTTTTTTCTTTGTAACATGTATCCATTCTGTACTGACTTAATTACATACTCTAATCCTATTTATGAGCCTTATATTCTTTAGCCAACTTTTGCTGTTTACAAGTTGATAATGTGATGCTTCCTAGTTTCAACTGTATTTTTTTTTCCTATTTTGGGGATATGTCAACAAGCAAAATGTTAGTATGAGCAAGGCTATTTCATCTCTAAAGCAATTTATATTTGTTATTCTAGGAAAGTGAACAACATATAGTATTACTTCATAAATATATTTAATTTCTGTACACTAAATCCTTAACATTACTACTCTTATTCTTAAAGACTGAAACTTAGAAACAACTAGTGAAGATGCTTCAATTTCCCCAGACTTCTCCAAATTTATCTCCACTATTTCAAAACTTATGAAAATATGAACCGTCCCTTCATACTCATGAATTTTAATTAAATTAGAGTAACAGCGTCCAGAGACATATCTTCAGTTTCTAACTCATTATGCTTTCATATAACTTTGGGCAATGCAATTACCTTTCCTGTACTTCAGATTTCTAAGGCATTTTCTTAAAATTCCTGAAGGAAAGAGCTTCCATATTACTTTCGTGCCCCCATGGATGTTTTCTTATAGAAATTACCTCATTTTATTCCATTATAAAATTACATAAAAATAAGAATTATGCACTGAAAATGTAATCACAACTAATATGACTGCTAAAATACACCTCATACTATCCAAAACAACTGATGAGAGCTTTTGATGTTGTGAGTGTATAGCTGCACACAAATTCCCATGGCTCTACATGAAGAAACATCATTTTTTCCCACCTAAGATCTTTCCACTAATGTTTAAAAAGGCAGACCTGAAGGACAATGTTTTCACAGTTTCCAAACACCTATATATAACAGCCCAGACCCTTTCTTCTTTTTCTAACATCACACAGAAAGCTCACAGCTACTAGAAAAGATTGCAAACTTTACCTAATGAAGTTAACAGCTCACATTTCTGTTGGGCATGTCTGGTTTAAACAGAGGTATATTAAACATACCAATCGTGCGGTAACAGACTAGAAGTCAAATCTAAATGGCACATATTAGAAAACATACTGACTGCGTTACTGCATCCTGTAAATCACAGGAGCAACTTACAGATCATTTTCTCCAGCTCAGTTCCATACTGAGATCAACTTAGGACAAGGATGATTATGGGCCACTTAGTCTACTTACTGTTTTGCATGTTCTACATGAAAATCTAAATTCTCTCTTATAAAAAGGAGACTGTTAGTACCTACATATTTCATAAAAACACTTATAAGGTACTCTGAAATACTGAATACACAATATGTAAAAAATTTGTGTTACTATTTCAAGCAGCAGACTTGGCAGAAACTTTTATTGGTCTAAACTATCAAAATCCAAATGCTCTCTGTACTGCTAGGAAGGAACAGCTTTAAAATAATTACAAGCTAGACTAAAAAAGTCTTTGGTCCATCTCTCTGATAAACCCGTTATATAATATTTTTATCAACAAGTAATTTTAGTGAGGTCTTTACATGACTAAAAATCTGTGTTCTCTACCTCAAAAAGTGGTAAATCGTGAGACAAGAATTTAGGCAGGTTCACATCTGTAATGGATCTAAGGAGCAAAATTTCTTCATCTTCCGATGGGTATTTCAGCTAAAAAATATTAAAAATGCCAGTTAATTTTTATAGTCACAAAAACCATATGTTTAACTTGCCTGTTTTACTGATCATTTCCTGTTGTGCATCTATGCAATTATTTTGGCTGGGTCTGGTCCACTGATAACAATATATGCTCTGGATGAATATTTATACGTTCATATCATGATATTTTCAGTAGGTTTCTATAGTCAGGCCAATTTCACTGTAGTTTATGCCCAGTGATGGGTATTACTATAAATTTGATATGACATTTTTTCCTAAACTATCGATTTTTTTGCTGTCTAAGATGCATTTCTTTTCTTCGTAAGAATAATAATTTTCCCTACTTTGATGTAAAATTTCTGTCTTCAACAAAGTGGAAATTCTAAAAACTTGCATATGGATCTCTCTGCCAGGTTATAAAAAAAAAAAACCAACAAAATAAAAATATATGCCTCTTGGCTTACTGACTGATTTGGGGGTTTGTAGGCTTTTTTTTAATAGGAGGATTCTGCGTTGCAATAAAATTGGAATGGAAGAGAATTATAAAATATACTAGTCTACCTAAACAAAAATAACTGAATTAATACAGAACAGCTTAGTTTCTTAGTAAAATGTATACATTCATCCACAATGCGAGCCAAAACAAAATACTACATCCTACACCATTTTTCTTAAAGATAAAAGGGTGATCAAAGTCACATGTGGCAGATACCAGCCAGTGTGTTACTGGAAAGTGTTCACATACTACGGCAAAGGCATCTGTATCTGCTAAGAAAAGCAGAGCAAAGCAGTGGCCAACTTGCTAAAGAACTCAGTAAATTTGCATTTACCTAGAATTCCTGAAACATAATCAGCACGCTTAATAGGCACCTCATACAGTGACAAGTGGTGTGGTGAATGGCCAGGTAGCTTTATCTATTCCTGATGTTCCTCAGCTTCTGCCCTAATACACTCCCTTTCCATTTTTTTTTCATAGGTATTTACAGGACAAAATTTTAAACAGCTACTTGCCATTATGTAGAACAGTGTACTTTCTGTTACAAAAAAGACACATTACTAAGTTATTGGCTAAGAAAGAAAATTCAAAAAAACGTTTACCTTAAGGTTGCCAGCAGCAGTAAGTACCGACTTAACAGCTCTCATTCCATAATCATAATGGTGCTGAGAAGACAATTGCTCTGAACACAGACGATATGTAGCTACAATTTTTACAGACAGCGGTCGAGCAGTAACAAAACCACAAGAATACAGAACAATCTCTGCAATCATGGCATAATCGGGAACCATCATAGCTACTGTTCTAAAGAGAGCCTATTAAATATATATATGAAAAAATCATATCAGAAAAAAAATATACCACATTATTGTGCAAAACTTTTTTTCTAGAATTACATAAAATACTATTTTTTCATTATGTTATTAACATAGTGTCAGCCAATTAATTTTAACTACAGCGATTATGACTACAGTCCATTTAATGGCTTTCCATAAACACTTAGAAATACTTTATTTTCCATTGTGACAATTCATGATTGTAGGTCTTCTTCATATAAGATTAACAACAAAAACACATAAAACACCACAAGCTCTAGAAGGAATAGGGGAATGCAATACAACTACCACAAGTTAAGTTGATGCTGTCAGACTCCTACTAGCATTATTTAGCTGGAACCCATGCTTCAATTTTACCCTTACTCTGCCAAACAAGCATCAGAATACTTTCAAAACTTTCGCTTCTCAAATTCTATCAGAAAGTTTTTTAAATTATCCTCTTTTCATTGATACAAGTAGCATTTCTGAATCCTGTACTTATACTATGCGTTAGTGAGTAAACTTCCCAGACAGTTCTGAGACATATTTACAAAGATTGTGCATCTCTACGTTTTTACTAATTTATCAAGATTGTCTAGGTTGGAAGGGACCTTTAAGATCATCTAGCCCAAGATATTTGCTCAGATTGCCCTTTGCTTCTATGGACACAGAACAAATGTATTTAAAGGGTAAGAAAACATAGTGCTCTTGTAATAATCACTCAATAATAAACTTAGAATAGAAATCCCTTACACCAAAAACACCACAAGTCTCTTCAAATCAAACTCAAAGATCATAAAAAAACAGAAATTAACAAACCCCCCACATTTTTATTCAATATTAAGATATTATTCATTGCTTGTACACTATAAAGCACTCCTTTTAATTTTAGAACTTTCAGCCAAAAAACACACAAAGTGGGTTTTTAAACTTTTTAAATCCTGACAGTCAGAACCTGAATCAAGCAATCACTTGCTGACATTTTCAATTTAGTTTATTCCTATTTTTCATTCTAATTATCCATTTTAATTCCTTTTTCTTCTGAGAAGATGATTTTTACACTAGTGTAATCAAAAACCGAAGGTAACTGATATTAAATATTTTTAATAATTTCTAGATTTGAAAAAAAGTGATTTCTTTTTTTACTTTCTGTATTAGCTATTAAAATGGCAAGCGTTATAATACCTTAAGATTATCAGGAAGCTCTGAACGTCCAGCATAACCAGGATTCATAGTAATGAAGACAGCACATGTAGGGTTAAGTTTCAGTTCAGTTCCTTCAAATACTATTAAATCAGATCCTGAATTAATGCCTATGGAGAAATAAAAAGTAATGTCATTGCTGGGCAGGTTCTGTTGCATCTTTATTCTTTGTCATATATAAGTGAAAGATATGATTAAAATAATAGGTTACCTCTCTGGATAGTAAAAATTTGCTGAGCAACCACAGAGAGTACTTCCAAATCAATTCTGTTGAATTCATCAAAGCAAGCCCATGCCCCACAACACAATAAACCCTAGAAGAGACAGACACATGAGTAATTAATAGGCAACTACTTATATTGGACATGCTGATCAAAACAATTCTGCAATAAGATAAAAGTTTTAATGTGCAAAGAAAGGATTTATATCCATGACCCATAGCACTAACTTCTAAACAAAATCATTCCAGATAGAATTTGTTTCAAAAAGAATTACTGAAATATAAAAAATAAGTTTAGTTGTTTAAAAAAAAGAAAAAAACAGCTGCGCAAACTAATCAAAAATCCTGATTCTTCTGTCATATGCAAAGTGCCTGTCAAATACACACACATTTTGCATATCTTACCTTTATAATCAGTATTTTGTAACTCAGCACGGAAGAAAGATTTCAGCACTAAACAAGCCTCCAAAAATTTACTCTTCCTTTGCAGCTGTGCTAACAGGGTTTACAGTGACAAAAGGCAACACAAGGACTTCTGCATGACTAAAATTAACTATTTGGCTATGGCATCTTACGGCATACCACATTGCCTTAAGTGCAACTAAAGAATAATTCTCTTTTCCTACAGTTCTGGTTAATTCATAGGTCTTTTCTGAGATATGGTCCCCAAATGCTACTGTATCGTCTGTAAAGCATTGGCAGTCTTTCAACGGTACCTCGTACTTCATTAACATTCAAGACACAGAATTTTGCTTTCATCATTCTAAAGAAATTCTCTTAATTTAGCTTATTTTTGTGAACTTCCATCATGTTGAATTTGAAGACACATCATTCCAATCCCACCTCTGATTCAGAAGGTGCATAACGTCAGGGAAGAAAGCATACTTGCTGTATTTTTGTATCATTCCAGTCGAAACCAGGACACTGGACTACAAGACACAGACGTCCATTCAGGAAAGATTTTCATGATACAGAGCTGTCTATTCAGGCTAATATCAAAATGAATATATGCTTCATTTATATAATATAATAACTCTTACCAGCTTATTCAGAGTTTAGATTAAACCTCAAGCCCCCTTAAATTTGCAATCAGTGATTAAAAATGCACTCATTGAAATGGCATCTATGTTGCCTATTTAAAGGAAATAAAATCATTATGGTATATCTCATTTTCAAAGCACATATAAAACATTTTGATATTTTGGTTGAACTCTTCATTATGGTAAGACCTGTCTGCACATTACTAGCCTCATATAGCAGCCTGGAAGTGGAGAAAGTTACATTTACAATATCTTAAGACCACTTCAAGTGCCAAAATAATTAAAGGGCTTTAATATAATTTAGAACATGACCCTCAAAATTTATCCAAACCTTGAAAAATTTTCCTAATGCAAGGTAATCCAATCCATCAGAACAATTGAAAACCACACACTGTTTAGCCACAGCCTTTGCTAAATCTTTTGTAGTTTCTGTTTTTCCAGTTCCAGCAGGACCTTCAGGCGCTCCTCCAAGGTGTAGGTGTAGTGCACCAAATAGGGTTCTGGAAATAAAATAGAGGAAAAAAAAAAAAGTACAAACTTTCATGCTATATGTCCAGCTGCCTTAAATTTTACATGAAACTTTTAACAACTTATTTCATGTCTACGTTTTCCTATGATGGGACAGTTCATTTGCTTCTGGCCAGCTGTAGTTTACAAAAGTGTAGTAATGTATGAAGTTTACTAGAAGTTCACAATAGAGAACAGCTTATTTTCAACTTGCTAAATCTAAATCCTCTTGCAATTTTCCACTAATTATAGTGTCACAAAAGATTAATTTTATCACAAATTTAAATTAAAATATCAATACAGAATCAATTCTATTCCACCAAAAGAAATGTAGCCTATTCTAATTATACCTATTAGAACATAACCCAATTCTGGAGTCTCCTATTCTCAGGACTTATTAAAATATCTCAACTAAATAAATTCTGCTAATACAGTACATTTAGTAACTTGCAGTTTTACCTGTAGCATCTGTCTGTAAGTGGAGTAATAACCAGCCTAGGGGTATTGCCCAGATACTCATATCCATACTTCAGTCCAGCATTGATCATCTTTGTTTGTAGATGCCCTTCCTAAAAACCAAGGAATTAATTTTACAGATTAAATACATCATTTTAAAAACCCCACACACCCACAACTCAACACTATTTCTCAAGTTCCCTAACAGGCCCAATGCTGTTAGAAACAACTACATGGCAGACTACTGATTGCTCTGATACACTAGTTTCAATGTGACTCAAATAAAGAAATAAAATTGCCAATTAGTAGATACTAAAGTATTGACACAAAAAGAACATTTTTTACATTAACTGTTATCTAAAAAAAAAATCCTGCTAACCATATTGGAAAGTAAAACTGTCCTGTGTAGCTACTTAGAAATTTAACCACTCTATTTAAAAGGTAAATAGAAGAAATCATGACAAATAGCTGTAATTATGGTCAGTCTGATGACTCTGATATATCAATGCATGATCCCTACACACAGTGCCTCTGTATTATAGGAAGTTTTGTCCTGATGAATGTAAAATATTGTATCCTACCACTATCCAGCATAAACATTGTTATTTTTCCCATAAGTTTAATGCACAAACAAAATAATATTGACAATAAATCAGATTAAAACCTCTAACTGAAAATTGTCGTACCTATAGCATTCTCAAACCACAGGATCAGAAAACCAAAATACAGTCTCTGAGCGAACAATTTTTGTCTGTAACCTTCCCTGCAAATTCAGCAAACGCACAGAGACTCAGTAGTGATGAAAAAAATAATTCTAGTGAAAAACTGTTTGCGTCTGGCTACTGGGCATTCTAGTTAGCAATCCATAAAATGATTGGTTATAGGTATTCTCTTATCAGCAGAAATTCTCATAGTAGTGTAACCATCCTCTGTGTCAGCAAGCAAGCAGAAATTGAAAAACTCTGAACAGAAATTACCTTCTAATAGGATTGAGAGGTATCACTTACCTCCCAGTAGTACCTAAGCTGACTTAACCATTCAAAGTCGCTCTCATCTTTGACTTTCTTGCTTACTAGAGATGCAAGAACATCCCTAGCATGAACATCAAGCACAACAAGTGCTCCTAGAGTCACTCGATTCTGCTTAGACAGCTTTCCTCTCACCAAGGTGACAATGTCCTCAATCTGTCGATTATTCTGTTCCAGAAAATCCTCTAGTGCCTGAAAAAGTTTTTAAAAGTTAAGAAGTTTCATGTCTAGTCTAAGGCATGATTATTTTTTCTTATATTACTTTCATTTCTCTGTATTAAAAAGATCCTTCTCATTATAATAGCAGTTCAATGTCCTTCATTCACTGGTAGTTCAATAGGCTTGTTGGTTTGGGGTTTTTTCCCCTGCTTTTACAGAATCATATGTAAAACCTCAATGATACATATCAGGAAACAAAACACCATACACTATTTTCTTCCTGGAACACAGGAAACAGCCCTTATCTTTTTATACAAAAGATATATAAAAGACCTACTTGTATGTACACAATATTCTTTCTATGGTTAAGGGACCCTCTCCACACTAGAAAAACACCTTTATATCCCACAACACTTAGAAAAAACAACACATCTTTAATTCAAAAAAGTAACAAGCAAATGCATTTTTCTTCATTATTTTCAGTTTACTGACTTCTGCTTATAGTCTGTGTTCAGTTAGCTTAATCATTTCTTTTACACAGTAATTGATAGTTCTTTCAGGCTCGTAAATTGCTGGTAGACAGGAAAGACCCATTTAAGGAAAGCACTTGTATCATGACACTTATATGTACTTAGATATGATGAAGTGCCTTACTGAACTGAAATAAAGAAGTGGGAATTAACCTTAGTAACACATTCACACTGAAGCATGTTTCTGTGGAGGAATGGCTTCTATTTGTCTGGAGAAAAATTTATTTATGTCTGGTTTAGATTTTTCCGCCTGCTAGCCTGCTGTTCCACTCCAAACACACTGGAACTGGTAACCCTCAATAGATGTTGATGATTTTGAGCTCTCTCAGCTAGTTATTTTCCAGACATTAAGTCTGGATAATCATCTGCTTAGCATGACCTCTTTTATGAAAATAAAGCAGTAAACACAGAGTTCAAAAGCAGCTCACTTTCTACAGTGTTGCATTAGATGTTCTGACCAGCACAAAATCTGAAACATCTTGCTCAAATCAGGGATAATAACCCACCTGCTTACCACCAAGCTTTCCTCAGCAAACCGTTGAGACACAGAATATGTCCTCAACTCCCATATTAGGAACATGCCGTGGTGCTACCCTTCCGACCATGGGACTATATTTGACTGAGAATGCACATGCACAAGACAATGCTCTCAAAAATTACGAAAGATCTTCATTTTTATACAGCATCATAGCTCATTATTTGGTTTTAATAAGAGATTTGCACTTTTGATTTATGTACAGCAGTTATTTGTTGGAAACAATTAACTCAAAAATACAAAACAATAATATCTGAAAGGGAGCATGTATGCGTACGTGTAAATACATATTTAATATTAATGAGTGAATTAAATGATACTGAGATCCTGTCCAAGAAAACACTAAAGTGCTTCAGACAGAATGCAGTATTTTTGGCCTGGTCACCACATGGTAACTGTCTGTCATGTTTCTTATGCTTTAGTATACAACATAGGAATGGAAAAGAGAAAGAGTATTGAAGCCTGTAAGACTGAGCTCTCTCTGCTGCAGATTTGTGACAGATTGTCAGGAGATGCAAATGCCTCTCCACCACTTCACTACATACAAGCTCCTTTCCACAACAGAATGAAGATTCTTGGGCTGAAGCCAGATAAGCAGAATTCCCACTACAACAGAATTTGAATGAAAGCTACAGGAAGGACAGGTTTCCCTGCATACTCAGGTACCGAAAAGACTTGATACAGGCCAACGCCAGCACCAGAGCTTTTGTCTAGGCTCAGAACAATGTAACAAACATTCCCAAAAGTAAATTAATTTAACCCTTGCTTAACTTCCTCTTATACTCACTAACAACATTAACTACAGACCCATTAAGGTGAGGCCAGCTTTCACTTTAAAAAAAAAATACCTAAAATCTCTAAGATTAGACTAGGCTGCTTTCATAGAAACATGTAATCTACACGTTGAGCTAAACAGAAAACACTTTGCCATAGTGCAGAAGCACTAGTGCCTTTATCCAAAAGGAAATATTAACTTCACAGTCTTCAAAGATCACATTTCAGGTAGATCTTTAAAGTAGATACTAAAGAGATTAACTATTACACTGAACACCTATTAATCCAAAAAGATTATTACCAAAGGTCTGATTGCCACAGTTTTAAATATTCTTACCGTTTGGCCATTTCTAATGGACATCTGTACTTGCATTGTCCAGAAGGTTTGGGATACACAAAGAACTGTTTGTCCAGGCCACTCTCTTACCCAATTAACACGTGGAGTTTTTGGATAAGCTTCAACTGCATCCCCAATTACCTAGACGGGAAAAAGCACACTATAACTACCTGCCAAAACAGGAAATATTCAGCTTTAGAATTAATTTAGGTTAGGTTGTATTAATGAGAAGAAAAAATAAATCAGAGTCTAGGTTCAGCCTCAAATTCAACTCTAATATTGACAACTTGCAAAAAAATCTCTCAACAAAGCTCAAAAAACCCCAAAATGTCCTATGAACCAAGTGATCACACAAAATTTCTGAGAACTGATTTCACGACACATTCTAAAATGACTCTTGCCATCAGATACTTAACGCTTTCTAGCTCCACAATGCAACTAGAAAGCAAATAAAACCACAATTTACCTAGAAGTAATACCCTAAAATGAAAGTTTTTTTCATCTATTCATTCCTGTAAAAATCCAGAGCTTTCAATTTTGCAGATATTATTTAAAGTTATATCTAACTTTAAGTGTATTTTCTAACAGTAGAATCATTAACCCGGCTCTAGTGACACTCAAGCATAATTCCAATGAAATTAAAACTTGCACTGGAAACAAACTTCCAATCTACACCAACAGGTTATTTTCCTGCCATTAACAAAAACCAAGCAAGAATAAAGTCTTATTATCAACAAACTCCTCAATAAATTTAGATGGCTCCTCAGACAAGCAGTGTAATCTACCAGAGTGAAAATCTGCCATTTGCTTTGCAGTTCCAAGCCTCTTTGCTTTTAACAATCTATACACACAATAGCATCAATAAAAAAATACATATACGAGGGGAAAATGCTTCTGTATTGACAATATAACCATATAAATGTTATCTATTTTAGATTACCATAAAAGTTCCGTAGTGAACGCTAAATGCAGACAAATGGTGCTGAGCCATTTCTTATTCATGCATTTCAGTTTGTCCATGTCTGATATGCAAATAAATCAGGTTATTCACTTTCTTCACTACTGATATGCCACTACAATTATTAAACTGTTGTACTGTAAGATGGTGTCAGGGAAAGTGTGTGGACATTTAATTACATCACTTGACATTGAAAAGGACCACAAAAAAGAAGACAGAGATAATTAAATATATGACACAATGATGAGATGCTGTAAAGGCTGGAACAATACAATCTGAAAGGAAGAGGTAATGGCCCCAATTAAGGCAGTCATAATGAAAAGGAACATTAAAAAAACAAACATGGGCAATCTTTCAGTTTAATCTTGTTCCTTAATACCATACAAAGTGTAGAACAATCTCTGGCAAAAGAATCCTTGGCACAAATGTTTGGGGTTTTTTTTGAGTCTACTATTTAAAGAATTATAGAGAATTTTACAACCAGAAATTGACACCAGAACTGACAAAAAAAAAAAAAAAAAAAGGTATAACCTTTAAAGACTGAATTCATTGTTTTACAGTTCATGCTAGGTGCAATTAACACAAAAACAAAAAAAAAAAAAAAAAAAAAGGTATAACCTTTAAAGACTGAATTCATTGTTTTACAGTTCATGCTAGGTGCTAGTGATTCTGCTATATGTTACTGTTATTACTAAGAAATAATACTGTTACTGTTGTTACTAAGAAATCAATGCTGAATACCATTAGCTTAGAAAATAAGAAGTTAAAACTTGTTACCTTGTGAATAGACTTCAGCATAGCTGCCTCCAGTTCAACCAGCCATTTTTCAACTTGACCTCTAGCTTGCGATGTCGAGATTGTCTCTATGAGTTTCACCGTCTCTCCTTCACTACTTTTAATGTGTGTGATATCTAATACCTCAGTAAATTCCACTCTTGCAATTCCTTCAAAACACTTTTTTAAGTGAGGTTGCACTCTAGAAAACAAAACTAGTCTTAAACAGTTTCTGACAATTTTTTCTTGCCAATAGAGCCAAAGAAGATATAGTTTTTTAAAAAATATTTCTGAACAATTTACTTAGAAGTTCATTTTAAGTTTGTTACAAAAAAGTTTCTCTTCAACAATAATTCTTGTGTACTGCCCCCTGCAAGATGCCTACTGCGGTATTTTTTGAAGATCAGTTTAAAGATATAAAATATTACTTATAGTCTCTGTAATATATAAACTAGTAAGGATAAACAAGTATTCTTTCTTTAACCGCCAATCTGCTTACAGTATAAAATTCCATTATTTATACCTTCCCAGCAAAGTATAGTAAACATTAAGGAATTTGAGTAAAGCAACTAAGTACAACCTTAACACAATGGTTTGTAATAAATAAAAAAAAAACCTTTAAGATTTTTTTCCTCACAAGATCTCTTGCCCTGTTCATTGTATTGTATGAATATTTCTCTGTGATTGAGCAGGCATTTTATTATTTATTTTCCTTCTTAATTTTGCATGACCTTGCACTGCATTAACTACACACTATCAAGTCTGCATATTGGGAATAAAACCCCAGTACCTCTGCTTACAGCAAAGGCCATACTGCTTAACAAGATAACTTCTTCAGGAATCTGCATAGAGTTAATTCCACTCAGTGTAAGAACGACTTACACTGAATTATACATTTTGCAGTCTAATCTTGAATGAGTCTGGAGAGTACAAAACCCAGAGAGTGTTAAAACATGGAAAAAACTTCTGAAATACTTTAATCAGGACTGTCCATAAAAAGGTAAAATGCAAGTCAGTGGTATACAGGTTCCATTTGATACTCAGTTTTCTACTGGGAAAAATCAGGTGTGTTAATTTCACCATTAATTACTATATGGACTTCTGAGTCTTCTGAAAACCAGTGTATAGAAAGGTTACTAGTTTAGAAAGCACAACAGAATTACCCATATTAAAAAATTACTCTGCATTCACCTATCATAAAGTATAACCAACTAGATACTTAATACCATAACTGTGCATTTGCACTGTGAGTGCAAATACACCTATTAAATATTACCATACCGAGTAGGATCTTTGGTCTCTGAAAGAATCTCAAGGAGTTCATCATTAGATAAAAAAAAGAATCTGGGGAAATAGAGGCGCTTCTTCTCTAGGTATTCATTTAGTCCCTTGAGAATTAGCTCCAGAAATTCATTGCACTTCCTCAATTTTTCCAACATCTTGTCTATTATTACAACTGTCAGCACATGTTTGTCCTGGAAAAGAAATTATTCCAGATAAAAATGTTAATGCAATCTCAAGTAAATCACCACACAGCACTGCAGAAAGACTTAAGCAAAAGGAATCTTTATTTCAATTTCTACTTTACTCAAACCATCGTCAGAGTTACAATTTACTGTCTTCATTACGAGGGTTCACTAGAAAAGCAGTTAGGCAGTTGGTATTAGAGCAAATTTTTCCAGACATGAACTATTGTTTTCAAAAATAATTGTCAGAACAGGATCAATTCATTAAACAGCACAAATCCCATCATTCTGTTGAAGCAACTTTAATTTACATTGGCTATTCAATTGGATTATGCAATTAACAACAGGAACAATTAAAACATACTTTTATGACATCGATGCTGTCAAACATTTTAAGTGGTAATTATCTATCAGAGTTCAATGCAAAAAAAAAGATCTTTCCTTCCATATGAAATATATAAATATATGCACAAGATTATAAGTATTGAGATGGCAAACTTTTATATAGGCAACACTGACACTTCAGTACTAACATTAACTAGTAATGTGATCTAAAATAGGTATTCTCTGACCCTAATAAATTTCCTAGCTAAATATGTTTAAAAATTTGGTAGTAAAATGTGAAAGTTATACTTGCTTAATTAAGAATATAAAAAAATATATTTTTATTTCTTTTTACAATAGAATCTGTATAACACCTGTCAAGATACACTACTGGATAAATACTGGGTTTCTTATTTTTATTAACTGTGTAGATAACAAAATATATAAAGATGCATAGTGCTTTCCAAATTCTTTCTAATGCTTCCCAAATTAACCTCTCAACTTAAATGAATGTAAACACTTAGAAAAGCTAATACATAAGATGAAAGTTATCTCCATTAATATAAATACAAATAAAGATTTTGCAAAAGACCTAAAGGTTGCCAAGCTAAGAAGACTGAAAGGAAAACAGTTGTCTGAATGTCAGATTCTATTTCATATGCTCTGTAACTAATTTATACCCTAATCATCATTACATCTTTTAATCTTGCTCACCAAGTATGGGGTTTGTGGAGGAAAATGAGACACACACTGAAAAGTGGCAAATTATGCAGATTTATGACTGAGGAAGTCAAACCAAGCAAATGCTTCTACTTGGTTCCAGTATGGGCTTGGGTTCACCTGTGACTGAATTTATTCTAGTTCAGGCCTGTGCCAGTACATTAACTGACCTGTTAACCATGAACTGATTTAAACACACTTATGTTGCAATATATAATGCTCTATAATGACAAAGTCCTAGCACAGAAATAGAGACCTATAAATCTCAATTCCCTGCTCCACTTCCCAAAGTCTGGGAACACTTCTTCTGCCATAGCTTCTCCTTTACCACCTAAATCAGACTGTGTTTCCCAGGAATTTTAATGGAGCCAGACTTTAATGGAGCAGGTGAGATGAAAACAGAGCTAACTAGAAATGGTGGCCAACCCTTAGGTCCCCTTTGCTCTGCCCACTGAGCCTGCATCTGTAAGCACACAGCATAGAACACATATCCAGGATTAAAATAAAAAAAGTCACAGGTATGTCCAACCATAAGAAACACCAAAGAGATCAACAGAGAATTTCAGACAAGTCAATCTACTGAGGGGTTGTAAGAACTGCTGACAGTGAAAAGAAAGAGCACTCCAACAATGCACAGCAGAAATCAAAGACATAACCAGACTGTTTCCACTAGGAACAGTTCTGTCAGAACCCATTACAAACACAAACACAGAATGTCCCACTCAGAAAAGTCCTTATAGGGTTTGCAGAACAGTCTCACAGAGCAGAAGCACAGGTGACTCATGTTGCAACAGACGAGGAGAGACAGGCTAGACTGCCGTATAACACCCATAAGGTGCAAATGGTATCTGTAACAGACAAACCCCTCACAGGGTGACAGTGCAGATGTCACCCAGTAACCTGGTTACTGTTTAGCTTCATTTTGGAGAAATCAGTAATAAATTCCAAGTTCAGTTTCAGTTCAAAAACTCGTAACATTTTGAAATTATTTCGCAATGCGCATTCAGATTTGGTTCAATTCCCTGCTGATGTTATACACATACTTTCAATCTACTGAAAAAACCCCAGAATTGTATATTTATCTAATTGATCTTCATGGGGGTGCACCTCACTAATACAATAACCATAGTGTTCCTTTGTACATGAAATACATTTACCTTCTGTTACTTGTCTTGTGCATCATACCAAATCAGAACAATCTGAGTAACTACATATACTTCTCATCTATACATAGTCAATTCAGCTGTCAGCATATGAAC
Organism: Calidris pugnax; assembly: GCF_001431845.1. Lineage (NCBI taxonomy): Eukaryota > Metazoa > Chordata > Aves > Charadriiformes > Scolopacidae > Calidris > Calidris pugnax. The sequence goes on along the minus strand of NW_015090990.1, from coordinate 17,750,622 downwards.
ATAGTTCATAACTACTTATATAAAACAGTTTTTAATGCACAACCAACCATATAACTATACCTTGTCAACAGGAAGAGGTTTTGTTCCCTTTCTTGCCATGTTTATCATCAGCAAATAGAGTAAGTTCAACTGGTAAATCAAATCAAAGCTGTGTTGCCAGATTTATAAATAGGATTATTCCTACTTGTTTTTTCTTTCATATGAGAAAAAGTCAGGAAAAAAATAATTTATACTTCAACATAGATTTCCTATTTACAGTTCTGCTGAGGCTTGAAGAAAAAAGGGAATGCCATCATTATCAGTCATTCAAAACATGAGTGTAACTTAATTTGTCAGTGACACTGTCAGTGTCAATTAGGGGGACAACTGTATGTAGAAAATAATATAAATCACATGTATAAAAACAAATCAAGTACTCTGTTAAAAGGCCATCACTACCACTAGTTTCTAAATATAATTTTTAACATAACACAGGTTGCAGCCTGGGAAATTTTTTCTTCCCCCTTTTTTTTTTTTTTGGCTTTCTTCCCCACACAGACAGAAAACCTTCCATATAATTTTCTTTTTGAAGTAATTTAACCCTCATTAATATGCATTGCTTAAATTAGATACTTAAAATGAAGAAATAATATATGATTATTCAAATTTGTGATGAAAAGTTAAGCATATAAAGGAATTTTATAATACAATGGCATGTAAATGCAAAAAAAGCATGCAGACTCGAGTTAGCTTTATGCTTTAAGAAAGACCATTCATATAGACTGAGGAGGAGCATTTTTTTAAGCCACGAAACTCAAACATTGCATTTGTGGAAACAGAGTGCCATCTTCTGGAAAATAACGCCTGCTTGTTTAGCCAAAATCAACTTTAGCTTGTTAAACTTTTACTCTGGTATTCTGGCATGCACACTCTCCTTACAAACAAAAGATTATTTTTTTTTTCTTGACAGTGATAACATATATCACATTCAAAAAATACTTTATATTTTATTAGCTGAATATCTGAATGACAAGATTTTATCAAAACAGATCATTCACCACACAATGTTCAGAAACATAATACTCAACAAAATTCTGAAATTCTTGCATGTTTTTATGCAATTTCTTCCCCAAAATGAATACTATTGATTTCACAGCTCTATGTGATAAACTCCTTATTTTCTTCCAAATCAGAAAAAAGAAAAACAAAGAAAGAAGGGGCGGGGGGCAGGGGCAACTGTAAGACAGAGGGAGAAAAAGAGAAAGAGAGAGAGGGACAAAGGGAGGGAGAGAAAGGGAGAAAGAATAAAAAGATAATAAAAAACGAAAAAACTTTATTTTTAAGTGAATTGCCAGGAAATGAAGCAAACGCTTCTTTTTGTATACTACACATTGCTTGTATTTCTACACTAAAAAAATATATGCAATCTGAAAAGAGCTCAAATCCCAACCTTTTAGACTGAGTGAAAATTTTAGTATTTGTCCTAATGATATAACGGGTCTCTGAAAGTTCTGCAAAGGTACAAGACAGATGAAAACAAAGCTTCTAACTTTTTTCTTCAAAGGACAGTCTTAGGTCCTTACCATGGAAAACAGTAGATCTCATAAATCTTCACAAGTCTCTGAATAGTTTAGTAAGCTCAGTTAAAAAAAATCTTTAAAATGCAACATCCTATTGAAATGCCCTTGATATTAGGGAACATTTTCAGAACGAATGCAGTTTAATCATTATGAGAATCATTAGAATTACATAACAGGATTACCAGAATCACTAGGTAACTGGTTATGCCCTGAGGAACAGAATTTGTAGAGCATTCATTCTGACCACTGATCATGTAACTGCTGAAGAATCAGCTGTGCCAGTTTCAGATGTTACCTCTTCCCTTACTAGTACCACCTCTTTGCTAGAAGCTATTGCCCTCTCAGCAGTCAGCAGAAGAGACTGAAGGAGTGCTCTTCATGTAGTTAGGCTGGCAAATATAGCTAATTTAACCCAAGACACCTGAGCTCAAAACATCTAACTACTGAAGCAAAGAGCATTCATATAATCTCATCAACTGATTCTAATAACAGTGCTAACTTCCAGAAACTGTCAATTAAGCAGCAGATTGGCAAGTTAGCAACACTTTGAACTGCCAGACATGAACAGTGGTGGTGTCTGACAACTGCCCTACATACTGACTTAGAGCAGATTAGAATAGTACTTTTGAAGCAAGTTAAATATCTAAATAGTTTAAAGTAATAGAGAGGCATCTTTACCATTCAATATGCAAATAAATAGCATTTTTCAAAAGGAACAATCAGTGTAAAATTTCATTGATTCACCTCTATTGACCTACAGTGCTAGGATCATCATTGTTATGTTACTTTGTTTTATATGCTGCTTAATTTTATTCAGCAGAATAGCACGTGGCCTATGAAAAGAGGTTGGGAGAACTGGACTTGTTCAGCTTGGTGAAGTAGAAATTAAGGTAGACTTTAACTGTAGTCAGCTACTACTTGAAGGGCAATTGAGAACAAAACAGAACAAAACAGAAAGTCCCAAACAAAACAAAATAAAAACCACCAAAAAAACAACCCCAGAACCAACTTCTCAGCAGGGACAGTTGGGTAGCAAGGAGCAACAGGTACCAATCTTTGCGCAAGAGGTTCAGCTTGGAAATTAGGGAAAAAATTATTCACCAAGAAGGTATTGCAAACTGAAGTCTCTAGAGGTAATATGCAAGTAATCTTTGGCCTTGGTGGTTTCTGAAATTTGGCTAAACAAAGCTGGGTTGACCTGATGTAGTTTTGGCCAAAGTTCTGCTCTTAGAAAGAAGTTAGACTAACTGAACTTCAGAGGACCCTCCCCATCAATGCTTCTATGTTAAACAGTTCTGCAAAATAACTTCTAAAAGAATCTAAGAAGGGGAGTAAGATGAAACAGAAAGCAGATCACTGTGTTATCCGAAGCAATTATTTTTTTTTTTGGTGCATACAGCAAATTCACTCTATATTCTTAAGACAGTGGTACTTACATCAAAAACTGATTTCATTAAGTCTTTCCATGTCTTAACCACAGTACTGAATCGTCTACTTTCCTCGGGCATCTGAGCCTTGATGTCAGGAGAACTGAAAATTGGCTCCAAATAAAGCCAAGTAGCCTGAACTTTCAGCCATTCATCCAGGATATCCTGTACCAACAACAGCTTTCCTTCCCATTCCCTATTAAATAGAATTAGTTCAAATACATTAACAGATGCTTCCAGTTAAATATTTCTAGCAGACTGCTAAGATCTTCTTGCCAATTTGCATATTCGGCAGCAAGTGCAACAGGTGTAAGTTTTAAGATTTCAGTAGAACATCATATTCACCCTGCCTGATTTCCTGAATAACCAAGTCCATTTTAATTTCTGTAACTGGATCATCTGTAAGGTTGATTTTAGGATTTCATGAACTGGGTTAATCAAATAAATAGACTAACAGTATCAGTGAATGAATGCAGCACACACTTTGGCATGAAAGAGTATTTGTGGAAAAATTCCCTTAAATTGGTTTCTGGATACAACAAAGCCCAGACTACTATTTCTGACTGTTTGCTAGGATAAACAGGCTGAGATGGCAAAAGCCATGAAAGTAACCTAAACTACTAAAACAAAAATATGTAGACATTGTCCTAAAATGGCATGTGGTCTTAATTAGAATATTTAAAGTAGTAAATAGTGTAATGGTTAAGTCACATTTTACTTCTGACTTCAAATTCCAAATGTGGATGTTGAACACATTTGTTTGATAGATGACAGAGTCCAGTACTACTGCACACCACTATGGGTACACAATATTATAATTCAACAGCTATTCAGTCTTTCCTTTTGATAGCCAAATGTTCAAGAACCTTAACACCAATATTTGACGCTTGCAATTTGCAAAAAAAAAAATATCACAATGAAATGCTGTTTATACTCCTGTAACATATATTCTTATTACCTGTATACAAACAGTGATTATCATTTTTTACAACTCTCATACCACTGGACAGTACAGACAGAAGTTTTATAAAAAGTGTGTGCTGTTAAAATACATATAAACCATGGCAATAATTTTCTCAACAGAAGACTCACACACAGGCTGCACTGAATTGTGTAAAATGATATATGTGAAAACATATTTAACTTATTCCTTCATTCATTTACCTGCCACAGATTCTAAACAACAGACAGCTTTGCTTCTGTGTACCTTCTACCCAAAGTCACTCTTTCATCTTTTAGGTATTGGTACCTTATTTCTGGTGATTTTGTGTCTACCAAGAAGTAGAGAAAAATGCAGCTTTGCGTGAGCAAAGTTAGGCACGTCAGTAAATTTGCTTACACCAAAAATACATAAAAATGAAGATGAGGAATTTGGAATAATCTGTGGTAGCAATCCAGAATTCTACATGCTTTTTTGGGTTATTGGGAAAGCCACCACTTTGAGATCGCTTAGATCTCAAAGACTGAAGTAAAAGTAATACCTTGTATTAATACAAATGCTTTCAGTCACCAAAAAACTCTGACCATGGTCTGTTTACTCTTTTTAAACAGGCAAAACCTACCATTTTACATTAATATGGAAGGAACTCTTATACTATAGTACAGTAGTAATTAGAGAATTAATACTTGTCAGAATGTACATGTATATATATGCAAGTATGTATTCATATTTATTGAATATGTGCTGAAACCTGAAATAGCATTTTTGCAGGTTAATGGGAGTTTGGAGGTACTTACGTAGCTAGGTAATATTAGCCAAACTTTAGACGAAAGCTTTTTGGTTTTCCATGATATGGCTATATTTGGGGGATTTAAAAGCAAGTAAAGTATTTATTGAGGAACAAGACAAAACTAAGTTTTGGAATTTAATTTCAAAATTCAATTTCATCAGGAAAAAAAATATCTTTCATCACCTCCCTGAAGTTTGTCTTGTTTTCATTTTCTTCATCTCCCTTACATAAGCCCTAACATTTTTTATTGCTGAAGAGCTAAAAGATTCAGTAGCTTTATAATTTAGGCTAAAAGTTTAGACTATATTCTCTTAGTCTTCAACCTTTCCACCTATACCTCAGATATGTTTTATCTGGTAAAATAAAGGTAGTGTTATGATGCATCTCATACCTTAAGTACCAGTGAGCATTAAAAAGGTTTAGCAACCTCTCTAATATATTAGACCTTCACATACCGTTAATTAAAAGTAAAAATCAGCTTTACAGGATTAAATAGCATGTAGTTGACATGAGACTTCAGACCTTTAAAATGTGATTAATTCACTGCTTAAAGAGGATATACAAAAGTATTTTAAGTTCTTATGCTATAGATTAAGCAGAAAAGATTTCTTATTTGGTAACATTGCTCAATGACTTTCTGTTAGGAAAAAAATTACCTTACTCTCCTTTCATAATGCTTAATGAATGGAGATCCTCTCATAGTCTGAGTTTTGACAATGTGGTCATCCAATAACATCTGAATTTCATCTACAGATGACAAAATATGGGTTCCTGTTTCTCTATAGGCAAGAAGCGTGAACTCCATTTCATCCCATTCAGAAATCATTTTCGTTAAAGCTTTCTCAAGTGAATGTTCTTTGCTGGCTGTTTCACTGATGGTCTCAAACTTTTCTAGGAATTGTTCAAGATGCAAGTTAAGGTATGACAAGACATTTGAGTTTTCAGAAGGAAACAATGGCATACCAGCGATTTTTGACATCTCTTCCCAGTGCCTTTCTTGCAAACCAGGATTGCAAATCACCTGGATTAGGGGAATGTGGGATCTGAATTCCTCTACTTCTGACTTAACCTGTCTTGTTATTGCTAATGCATTTGGAGAATTGTGGAATGCTTTTTCTAGTTTATACAGTCCATGCCAGTAGTTTCCTACATCTACCTCTACTTTGTCTGGATTCACTTCTGTAAATGATCCCTCTGTCCAGCCTTTGAGCTTTCTGTTGAATTCAACAGTCATTTCATAGAGATGAAGATACGGAGCAAGAGCATTCCGAATGGTTTTATGCTGAGGGTACTGAGATACTGGCCATCCAAATGACTCTTCTTCTGAATTAAACTGATCGATCTGTTGAGACATAAGCGAGGTCTGAAATACATAGCTGTTCGCGATACCAGGTCCTTACCACAGGAATTAGACAGTTTTTTCTCATGTCTTCAACAAGCTTCAAATTGAGTTTTGAGTTACTATACCAGTCTATTATGTAATTGCTGCCCTTGACTGCAGCTAAAACAATCTTTAACAGTAACAGCTCAGCATTCATGCTAGTGAAAGAGGGATATAGTTAGAGGTTTAAAAGGGTACCTCGGCATTCCTCTATAACTTGCATTACCCCGGAGAATTTAACAGATGGGAGGTAATAATGAGCGTAAGGAATTGCACTTCCAAGAACATGAGCGAATATGCAGACTTATGTAAACTCTTTCACTATGCAAAGTGCTGGCATATTAACTCAAAACTACATAGTAACAAATTATTGTGCTTATTAAATTTCAGTTTAAGTCACAAATCATGTAAAAATGTTTCATAGCTGAGTTAAGAATTATTTTGCTGTATCTCAGTAACTGCATTACTGAGCAAACTGTTGAACCTGGTAACACAAATATTAAGATTTACAATTAATACTATTGAACTAGTTTAAACTATAATCTGTACCTTCTCAGAAGCAAGATCCAATTTTGTCTTTAACGCTTGAGCTTTCTTCAAATACCTGTTGACTTCCTCAATATCTCCAAATGTGCTAAATTCTTCAGCCTGCTTAGAGTAGCTTTTCAGTTCCTCAACGAATTGTTCACAGCGTATCTAATTAAACATCAAGCATATACTCATTTAAAAAAAAAATAAATCACTATTTCTGTAAAAAGAAGGAATAACTATTCTGCTTTGCTACAGTAATACTCTTAATATTTGCAGAAAATTCAAGGCATCCAACATATTTGCACAAGTATCTATTCCACCCAAACTACAGGATTTGCCCTGAATCCTACTGTTAACCTGCAGTGATTTATTGAGCTAACTGACAGATGTGACTGGGTTCTGTATCATAGGATATAGTTGGACATAGAAATTCTTGCTTTCTATGATGGACATAGTGAGCAGGCTAGTAACAGAAAGCCAAATTCAAATGCCTGGTATATCTCAAATTAAAACATACTGCAAAAACACAGAACTTCACTATCTCAAAATATGTATGATCTGTGGTACGATCTAAGACAAAATTATGATGAGACTAAGGAGCACAAGAGAATCAAAGCAGACAAGTATACAGGCAGTAACTACAATGGATCAGCAGTCTAGCAATTAGCAATCCTTGTGGAGAGGCCCCATCACTTCGATAATACAACAAATTGTACTGCAAAAGCTTAGTAAATATGATGAAAAATTCTAATACAGATAAAATACATGTAAAATATGAAAATAAAAAATAAATAAAACAAACCCAAATCAAGATGCAGTTATGTTATAAAGCCTAACACATGCTCTTATTCTAACAGCAAAATCACACTTACAAATTAATGCAGATTTTTTCTTTGAGCTATCATAGAAATTCCATATACTGCCATTGACTCCAAAGGGACTGCTCATGGGCATAAATCAAGCCATGTACATGTTTTTAAAGAATCTATCTCAATTTCACTACTTCACACACAGACAACTTTCATCAACATCACTTGAAGTTCTGTAGCCAAAGAACTTTCAGAGTGAAAAATACGAAATGTGGCTTGCCTTGCAGTACTCGTGGATATGTGAAAAATAAATGAGTGGAAAGCAGGCATAAATTAGTTAATACTGAGAATAATATAAAAACATCTACTTCAAGCTTCATTTTAAAATACATTGTAAAATAAAAGGTTATTCCATCCATTATTTCATGTCCTTTCAAAATTAGTAGCTCAAGGATTTTTAAAATATTGTCATTACAAACCTTAAGACCATCTTGAAATTGATCTGTTTTTTCTTTAATTATCTCTCTGTGTTCTTCAAAGATTTCTGGCATGCGCGCATACCATTGAAAAACATTAGCGTTCAGTCGAATGTCTGCTGTTGAAAAGTTGACATATTCTACCAGGAAAGCAACACAATTTACAGCATTTACTAATTTCTGCTCCAATTCAAGCATGTCACATGTTTCCATTTTCTGCACAGAGGCCTGGGGAATAGAAATTAAAAGGGAAGATTTTATATATACATATATATATAATTTAATGGCAAAATAATGCCTGAAGTCATTAATACTTCACTTTGTAAGCTTATTTTTTACAAGGAAAATTAAACAGAATTAGAAACATGAGCTGAAAAAGCGATTATTTGGAACAGCACAGTATTAGCCATTTTTACAGCATATAACTTGCTAATGCAACTGCCTTCCTAGTTATTTTACCGAGTAAAACTCAAAAGAATGGGTGAAGCTGTATGCACAAAGGTTTGCACTAATAGAAGCCAATCCAGACAGCCTGTTGTGTTGCAGATTTGGGAAAGAAAGTGTGGTGCTACAAATTAGTAAAATAACGACAAGAAAAAAGAACAACCCACTTCAGAAAGGGAAGCACCGGATTGCCCAATGTAAGATTAAGTCTTCCCTAGCAGTAAGAACACAAGGAATACAGACACACATTGCACTCTTCATTGAGATGAAAATAAAAATCACTCTGTTCTTTCAGATCTCAAGAGTTGGCAGTAAACTGCATTGACACACATAGCATTCTGTGTACTCTTAAGAGAACACAGCCCAGTTTAAACAATAATCCATAATGAAGCACTCTGAAATTCTCTTAGCAAGAAAAGAGCTGTATTAGGAAAAATGTTAACCAATTGGACAGATCAGTAGTATATCAGTATATGCAAGTATTATTTGATATCTATCAACTGAAGATATAGCAAAATGTAATATGATGACACAATGTGATATAACTGGAAACATTTTAAGGTAGGGATAAATTGTCCAGTAAATCTATGCTTTTGCTCTTTCAACAGAAGTTTCTGTGTTTCAGAATATACTCATTGCTATAGAACATTTGGCTATTAAAAGAATAGCCCAAACAAAGGCAGTAAAGAGACGGAAGAACTATTAGGAGGGGGTTGATGCTGGTATAATATTACATGCTATAAATGATTACATGCAATTTGTTTATTCTCCAACACAAAATTATAGCATAACATGTACGCATTTTAAAGGTACCATATTCTCAGACAGCGCGTAGTTCAACTTTTAAACATTTTACTTTTTACTTGAAAACATTACTCCAGTTACATAAAAAGTTATATCTTGTGTTAAACTTCACTATAGCAAAAGTTCATATCACTCAGACATCCAATTTATTTTAAGCAAACACCTGCATTTCACACGTTTAATGTTGGGCACATATATCAGAACCATGCTGAACAGCAAGAGACTAAGACACGTTACATTTCAAGTGTGGATATAAGTGCTTCACTGAACTGGAGCCTGAATACAAGAAGAAAGAAACAGCAGGGTTTTGATTACAGAAGTGGTATTTCTAAGTGAGGAGATGGGATTTTACAGTTACCGAACTGCAAACCCTACATCTGCTAAATTTTAAATGATCATTCAACAAAGGATTTAAAGGCAAAATTACTTCATACAACTTGCCAATGAGTGCTTTTTAAAGTTTGTGAAGAATTAAATACATATTAAAGTTCCCTACATCTCAGGTTTCAACTCTTTGATTAGTTTAGGATATTGGGAACATATATTGAGTCTTCCACATCTAATTAGACTGCTTGAATTTAATTCAGGAGAGCCAAGAGATATTCAGTGTTTGACTACACTATCTGTTCAAAAGCCGCAAGAACACACAGTCTAAATTTAATTCTACTGGCATGTTGCCCACACTACAGAAATTATTTGTTATCTGCTTACACCAGCTAGTTGGGGATAGAAATAAAACAATGCACTTATTCCGAGTCATGATACACGAACGCTTTGCTTCATGAAAATCAGTGACAAAACTTCCAGGTAATAGCTATATTACTAACAGGCTCAGTCAGCATTTCAGCCAGCCACACTGCCTGCTAGCACGTTCCCCTACAGCAGTGGTCTCCAAACTTTCTATATCACACATCCTTGCCAACAGGAAATTTTTGAGAATACCCTCTGAATACATGTATATTTATTTATAGATTATACACACATGCTACCATCATACCGTACATAACAAAACATGAGCAAAAAATAGAAATTAAAAAGTTATTAAGTGAAGATGAAATAAACAATATTTTAAATAATTTTTATTCATCAATTTTACAGAAATATTTTTGCTTTCACTAATATTATTATTAATATTTTTAGTGAGAGTAATGTGATTGAATATGCTTCATTAATCTTGATTTCAAGATTGAGATTCAGAGGTTCAAAGGTCTGGTTCTAATCTCAGTTTATTTCACTACTTCATCTTAATGGCAGTCAAAGTCTTAGAAAAAGATGAAAACAACCTCAAAGATACACAGATCCAAATGGAAGAACTGCATCACTGGCTGCACTTAATAACAAATCATGATCCCATCCACTAATTATGCAAAGGCTTCTGTTGAAATTCATCTAGTTAATTTCCATCATCCCTGATACCACTCAGTTATTCTTGCATTTTTGCATTTTTAACAAATGCATCCAAAACCCACTTTGTAAGATTTTTAAACAGGTTAGAAAATTCTGTTTCCGAGTTTTTAAAGTTTACAGATACGAGAGTTTTTTTGGGGGGAGACATAATATATTTTTCAGCAAGAAAATCAAGCAACAATGGAAACATTTCCAAACACCCGTTTTCAAAATGCTGTCTCAATATTATGATTTCCTTGTGCAAAGTTAATTTCTCACTCATTCTTAAAGATGTCACCTTTACCTTGAAGGACAGATTAAGTGTCACTATTTTACCACAAATATCTGCTAGGAGCATACTAGTGACAGTCACTTGTCATCACAGAAAAGGTCAGCAAAATTAGGAATACTTTCTTTTTGTAAAAGAAAAATGCAGAACTCCTTTTTAAGTTCGACAACTCTTTAAAAGGAATTTGCCACAAGATAACCAGCAAAACTCTGTGCGGTACAAAAGATTTTCATGGTCACAACCCATTTCAATATAAACTATTCTGAAGATGATACTATTTATGATCTTGTTTTATAAAATTTACCATATTGATGACATCCTGTAGAACTTTATGCACTTCTGACGCCAGCATCTTTGCTGCCATAGTATGCTTATGAATGATGCAGTGAATGAATTTCACATATGGTGCTATCTCTATAACCTTACCCTGGAATCCTTTTTTTATTCTAGTCAAAGAAGCCACTTTATCAATGGTTACACTTGAACAATTTTTCCATAAAGCATTGTTTTTATTAAAGAAGTCATTTACTGTTGAAAATATATTTTCTCCTCCTCAAATACCATAAACTGAGATATGTTAAACATCTGTACTTCCATCCAACTGTTTAGCAAATCTCCCACACTGCATAACTTGTTCTAATACTTGTGTCTACAAATCTTCAGCAATGTTTTCCTTGTGCCTTCCAACAGTATTTGCTGATAACAAAATGCATTTTAGTTTGTCATAATATCATTTTTTGTGCCTTTTTTACCACAGCAGGAAGAACAAGTGTTTCCCAATTGGTCTGTGGCTTTTTCTCTTTTACTATTAAATAAGAGGAGGCTTCTGAGCGTTCTAAGAATGAATCACTGCATTTTGTAGAGCACCGGACTGAGTATCATGTGACTTGAAACTTCCCTGAAAAAACTGTAGAGATTTCTCTTCATGATCTGAATACTTAATTTTTACATGTCTTGCTAAGTGTGGTGATTTCATACTATCATTAACTAGTATCTCAAGGCATAATAGACATTTCAGGCAAGGTTCATCATTACTGATAATGGATGTAAATTCATATTTCGAATTTTTTTGGCCAACTTGTGAAATCTGATTAGACCATCATTATTTTTACCCTGTAATGTGGATGATGAAGAGGTTGTACTAGGATGACAAGTGTCAACTCTGCCATTTTCTTGTTGATCACTTGTGCTCACATTACTAGTATTGTCTTAAATCTGCAGTTTCTTTAAAGGAATCTTTTTAAGCCACTTGTCCATTTTAGTAAAAACTAGATAATGTAATAGGTAAATCTACTGAATTGTGCCCACAAACTGCAATACATAGTAATACACTAAAAGCAAGCGAATAAGTGAGGTTGCCACTATTGATCCCTCTGCATTGTGGAACATCTACTCTTTTCTCAGGACACCTCACAAATATATGTGATGCAGGACCCTCTGACATACAGAGGGAGGGAGGGCACCAGGGTCAATCTGTATAGTAAATATTGGTAAACTTACTTTCTTTCTCACTTTTTAAAGATAAAAAAAACCAACTATTTCCTTCCCATACTCCAATGGATTATCTTGCACATCCCAAGGCTGCACATCTCTTACTTTCAAGAGAGCTGCTATACAGAGTTTTGGTTCACGCCAACCAGCATTCTTGCCAATGATGCCACTGTACAGGGCAAGTGACAGAAGAGACAAAGGACTGTTCCAAACAGACATTCTGGTTGCACCCATGATGTTTTGGTGGGGAAAAGAGTTTAGCTGTATGCACAGCCTGCCCAGGGAGGTGGTGGAGTTGCCATCCCTGGAGGTATTTAAGAAATGTGTAGACATGGCAGTTCAGGGCATGCTCTAATGCCTGAGATTGTTGGGTTTTGTCTGTCTGTGGGTGGGTGTGGTGTAGGTGTGTGTTTTTGTTTGTGGGTTTTTTGTGGGGTTTGTTTTTTTTTTGGTGGTTGGATTTGATGATCTCAATGGTCCCTTCCAATGATGAATATTCTGTGATGAGAGCCAGGCTATGCCATTTAGCCTCACAGCCAAAGACCTGTCCTTTTCTATTTTGTAATACAGATATAGCACCAGTGACAAGGCCAGAATCATACCTGTAAAGGGGCAACTTGCATATGCTACTGCTTAAAGCCAGAGGAATAATGCTGATAGCTACTTCTTGCTTGGACTCATAAAAAAAGAAGAGAGTACCTTAAGTTCCATTAGTTCCTGTGTATTAGATGGTGTAGTAAGGGCTTTTTCCGATATTCTCTCAAATTCACCACATAGTCTGAAAAATACATAAAATAAGGAGTTTGGCATGTAAGTTTTGTTTTAATCATCCTTGGACAAATCACATACATTTGTAATGGCACAAATGAGATCAACATATCCTTCAAGGATTAAAAATAATCCACAGTGGAAACAAAATTAAGTACATTTCAATACACATTTTCAGTTTGAGAGTTACCTCATATTTATGTCTTGATGATCTTTGAACATTTTGGAAACAACTTTTTCACAAATATTATCTGCTCGCTTTACCAAAGCGCTTATTAATTCATCACAATGCAATTCAAACATTCCTAGACGGAGATACTGCAATACAAATATAATAGTTGTCAGAATACTGGATAGCTTTTACCTATTTCTCTCACTGTCTTAAGCAGAATGTTAGGGATCTCCCCTAGGAATTTAGATAAAATGCTTTCAAAACTTCCAAGTGAAGAAGGGAAAGAAAAAACTATAGTTGCTAATAACTATTCTTCAGTATGTGCATACTGAACTTTGTATAAATCTTACTTCCTTCACTTTTTACCTTGACAAATAACCTACTTGCTGAAAAAGGAAGGGCATCTACTGTTAGCAGTGAAATTACTGGTGAAATGACAGAGTTCAAAATACATCTAAAATTTGGTAATCTTGCTTTACTGCTAGAGACACATGACATTCCTTAGCATTAAAATGAGACTTCCCAGTGAGTCTCCGAATCCAATGCCTCCTTCGACTAGCAGGCAAGTCAGCTTGACTGCTGCACACAGAAGCTCTCCAGACAGACCTTTAAGTACTAGTTTCTCCGGAGCTTAGGTTTGCACTGAAAACCAGGAGAAAAACAGTTTAAGCAAAGCCACTTTAACCTTCAGAATGGAAGGACAAAGGATTCTCACCACAGAATGTCCTCATAGGGACAAAAAAAAAAAGTTGTCCATGTTAAGGATCCTCTCTGTCTTAGATTCTTAGAAGCAGTTTGGAGATGGCTGGATCCACACTTTCTCTTACATCTTCACATCTAAGAGGAGCATACTCTGAATGCCTTCAGAGATCCCAATACCATTTCTAGCAAAAATAACTAAGTCTCACTTAAATATGGCAAATACTCCCCAAAACTGCTAGCTCTTGAAAAACTTCCTCTGAAAAAAATAATTTTATTTCATTTTAATTATCATCACCTCTGACTTACAACATTTTTAGTACAAAATCAACATTAAAATTATACCCCTATATGTTCATGAATATTATTACAGTTTACCTTCCTAGAAGTGTATTTTATTTCTTTGGCAAGATTTTGGTACTTTATAATTTCCATTTTCATTTCTTCAAAGGTATGTTCCTCTGTCAGGAATTGATCAGTATCTTGTTCAGCTTGTTTGTTTATGAGGAAGCTGTATTTATCATACAGCTTGAGATGTTCCACAGGTGCAGCGCTTTGTTTGATAATTTCTTCGATGATCCTTTTCTTATGTTCATCCAAGATCTCATCTAGGATAACAGGCTTCAAGACAGCTGATGAGGACTCACCTTTTGGCTTTGAAAAAAAAAAAACAAACCCACAAAAAACCAAACATATTTTCAAACTACTGTCGTCTGTAATTCAGTTACATCACAGAAGATAAACAGTATAGAAAAATTACCCTAATGTTACTTTAAAATCTTTCCAACTGAAGTGTGATTAAAAACCTAATTTTCTGTACACAGCCACTTATATTCTACGCCGAGATTTTTTTGAATCCTAGGTTACAGATGTTTGCCTTCATCAGGTAAGAAATCAGAGCTGCTTCATTCAGAAACTCAGAAGTCCACATACTTATCTACCCAAGCAATTCTATCAACATTTTTAAATTCAATCAAATGGATTTTATCTTCCCTGAACCACAGGCACAAGTTCAATTTTGCTATCAACTGATGAATCTGTAACATTAGAAATATGGAAAGCACTTTCATGCAACTCCCAGAAGATCTAAAGCCTTGCTCTTGTGCATTTAGATGTGCTCGAGATGCTTCTTTTAATTTGTCTTTTCACAGGTTATTGATTAGTACTTTTATAAAGCATCGCACACTGCTCAGGTTGTCTGCTTGGTCATGTGGCCAAGCATATTAACAAAAAAGTTGAGAGCTGGCATCTTTATTTAAAATTCAACTTGGTGGTAAACAGAAAGGGCAACAGAATGTCCAAATGATATTCCTTCAGGAAAAGAAATGTTCACCTTCCACAGCTCTCTGGAAAATGATTAAGAGGCACCACAGGGCATTACTTTCATTCTACATATATGAAAAATTAAGACTGCTACACTGAAAGTAACATGCTATTGTAACCTAAGTAGCTATGTTATTGTTATTATTTGACAAAATGTTTTTTAATTAACCTGGACTGCCTCCTGTTTGACCTAACATATTAATCTGATTGAATGCATAAACCAACTAAAATATAAATTGCTTAAAAATTATGGCTTCAATTTTTTTTGAAGGATAGTCTACTCAAAAGATTCTATAATCAAAAAGACAGTACCCTTTCCAGTATCAAAATAGAACATATTTTCCAAAATACTGCAGAAATAGGTTTAAAATTTAAATGCATCAATTTTGTTTGTAGTACATTAGTAGTAGCTGTTGCATGAAATAACTTATAGAGGAAACTAGCTGATTCTTGGCTTTTTATTTGCTTAGGGAACAATGATTGGGCCTTTCATTAATAAAATTCAGATTATTTCAGTGTTCCATATATCCTGAGAGAGCATTATAATATTACTACCCGAGTTCTGAAAATAGGGCTAATTATTAAAATACCTAGGAACTAAATGCAGCAACAATATGATAAAACAAAACCCATGAGGGCTGTAATATCTTACCCATTTGGAAAATAATTTGGTCTCAACTCTTGGTATATCACTGACAGCTTGAATCATAACAGTATAAACATTCAATAATATATCCTTGTAGTCATTAAAGTCAGGTTCAAATTTAATACCATCATTCTGAAGGATTAGCCTCAGGATAAAACCAGGGTGTTTACAGGCTTGGACTGATTTCTAACACACACAAAAAAAGAAGTAAAATATTAGTTAACTCATGCAGGAAAAGTTAAAAGATCATTAGGCATTATTCCAGCATATGCATTTTAAATTGTCAGGACTTTAATTGCCAATGACATGCCATAATCCTAACAAAAATACTTGCACAAGTAGGAAGTATGTCTCTGATAATGAAGAACAGTTCATGTGGATTTTAAGACAAAATACAGGCACAAGAGACATCCTCTATAAACCAAGCAACAACTTTAAAAAAGTTGTTTGCATAGACTGAGGCAGATTAGCTTTGCAGTAGTAGTCATCAGAAGTGTAGTGATACATCAGTTACTACGTTTATAGCACTCCATCAGCTGGAACAGTCACTATGAATCTAACGACATTTAAAAAAAAATAATAATCTGATCCACAAAAACTGAGTATTATGCTGGTTATATTTGCAGCATGGATTCCCAAGTATCCCAGTATGAAAATTTGTGTATGCTTTTGTCCTTGGTGGCATAATTTGATTCTTCATCCTATCTTTAATCTGGATCAGACATCTCTTAACTTTCCTATATCTGCTAACATATTTTAACTACACTAAATTTTAATTAGTAAACACGAGGAAGCATTTTATCATTTCCAGGTAGCATAGGAAGTATAAGATTAGTGTTCTGGTTTGAGAGACACAGGACTAATTTCTCTTCTAACACCTGGGAAAACTCCACTTTTAGAAGACTCTGGTGTCTGAATTTGGGAAAATATTTACTTTATAGCCAGCTACGGTATGCGGGTTTCAAGGCCTCAGAGTCTCTGAGTTAGCGAGGTGCAGGGATGAGGAGGAGCAAGACCTGGGCATTTGACACAAGCTGGCCAACAAGACTATGTCATACTATGAACTTCACAATCAGTGTAAATTAGGAAGTTTGCTGAGAAGTTCCCTCTCTCCCTTGATGGCTGCGATCCTGATAACTTCCCCAGTGCCGGACCCCTGAGGCCTTCCCTTCCTCCTGAAGCCATAGCACCCACAGTGTCTGACATTTGCTGTCCACTGCCGAGAGTGCACAGCTTCCTGGCTGAGTATAATCCTTGTATATTTTATACTGGTATCAGTATTAATATTGGTTTGTTAGTGTTATCAGTGTTAATCATCTAGTCTTACTCTACTAAATCTGGTTGTATTTCAACCTTCAGATTGCCTTGTTTTTTCCCCGATTTCCCTTCCTGAGTGAGTACAGGTCATCGGAAATAAACGTCTGAACTACAATAAATTGTTGTAGGTTCCTGAAACCATAACAATTAGAAAATAAGTACCTGTTACTAACAAGAAGAGAAAAATAGTACTGCAGACATCAAAGGTCACTTAACTCAGAAGCATACAAAGCAATTACAAGGCAGTGGGAATGAAAAACACACACTCTGCTTCCACAACACGATTCCTTACTTCCTTACATTGTTTGCATGTTTTTTCATCAATATTACCTGGAGCCAGAGTTCTGAGGATATTTGATGGCGAGGCTCTATTAACAAAAAGCTGAACAAAGATTCAGTTGCACACAAGACATCAAATATCAACATGAAATATTTACCTCTACAACAGACATTGTGTGTGAGTTCCTTCTTACTTTTTTTCCCCCAAAAACTATTCTGTCAAAGCATGTAGTAATAGGAGAGAGAAGGTAAGACTCCTTTACAGATCAGTATTATGGAGAGAGAGAGAGCATTAGTGCAAGATGCAAATGGCCTTTTTATTAATGAATTTATACTGTATGTCTAATGGACTGCAGTATGTTCTTGAGGATATCAGATTTAAAATATGTTGATATTTCCCTTCTTACATGACAAAAGAACCCCACTATTTTAAATCTACTTAATTAATAATGCATTCCTAAAATACTTTTTTTTTCCAGAAAGCATCTGCCACTAGGCTTAATACTTTTCTTTTTCTATCATTTTTTTCAAAAGAAGCAAAATTAACAGGAAATAAATTGTATATACATGGATAAACAATGCTGCTAGTGAGCATGTGAAAGACTACTTACTGCTGGTTGAACAATTAAATCTGTAAAGTCTTGAATGGAATGCAAAAGTAAATGTTGCAGTTGACAAGTCATTAAAGTGGCAGCACAACGGAAGAAAGACTCTAATTTAGTGATGCTGGCGTTGCTGGGTACTTGCTTTCGTTTATTACCTTGGTAAAAGATTTTCTGCACTTCTGGAAACCACCTTAAAAGAACATAATTTTAATTTTTTCCAAGTTATTAGCATGAATAAATGTGGTTTAGCATGTTGTTTCAAGTTAATTGTGATAAATGTTTTATTACATGCAGTTAAAAGATGCTGCAGCATACTTGGAAAACTATAGTTTAACTTTAGTAGGTCAAATGGTAGTATCTTTAAATTCTAAGGAATCACATCTCTGAAAATGTTATCTAGTATTATTGAACCATATTTAAAATACAAGATGTTATGATAGACAGATTTGCTATCTCCTATTTCTCAGGCCAAAAAGGCTTCACAGGTAGCACACTTAAGTCCCAGAGATTGTGCAATTTATTATGCATCCTTGTAACCTCAGTAGATGTTAAGATGCAAAAGTAATCCAAAGGCAATTCTGCCCATTTGCAACCAAATTTAAATGCTCTGGCATAGCTGGAAAATAGGAAAGAAAGAAGTGTGCAGAAGAAAGAGCAGAACAATATCTCCAAGGTCAGAAAGAAATACAACCAAAAACGGTAAAGGCAATAGGTAACAAAATCATAGACAAGTACAGAAATAAAAATTTTCAATGTTAACAGAATGAAAAAAACAAGTTTTAGAGACTATAGTAGTCTCAACAGTTGTATTATTTAATTAAAACCTGAAATAGTAGAAGTGCAGTAACACATAACTGCAGGAATCAAGGATTACTGGTTAAAGAAAGATCAGATGTATACAAACAATATAATTTGGCCACAAATATCTAAAAAAGACCTAGTAATTTTGATGCTTTATTTGAAAGCATAACTGCTGCAAACTGAGTGCACTACCAAGAAAACTATCTTCTTTAAAACATCTCAGACCAAATATACAAACTTTATGATATGCAAATATTTTACTCTTGAAAAAATCTTAATCATACCCTCTAAAGTCAACAGATTTCATTAATACAACATTTCTCAGATGACTCAACTCTCATAAACAGCTTCAAAACTGAGACTATACAAACTGAAATTCCAAAACTATCAATAGATGTTCTAGAGAGATACTGTTACTGATGCAATATTAGTTAATCTTCCTATAAACGAGACACTTTCTTTGTGTGAAGTAGGGATGGGGAAGTCTTACAAAATTCGATCAGAGGTTGTATTTTAAAATGTCAAAAATTACTGACAGTAGCAACACCATATTTTCTCACTTATCCAGCACCAACAAGACCACAAAATAAAAGCCTTTGTCATAATAGACCAAAACACATATAGTTAATATATCTCTAAGAAGTGAGCAAAATATGTCACACCAAAATGCACAGTAAGAAAACTGCACAAATCATGATAACACAATATTTACACAGCAGTTTTCATTCATAGGCCTCAAAGCATTTTAGAACACTGCATCTCTTTCTCTACTACACATTATTAAAAAGGATCATTCCTTCTCTCTTCAGAAAGTTCAGAGTTTCAAAAGCAGTTGAAGAAAAAGTTAAAAATTTCTCTATAGCTTAAAAAATATGTATACACTGGATCATACTTCTTCAATAAAATCCCTTTGCATTTTCCAGTTTCTTTCATGACTGTATTCTGGAAAAATGAGAGTTCCTCAGCTTCTCGTTTGTTGTGAAATATTTCTGTATCAAGAAGGCGTAAATTTCTGAAACAGAATATAACATGAATATTTTAGGAGCACATTCACTGTATCTTGTTTTTATTCTTTTGTTTCCATAAAATTTTTTTCATATTTCACAGTTCAAACATAAAGGGTTATTAAACACATTTTAAACATTTTAACAATGTTATTTTCAAAAATTAGCTTCTGTTGTTTCAAAACAACCAAATAGAAGCACTGAAGTACTGCCTGTATGCATGGCCTTCAACTGAAGTAATTACTATTTCTGATTAATAACTATTTTCACAATCAGAGTTTGTATATAAGTTACTCATTATATATAGGATCAAACATTAAAAATTCTAAATGCATTAAATAGCATTCCTTTCTAATACTAGGTGGATTTTTGCAAATATTAGAAAATAATCTAGAAAGAAACATACATCTAAACCTAGCTTCAAAATAATTTTCAGTTTTTATATTTTTGAAGACATTGTCTGAATTTTGTCTCCTACTTAGCAGATAAAACAGAAAATTAAAAAAACCCCAAACACAACAACAACAATTAAAACCAAACAAACCCATAAAACACTCCCTGCAACTTCTTACAGCACCTGACCTGGACAGGTCAGTTCATTCTCTTTTGCATCACAAGCCAAGAAATAAGTAAACAGTTTCATCTACTCTGGGAAGCAGAAAATAGCTGCCTTTTTCCCTTGTTAACCAGATAAGAGGAAAACACAAATGCCCTGCTAGACAAGACAGCAACCCTTCTCTTCTTGGGAATCGGACTGTTTTGAATATTCTGCCCTGAGAAAGACTGAAAAAAAAGTGTCAAATTTAAATAGAAATTAAGGGACTACACTAAAAGCAAGAAAGATTATTTTTTAAAATGGAAGTCATATCCAAAATTAAATTATTTTTCAAACATATCAGAAGCAGAAAGCTTGACAGAGTCTAAGAGGAAAAAAAAAAAAAAAAAAAAAGGAGGCCTTAAAGAAGGTAAAATCATAGCAGCTCCATTCTGGAGCCTTTCTGTACAATGAACGCGGTGTCTCAAATTGAACTGTTAGAACAGGCTGCAGAAGAAAAACAAACCAAAAAAGAAAATTACAAATTGCCAGGTCCAGATGTCATTTCACCCAAGCTCTAAAGAAAATAAAGTACAAAACAGCTAAACTATTCAACTTGCATGTGTTTAAAACTGCCTAGATACCAAAGGAAATGAGACAGCAAAGCATTCCATGTGATTTCTGAGAGAGTATAGATAGAAACCTCGACCACTATAGGGGAAAAGTTGGCAGAAACTCTTCAAAGCATAAAGGTAGAGGGAAATATATTTGTGATAACAGCTTTTGATCAAAGCCATCATATTTATGATCAGTGTTCAGATGCATATATTGTAGCAGTCCCAAATTCAATGGGGCAACTTGGAAATCTTGAGATGTCATCATCCATTATTTCCCTATATAGATTCTGAAGTCATCAAGCAGCTGAACTAAGAGATGGAGAAAACACTTACTTAAATGAGGTCTCCCATAAGTTCAGAACAGCAAGCATTGAAGGATTTATTGCATGCAATTTTTCTTTCAGGTAACTGCATGCTGACACAAAAGACTTGTTCCAAGGTTTTGGCACTACTGCTATTCTACAAAATAAATAAATAAATAAATAAATAATACAAAAACCAAAACACCCAACAAGAAACAGGATGAATGTAACTTTGCTAAGAAGCAAAATATTTATACATTTACTTTAACTGTTTGCATCCCAGAAAGCACTGAATTCAGGTGATAAATCTAGCTTTCTGCTCATTATTCAGATATCAAAAGAAAAAGTCTTCATATATCGACCACTGTATAAAAAAAGAAATTATATGAGAAATAGCGGCCAAATCCTAAGAGATCTGTAACCTATTCATGGTTATATTTAGCACGTAATAAAATCATTATACATATATAATGAATTTAGTCAATTAATATGCAATCTTCTACAATATGTTCATTCTTATTACATCAAATCTGTAAAAACTCATTAATTTAGAGCCATTTCATGAATTAAGTTGATCTACTTTCAAATTTTTAAAAACAAACTGTTTTGGAGGGGGGGTATATACTTATAGCCTTTTTTTTTTTCTTTAAAAATTGTAATTTTCTACTGCTACCACTATTAAGACTGATCCTTATATATGCTACTCTACCCGATTGTTTTCTACTCAGTGTTTTTGAATAAATATATTTTCTTACTCTGCACGATGAGGTAGAAGAAAGTCTTTCTTCTTGTCTTCATCTTTTTCCCTGCTGTCTCTTAAAACAAAGTCCACTGAAAAAAAAAAAAGCAAAAAAAAAAAGCCAAAATAAGCTTAGCAAAGATACAGAATCATAGAATCACTTATGTTGGAAAAGACCCTTAAGAACATTGAGTCTGCTCTCAACATTGCCAACCAACTCCACCACGAAATCCTGTCCCGAAGTGCCAGGGATGGTGACTCAACCGTTTTCCCCGGCAGACTGTTCCAATGCTTGACAACCCTTTTGTGAAGACTTTTTTCCCCAATATCCAATCTAAACCTCCCCTGGGGCAACTTGAGGCTATTTCCTCTTGTGCTATCACTGGTTGCTGAGAAGACACCAACACCCATCTTGCTACAACCTCTTTTCAGGTAGTTGTAGTGAGTGATAAGGCTGCCATAAGCCTCCTTTTCTCCAGGCTAAACAACCCCAGTCCAGTGCTTCTCATAAGACTTGTTCTCTAGACCTTTCACCAGCTTTATTGCTCTTTGGACATGCTCCAATACCTCAATGTCTCAACCAAAATGTTCAAATGCACAACTCATTGAGATGAACAAGGGATTTAGGAGAAAGCTATACAATTAACTAAGGACTTATAAAATAAAATGTTTTTGAGAAGTGTTGAAAGATCAAAAATACTGAATAAAATTAGCTTTGGTCATTACCAGTATAAGAAAACCCGAGTATTCTTTTTATTAAAGTGTGCCTCTAACATCCAGGAGAGCACTTTTATATACCTCTTCCACAACAGTAGCTTTCAGCAGTAAACAGCACTTAACAATGAATGCTTCTGAATATTACAACTTAGGAGAAAATGCAAGCAAACTCCCAGAAATCTACCTATAGCCTTTTTTACACTCAAAAGATAGTCTTCTTTCATTTCATCAGTCAGTGAATGTATACTTTCATCAAGGACTTTCAGATGTTGTGGAATTAAAGCTAAGACGTGGTCTAGCCATGATTCATCCAGTGGGGCCACATTTGCTGTATCAATTCCATGGCGAATGTAATAGTAGTATTTCTGCAGGATAAAAGAGTAAGATGCATCAGTTAAGTCCAGCACTAGAAAGAGATTACTACTACAGGTTTAGCTAGAGATATGGGCTTATTTAGTAAAAATAAATGAAATTAATACTAAGTACTGATTTGTGTTGCAAATTACATACACAACACTAAATTTGATGTAAATACCTTCATCAGCCTGCCAAACACTAGTTGGCAGAACAATAAAAAGCTGTCTAGATCAAAAAATAGAGTATAGCAGCATAAGCCTCATTCCATTTCTCTGATAAGAGCTAAATAACAAAGCTGTCACTGAAGAATGGACATAACTTATAGAAATCTGGCTTTCGTTTCGGTTTTGCTTTTACAATTTTACAATTCTGGAGAGACGCCTCTCCTTTGTACTGTCCCAGTAGCAACCTTTTCCTTAAATAAATTTTAAATTCATCTGTCTCATCATTCCAATGCTGCCATTGTTACCCCATTAGCTCTGGGGCTGGATCACATATTCAAAAATAAAGCCACGCATTCTGCAGAGATTTGCATGGCGGTACAATGTACAGCTAATGTATTGCTTCAGAATATGAATGCATAACTACAAATAAGTACATCTGTTTGTATGCTGGCATTTACTTCGGCACATGAAATCCGATTAACAAAACCTCAGAGCATTAAAGGAAACACAGATGAAGAAATATATCAGCCAAAATTCAAAGAAAAGCAGAATGGAATATAAACTGGAAGAGTACCAATGTGATGAAGTAACACGTGAATCTGTTTCAATCCCCAAATGACTTTAATATATTTTAAATAGTTTTTGTATACAAAATTGTGTATACAATTGTGTCATACAAGGTATCTTAAACTAGAATGAAAATTAAGAACATCCTAGCCTTTAGCTGAGGATAATCCAAAGAGAACTGTTTTATGGCTTCTGTCTGCTCAGATAAGGCAGTGCATCTGCCCTTGCAAGTTATTCTCACCTTCAGTAAGTGTAGAAAAGATTAATTTATTACTTCCTGACATTGGTTATCCTCAAGTTTCTATTCCATTCTGCAATTCTTTGAATCATCCATACATTCCTAATGCTCCATTCTCAAAAGTAACACTATAAATAATATTTTGTGTCAATCATCTCATCAATATTTACAATAAATGACCGACACTATTTAATTTAATACTCTAGAAAACAGTCTTTAGCTACCAATATATCTTTCTCTATTGGTGTAGAAGAAACTGCTCTTGGAGGCTGGGTTCCATCAAGAGATGGAAGCTGTTCTTCAGTAAGGTCTTGCTGCCTGAGACACAAAAAAAAGAAAAAAAATATGCATCATATTCTTCAGATACATTTTACTGGCATAAGTAATATATGGCCATCCTACGTGTCAGTTGTGAACAAATAAAACAAAAAAAGTTAACTGCCAAAACTTTACAATGAGCACAAAACATTTCAATTCAAAAAGAACACTGTAGCACGTGACCAAGTTTGTATTTTACCTGTTAAGGTTCAGCTTTTACAATTGGTGATATAATTCATGCTCATATACATATTTTTACTTTGCAATCAAAATTTTAAAATAATTTAATTTAGAAATCTGGTTCACATCTCAAAAAG
Source organism: Calidris pugnax (assembly GCF_001431845.1). Lineage (NCBI taxonomy): Eukaryota > Metazoa > Chordata > Aves > Charadriiformes > Scolopacidae > Calidris > Calidris pugnax. The sequence continues at coordinate 17,725,810 of NW_015090990.1, read as the reverse complement.
GAAAAACACATTATTCATAGATAAGGAAACTCACAATATAATGTTAACAAGAGCACTTCTGAAACTTTCATGGGTTTTTCTCAGAGGGCTGCCACTCGGCAATGTAGAAGCTGATGGTCCAGCACCTGCTTCGTTTTCTCTAGAATCCTGTCTCTTGTGTCTGTTGCATCTGAGCTTCAAATATTCTCCTTGCAGAAAATACATTTTGAAATAAAGTTTTTTAAAAAAAGTTGAAATGTATCACACATGTTTATGTTTCTGAGAGGTTTTCTTTAGTAGGACTGAAAATGTTAACCTTACCTGGTGAATACTCATTTTTTACAGTAAACTCATCTGACTCGTCATCTTTCTGTTCTTTGCTCAGGCAGAATGAAGGACAAGTCTGCTGCCATAGTGGTTTAGACCTTGCCTGGAATAAGTATTTTATATTTTAGGTTTATACTTCTTGTAGGTGCTACAAAATTTCTTAAATACAGTAAATAAACTGTAGCCTAATATACAGCAGGAATAAGGCAGCATAAAAACGACACAATAAACAACTACCTATATGTTGCCCTCAAATTCTAAATATCCACAGAGACAAGTGTGTTAAACTTATATGTAAATATTTGTAAACTCTCTAGTTTTATACCTTACTTAAATATTTTCAAAGTTGTTAAAATACTCCACTTTCAGTGTTTTCCAAATACTGAACTATCAACAACGCTCCACATACAGACATAATACACATAGATAATATACATACATAGTGCAGAGAGAGAGAGAATATATACTTCAGCATATATTTGAATGAGAACCATGGTCTTTATACAACCATGCTATGACACATATTTGAAAATGAAAGAATACAAAAACAAGCCAACAAAACTACCTGAGACAACTGCGGTAGTAAGTTCACTGTTCTCTTTGCCAGTCTCTCTTTGCCACTTGGACTGGGTTTGGGAAAAAAAAAAAAAAAAAAAAAAAGGAAAATCACAACTAGACATTTAAACTACTACTAATAGTAGACTTCCGGGAATACTTAAAACTTGTAATCTAGCTATCATTCCATTTTTAACTCTTCTATAGTAATTTTTATACATACAATTTCATATCACTTTCCCTTTTCTTTCTGGAGTGTTTCCATGTAGAATTCAGCTGTCTCAAATGTCTTTGAAAAAAATCACAGCTCTGAAAAATTAATTTTAGGCTGGGAAGCACTTGTGTTGTCTTTTTGCCAAGATATACATTAAAGCATTATGAGAAATGATGAAATAATACAAATAAATAATTAATTTTTTTATTCCCCTCCTTCGGTCAACATTTTTTTTAAAAACAGAAAATGTCCTTTTTTTTTCTAAACCATAAACTTTCATTTATGAACACCCAGTATCTTCTGCTTTTTCACAATGCTGATCCCTCAGAATCAGACATAAAAGCTGTCTGTCCAGAAGCACCCTCTGACCATGCCCCAGACCCTGGCTAGCACATTTTAGCAAGGTACAGCACCTTGCTACAAACAAACAAGACAATCTAGTTGTAAACTTATTTAAAATTGGCTCTAACGCAACTGCCTTTGGCTACTGCAGTTCTCCTGTTTCATAGCACCGCCAATACCAATACTGCTGGCACTGCCCACACGGCCTCCTTCCACGCAGCTGCACTTGCAGTAATGCTACATGTCTGTGATACTGCTTTGCTTTTATGCAAAGGCTATAATGGCGGAAAGATCCAAAGCACAGAAAATTTGTGTAGATATACCCGAGCTGCCCTTAAACAAGTGGAGTTGGCTATCATTTTCAACACAATCACTGTGATGTAGAACTCACATAAGTTATAGGCACTTTACTATTTACATGAATTTTGCAGACACGGATTAACTCCAGCAATTCTCAGGTGAGCCAAAAACCAAATCAGGCTCCAAAGAAAACCTTCAAAATACAGGACTCTGACAACAATAAAAATGTATAGACATTCATTATCAGTTGTTAGCAGCCTCTTTAGTGGGACACTTAGACTAATCCGTGGTCCAATTTACGAAAAAGAAGCAAACTCCTGCAAGCTATAAGGAGTTCTCCCCTGAATGTGATGGGGAGAAACTCCTTGACTACCATTAGCTGCAAGAGTCCTACAAAATGTTTTAATTAACTTGTTTCAAAATAAACAGCACTACTCTTCCAATAAACAAAAGATCCATCCTCCTCCATTCTCTCCCCAGATGAGATTAAACACACCTGGCTTCCCTTTGAGTAGAGCTCAAAATACCAGGTGAATTAAAGTACTCTAAACACCAGGCAGGTCAATTTTGCTGTTTTTAATATAGCTTTTTGGCAATCACAGAAAAAGTGTCTGAAGACTTTGCCAAAATAACCGAATATCTCTTTGGGTCCCACATTTAATGCTCTCGCTAGTTTATCTTAAATTCCATGGTCCACGTGCAAGGTTTTTCACGCATTGAAATTCTAACACCCATAACAGTCTCATAGTCTGCAGCAACACAGATGATGAACTTATTTCTGCATAAATGCACGAAAAGCAGTATTATAACCAATACAGAAAGATTTACATGACAAGCCTCCTTTTTGTCTGGTAATTGGAGCAGTTGTAACTCTATTGGGAAAATATGAAGCCACATATTTCCTTGCAGTCTAACATATTCAACTGCAAAAAGATTCCTAATACAGAATGCGTAACAGCTACCAGTCTTTTATAATACTAGCATGAATACATCTCCTAATAGCATATTCGCACTGCATCATAAAACTACTGCTTACCAAGCCAATAAGCCTATAGGATGCAGCAAAGCCTATAGAAAGAGTTTGGATTGGTTTGGATACAGGTCTATACAAACATGCCTGGATAGAATCATAGAAAAAAAAATAGGCTGAAAATGGCCTCTGAGGATCCACTCTCCTTCTCAAATCAGTGCTAACTACAAAAAGTTAGGTCAGATTCCACAGGGCTCGCCCAGTTGAGATTTGAATATCTCTAAAGCCACTGCCTGTCTGGGAAACCTTCTCCCTTGCATCTCACCGTGTAGAATGTCATCTTTATGCCTAGTCAGAACTTCCCTCACGGCAACTTGAGAGCGCTGTCTCACCTCCTACTGCACAACACCAAGAGGAATCTGGTACCATTTTCTCTCTAGTTCAGGCACTGGAAGACACTAACTATATTCCTCTGCCACCCTTTCTTCTCCAAGCTGAAGACATAGAGTTCCCTCAGATTCTCCTCACACACCAAGTGCTCCAGCCCCCTAACCATCCAAGTGATGATATGATGGATACTGCGTTTGTCCAGAGTCCATCAGCTGCTGGACCAGAGCTGGCTCAGGCAAAGTCATCTTAGGTGGTTCTGAACCTTGAGTACAGACGTGCTCTTTGTTGTTCGTGTCTTGCATAATAAGATTGAAATATAAACCTGATTGTTTCTCTAGTCCAGATTCTAAAGCAGATGGCGAATACAATCTAATACCCTCTGAAGGGAATGGATGGGGGAAAAAAACATAATCTGTTGTATATGAGAAAATGTTTTTGAATTCCTGGAAGAATATTATTTATTTCTTTCAGTGACAAGTCTTAATTATTAGATTCCTGGTTAGAAACAAACAAGAGAAACCTGGGTATTTTTACAAACAATAGGGCCACAAAAATGACTAAGACTATAGCTTGTCTTCATACACAATACTACACAGTTTTGTTTATATTTTATTAGAAACAAAATTAGAATTCAACACGGCAACTTACACCTCTGAGCTGCTGGTATTGATAAATTCAGTGCTGAAATTTGTTCCACTGAAGACAGTGCCAATATTTTAAAATATTATATTGCAAACTTACTACTGGCAATAATATGTACTAAAAAGAGAGCCCTGGACAGGATTACCTCAGGTAGTTATGAGCAGCCAAGTCACATGCTCAAATATGCACCTCAAGAAGTAACTCACTCAAAGAAAAATTGGTGAACTTTTAATTCACTGAAAGAAGTTTCTGAATGATTTCACTTAAAGTGTCTCACACATTTAATTAGAGGTAAACAAATCTGAATGAGGACATCAAACCCAAAAGAGACTCAAAAGAACAGGATTGACTTACTGACAGAACATGATTTAAGAGGGCAGTCTTCCTTATAATTACACTAACCAACTACAACCCAATCAGGCCGCTAAAGAAATAATACAAATTAGTGTTGGTTAATGGCCACTTATTTAAAGCTACATTGATAGCTAAGTTTCCATTGGCTCCAGTATTTAAGCTTCCTGCAATTCTAGAAACAAATTGTATTAATTAAAATCTCTTAACAACTCATGTTTAAAAAACAAAATTTAAAAACAAACAAACAAAACCCAGAAACCAAACCAACCAAACAAAAAAAAAAACCCAGGAGAGGGCTTATGACATAACACTTGGTACCAAGCTAAAGACTGAGATTCATTTCTGAGGTTTATAATGGGATACCTTCCAGAGAGAGTTACCCTGTCTGAAAACACTACAGGAACACCAGCCCAACCAAAAATATCTATTTAAATTTGCATTGCTAAAGTAATTAAAGGAAATCTGGGCAGCTGCAAGCAACTACATTGCTTCTAAAAACCTCATTTGAGGAGTTCATTGCACAGACACCACAGTTTAACTTTTTGGAGTGTTATCAGCCACAACCAGCCTGCAACTAACGGGGAGGTGTCTTGAAGTCTTTCTCTACAAACACGGCTGCCCCCCCAGGTCTATCATTTGATTGAATGCCAGGGATAAAAACCGTAGTTTCAGAAGCTGAATTCAAGCTTGTTGTTTAAGGTTTCAAAGAAAAAAAAACCGCTTGTCAGATGAGACCAAGCGCCCCCTCCCGCACCCTAGCGTTCTGCTCTCTGCCCGGGCGCTTCTCCTCAGCCAGGCGGCCGGTGCCCGGCACCCCCTCCCGCCCCACAGCCCCCTGCGGAGCCGGGGGCCGCGACGGGACCCCCAGCTCCCGCCTACCCGAGCCAGGGCAGACGCTGTCAGCTCCGGGCGGAGCTCGGCCCGGGGGCTGCCCGGCTGCCGCTGTGTCCCCTCAGTCCCCGGTACCTGTCGTGCGGCCATGCCTGACGCGGCCGTGTTGGGACGAGGCCGTTACCTGGCAACGCCCAGCGCAGCCGTTACCGGCCGCCGCCGCCGCCGCCCTGGCCGCGCGCGCAGCGAAGCCCAACGGCCGGGCGCGAGCGGCCGGGCGCGAGCCTGTGGGACAGAGCGGGCAGCGGCCGGGCGCGAGCCTGTGGGACAGAGCAGGCAGCGCTCGCCCCGCTCAACTGTCGCTCCTCGCCTTCTCCGGCAAAACGTACCGCCGCTAATTACAGCCGCCTCATCAGTCCTCCAGTTTGTAATGCGTTACCTAAACGCGTGGTCTCGTGGAAGCCCAACCCACGGGAGAACGAGAGAGAAACACCCGCAAATTGAAGCCAAGGGACAGGTTTCTTTCAGCAGCCGAGGTCACTCACAAAGGCACAGCTGCATTTGGTGAAGTACCCTCAAGTTTCAACACAGCTGCCCACTCAGGTGTTACTGATTGAAGACATGCATCAACAACAGAACTGATTACACCTGTGATCATAGAACCATCTAGGGCCAAAGGGACTTAAGGATCAAGTCCAAACATTAACCTAACACTGCCAAAAACATACTAAACCACGTCGCTAAGCACTAACCTCCTTTCAGGACATTGTAGACAGCAATACGGTCTCCCCTCAGCTTCCTTTTCTGCAGATTAAACAACCCTGGTTCCCACAGCCATTCCTCTTTCTTTTCCACGGGGCAGCTCTCCAGCCACTCTTACCCCAAGCCTCTAGCACTGCATGGTTGGTTTTAAGCTATTGCAATGTATTGGAGCTATGGCAAGCTGAGTTTCACCTTTGCTGTTATTTCACTAAGATTGTCTTTCCGTAGAAAATGTTTGATACCCTTTTGAGGCCCGACAGTTTCAGGAAAATAAGGATAGTTAATGCTTTGAGTAGCATGTGCTGTTTAGGCAGGTATTCCTTCTTACCTTTTAGATGAACTGAGGTGTATCAATAAGCAAATGCAGCTGCTTGTCTTTAGGCAAAGCAGTGAGACATGTGTGCTCCAACTAAACATGCAAAAGAACTCACCTGTGCTTGCAAAATCATTCTTAATGAGCTCTAATGGCTGCACCAGGGTGTCTAAACCACAACAGCAACCAAAGATTTTTCAGGTGCCACATCCTGCACCAGCCCATCTACTGCACAACAAACATAGTATTTAAACAACCTGCCACCACCCTCACCCCGTCCCCCCCTCAAGTCAGTGAATTAAGGAATAAAAGAAAATATAAATAAAAATATCTTTCAGTTTCATTGGTAGTCAATGGGTGTTGGACGCATTATGAACCTGATGCTTTGTCCAATCTAAATAAAATACTGGTATGGCTGGTGTGACTTCTAACACTTTGCTGTGAGCAGGTTCGGATTTCAATGGGATCTGAAACAGCTCTTAAAATGTTAGGAAGTTTGTGAATTTTAAATGCAAGGTTTTGTTGTTTTCACAGTAGCAACACATAAAAGGTAGCACTACATTTTACAGTGGAGTTAGCCTGCTGGAAAACCCCTGTAAATGAGTTATGGCCTGTAACCAACCTCGTGAACAGTACACAGAGCATTGTAAGAGTCTATATATCAAGTTTTAAACATAAAAGCCCCTTTATTAAAATACCACAGGCAAAGAACCAGTAGGGTATTTTTGCTTTGTCCAGCTGTAGAAAATTCAACATCACTTGGAATTCCCAGTGCATTTTCTAAAACAGTACCAAAGCCTGGTTTTGATTTTGAAATGAGAAATACCCTCATACTCAACATATCTTAGGAAGATTCAAACAAGCTGTATGCTGTACTAGCTATAATATACAACAGTCCAGCTGGAAAACATGCAAAGGGAAATCCTTGCTATTTCTCTTTAATATCGACTCATTCAACTATTAGAAACTATATCTACAGAAGGCAGTAGGATGTTTAGTGTACATTTTGTTTTTTCATTGTCTGCCTAGGAAACTGGAAATAGCACACCTGCTCATAACCTTCAGAGGGGGAAAGACACATTTAGGTTGCTAATATTAGGAACATTATAGAGAAAATTCATGTGTATATAGTCTTTATCGGAAGAACTTCCTTCTTACAGAGAACTAAGAACTTCTTAGTTCTAAGAGGGAACTTAGAACTTCAGGAACTACTTGCTGTTTATTCTTTTTCCCTTTTCCCCTGCATTTCATTCTTTCTTTACATAAACACAATACCAGCTGATTTTAATCAGATTCTCCAAGGCCACAGGAGGACAAGTGGAAAAAAATGGTTTACAAATCTTTTTGCCTTCTTGTGCTTGGTTAACATCTCACTTTCATCTGAAATCCCATACTCATACGTAATAAAACAATCTAAATCTAACTTCAGAGATCAAAAGAGTAAAATTGCAAAAGGATGAAGAAGGCAGTACATACAAATATAAAGTAAGTACTCCTCAGCAGCTGTTTTAGAACGGTACTAAAAGCAATTTTAAAAATGGAGCAGGCTATTAAAAAAAAACCCAACCCATTATTAGTAGCCAAAGTTAATAGAACATAGGCAGTCAGTATCATGTAGTTCATAAATTGTTATATAATAAACAGTTTGCAAAGACTGTAGCACAAGTGCAACAAAAAAGAATCAATGACCCAGTAAAACTAAGTACAGGAAATAGAAATTTTTTTTATCATTAAGTTTTCATTTTCTGAAGGATTCAATGACTTGGTGTTTTCATTCTACCTTGATGCCTCAGTTAAATTCTGAAGTGCCAGTAATCAAGAATACATTTCTTTCTCCCTTCAGAGGCAAAAGTATTAAAGAGGAGTTAACAATGTGCTTTACTCCATGGAATTAACAAAACTTAAGCCAAAATACCATGTACAGTGAAGTATTTTACTGACCAGATGTTTTGTTTTTAATGTGAAAAAAGTGATCCTTCATTTTTTAACCAAAGTAGTTACTGGTAAGCTTTGTATGTTTTGATTAGAACAAATAAATAATGTTTGAAATGTCAACAAATGTAGTAACTTCTGTGTATACAAATATAAAAATTCTCAGATTTGGGTATTGCTTTAAAAATATTTTCAGGAAGGGGTTTTTCCTTCCCCAGAGGTTTCAGATGGCAGACTGAAAGACATTAACTAGCATGAAAATGGAACAAGATGTTTGAATGCGATGGAATCACAGCTTCTTAGATGTCTACAGCTCGTCTCTCAAAGTTGTTTTCCTAAATCGCTCCAGTGGTTACAGCAATCTCAACTGAACACTAAGAGTACATACTTAAGCTTATTCCCACATAATACCTTTTCTTTTACTCCGCTTCATCTAAAATGCCTTTTATTTATTTTTTTATTAGATGTGTATAGATGTATATATTTTAAGTTCTGTCACATTTAGCCTTTATATACCAGTCATCAAAATTAAAGTTTAAGGGTTTTAAATCAAGAGTTGATGCTTAAAGTCTATTATGTTCATAGGCAGGACATGAATTTTGGACAGCACTTAAAATGCAGTTAAATGTGATAATTATTTCAAAAGACGATGAATTTAACACTTCTACTCACCATTCATGGTGAGACATGACACTTTAGGCAAGTTTTCAGTGGGAAAAATAATAAGGATATATTTTTCAGCTCAAATTTTTTCAAAAGACAAACCGAGGTCTATATGTTTTCTTGTATACCTTATTTTTGTCACACGTAGACTAAAAATATAGAAGCACAATTATAAGCAGTGTTTTTGTAAGTGAGAAGTAATTCCTATAAAATACTAGAAAATTTCCACCATTTGAAAATACTAATTTTTTTTCAACTGCATGACCTCCATTAAATCAGGTTGCGTTATACAGATCTTGAGTACAGAATATTAAATGCATAAAAATCTAACTGAAGAAAGGACTAAAATAGCATTTTCTTCCCTAAAAGAAGAGTGATCGTTCTTTACATATTGACTGTAAAATCGTTCTCAGAAACACGTGTGCTGTAAGAAGCATGTGTTTAGTCAGATGCAAACAAAGCAAGTTACAGGCCAGAACTCATGGCTATTTCATCTTCGCAGCCCGTCTGAAGGAACACTAGAATGAGCTTGAGCACCTACCACTGCCAGTTTAGAAAAGAAAAAGGAGTCTTTATTTACTAGCAAGACTGTCATAACACTAAAGGAAACATGACTACTTTGTGGTCAGTGTAGGTTTGCTGACTTACTGACTCTGGCTGCAAGTCGGTTTGTCACAGGAAGACTGCTCACACTCTTCTCAAAGGTGAAGTCTTCATTTCACTGGAAGGCAACAGTTTTGTCACAGGTGTTACTGGGTCAAAACATCATCCTTTATCTTCCTTCTTGTGAAAGCAACAAAACCAAACGCTCTCACATGAAACAACTGATTCTTTGAATACTTTTTATAATAGTGTAGCCTTTATTTATTAGGGCTAACACTAGGTAAGACTAACTAGGTAAGAATTTTTATGTCATAATTCATGTATCTGCTTTTGATTAAGAAATTTCCATATACTTGGACATACTGGTAGGTGACTCAGCAATTCAGCCTTGTAATATTACCATTAATTTGGTAGACTTTCCACACAATGACTCATTTTGCATCTTGCTTGCTGCTCCAGTGCTGAGTGAGCCAAGCAGTATTTTCAAGCCTGTCAGCTGCCAGGTTCTTAAGGCACAGGATGATTGGTTGCTGAAACAAATACTCGCTAATTGCACACTTTTATCTTGCCCCAATTTTAAAATATATTGTTCTAAGCATAACTCACCTTACTTGGCAAGAGCACAAGCACAACTGTCCCGGTAAGAAGGCGGTCAGCTGTTATCTAGATGACTCATTTATCTAGCATGTCTCCTTCCTTAGAAGGCCTTTCGAAAAGACAGAAATTTCAACCTGTCTCAGATCACCACTAGTGTTAAAAATAATAGTTTGTTTTCTAGATGTCTTTAAAAAAATAAAAAAGAAAAAGAAAGGCAGTGCTTCCAACAAGAACCTTCAATGCAGAAAACGTAAATATTCAGATAATTTCTGAACTTAATGCTGCAAGCAACACCAAACCAAGCTCATGAATACACTATTTCATTCACTAAAAAGAAAGCCCATTTGTGCATTTCTAACAATGAGAAAGCTTTCATTTTGTCAATGAAACACGCCTTTGTAGGAAACATCATCCAGGCCACAATGAGTTACCTCCTCTTTGGAGTATAATTCCTTTTCTACAAGAAAAATGTTTTGTTTTTAAATTCAATTGAAAATGAAACAGATGTACAATTAGAATCCTAGGAGGCTAACACATGCCACAAACATTCCATTTAAGTTTCTTTACATGGTTATTCAGCAAAGGCCATTAGAATATAACATAAAAGGTATCACCTCAGTAAATACTGCAAGACATAACTAGACCATTCAACATTTTATGTATGAAAAGCAGGCGTATGTAAAAGAGTTCCAGGAAGTTAGCTGGTAAGTTCATTATTCATCAGGAGTAGTCAGCATGGATTCACCAAGGGGAAGTCGTGCTTGAGCAACTTGATAAACTTCTGTGGTGGAATGACTGGCTGGTAGATGAGGCAAGAGCAGTGGACATTGCCAGCCTAGACTTCAGCAAGGCCTTTGACACTGCCTCCCATAAGATCTTCGTAGACGAGCTGTTGATGTATGGGCCAGATGAGTAGACAGTGAGGTGGACTGAAAACTGGCTGAAAGGGGGTTGCTGATCAGTGGAACAAAGTCTAATTAGAAGTCAGTAACAAGCAGTGTACCCCAGGGATCAATCGTGTTCAACATCTTCATTAATGATCTGGATGATGGGGCAGAACATACCCTCAAGCAAAGCTGCAGATGACACAAAACTGGGAGGAATGGCTGGTAACACCTGAGGGTCATGCTGCTATTCACAGGGACCTCTGCAGGCTGGAGAAATGGGCTGACAGGAACATCATGAAGTTCAACAAGAAGCACAAAGCTCTTCACCTGTGGAGGAACAATACCATACACTGATACATGCTGGGGCCACGCAGCTGGAAAACACCTTTGCAGAAAAGGACCTGGGGTCCTGGTGGACACCAAGTTGAAAATGAGCCAGCAGTGAACATGCCCTTGCCACAAAGAAGGCTAATGGTTATCATGCACTGCATTAGGCAAAGTACCACCAGCAGGTTGATGGAGGTGATCCTTCCCTTCTACTAAGCACAGGAGTGTGTCCAGTTCTGGGCTTCTCAGTATAGAGAATACAGAGATATAGACATACCTGGCGGTCCAACGAAGGGCCAAAAAGATGATTAAAGGACTGAAGAATCACTCCTATGAGGAAAGGCTGAAGTAGCTGGGACTGATTAGAGAAGAAAAGGCCCAGAGGGGACCCATGACAGGGCAAGACGGAATGGGCACAAACTGAAACACAGGAGGTTCTGTCTGAACATAAGGAAATATATTTTTTACTGTGAGGATGACTGAGTGCTGGAACAGGTTGCCCAGAAAGGTGGAGTCTCCTTTCTTGGAGATACTCACAAGTCATCTGGACATGGTCCTGGCCAACCAGGTCTAGGTGGCCCTACTTGAGCAGGGGGGTTAGACAACATGACCTCCAGGGGTCCCTTCCAACCTCAACCATTCTCTGATTCTGTGAAGAAATGAAAACACAGAAGTTTTGAAAAAAGGCAACGTTTATTTATTTATTTTAATATAAAAAGGTCATAAACTGCATAGAAATATGACTTCAGTCACCTTAAAATGTTATTCATCACTCATTTACACTTGGTAATTCCCAGTAATATGGCAAGAAGCAAGATGGGCTAACAATTGTCTACAATGTATGTATTTACATTCAATTGAAGTTATGCATGCACAGTAATATTTTTAAATAAATCAAACTCACTGATCCAAACAAAATCTGATTCAAGGTATATTTTAAGTTTACAAAAAGTACAAATAAAATCTTCAAAACTTAAGTTTCTCGGATAAGACTAATTTTCATTTATTTAAATTTAAAGATAAGTTAGCTCCAAAAGTTGTAAGAAATGTAAACATCAGATACCAGGATAAAAATTTTAAGGAATAACAACTTTGTCATAAAGTGCTGGCATATGCTTTCAGGTTGATTTTCCAGATGTTAAAAATAGAATATTAATGTACAAAGCCTTTCACAAGCTTCCTAGCTGTAATTTCAGTACAGTAATATTTTTGTAGAATTTTAAAATTTAAAAAATTTATAAACATTCTTTTCTACCTTTATCCATTAGAGCTTTTTGATATAACTCTTCTTTATCTTAACTGAACTTTAACTTCCGAGTATGCATAAAATAGTTCATACTTCATATTTTTAATTTATCCAGTTCGAATTAGACTCCATGCTGGTGAAAAAAACCAAAATGTTAGATAAGACTCCAACTGGGAAAAGCCAAGGACTTCGAAAAGTTATGGTATAAGCTACGTGAAAACAATCCAACAACTGCCTCCAGCAAAGTAATTTTATAATTATATGTATTATCAATACCACTGAAAAAAGTTACATGAGAATTAATACATAGAGGAGACTGTGTGGTTCATTTATACCTAGACATCTGACCTTCATCCATGCTGAATAGATCTGTTACTTCACATGATATTAAGTCTTGGAAAACTTTTACTTCTGTTGCCTCTGAACCCTGTACGATGAGATTCCTACTGGCTGTTGGTACTCAGGCTGCCAAGGGGCTGCCAGGATGGAGACTGCACTGGAGCAACCACGAAGCAAAACACTGATTTTGAATCCGCTGACTGGCTGCGCATAGGCAACGCTACCTTTAAAAGGCTGTACCTGGCTGGGGACAGGTGAAGTGATTAATTAGTGCAGTGAATCCTTCCCGGCCAAGGACCCTTGACTGTATTTGCTTCTGTCTCCTTTAATCTCACATTTATTCCATGGGGTCAGGCATACAGCATAATGGGTGCTTGGTCATCATGATATTCTCGTGATACTGTTTGGGTTGTTGTTCTAACCGTGGTTAGTTATATACTGACAGTAACTGTGAGTTGTGCTAATCTAGCTCTTCAATTAAAACTTTTGTTAAAATGGATAACCTCTTGGCCTAACGTTTCTTATTCACAACTCAAAAATCATGACAACTAATCTAAATAAATAAATTGGGTGAAATTAGGTAGGCGAGATGGAGCAATGAATTAGACTTAAATTGTCTATCAGAAATGTCACCTCCCCTTTCTGAAATCTAAGCAACACAATTTCCATTTTTATTGGATCGTGACAACTTCTTCTGACAAACGTAACCTGAAAGAGAGTCTTACATGCCTTACACCTCAGTCAACTTCTCACTTGTCAACAAGAATGTCACCCAAAATAAAGACAACAATCCTGAATTCCCCCATGCATTATGGTGATACCTTACATTGAAATCTAAGTAAAAAAAAACAACACCAAATTGTGCTTTCCCTCTGCAAAGAAAGATAAAAATATGACCTCCTACCACTCATTATGTTCACCTCTCATTAATATATTGTTCCCAAACCTCAATCTGCCTAACTATTGACAAGTCCACAGGCACACCTGAAAAAGATTATCAGATTGTGATATTTTATTATACAAACCAAATCCAAATCAAAGACGATTAAGTCTAAACTCTGAGGAGTGGAAAATCCCAAAAGTATATTAAAGTGCCATTTGCTCTCAAATTATTTATAAGAGTTTTACTGCATTCCTTACACAAAAAGACTTCCAGCCTCAGTGTCATGATTAGGATTTTATCTTGTCAGTATTAGTCTCAGGCTGTTATGGCATGATTGGTATTTGCTCTAAGTCAAAACTTGACACAGGCACTGCTTCCTCAGTGCCTACAAAAGGAAGTGGAAGGGATATAACTTAGGAAAATAAACTCACTAAACAAACCAAGTTTAAGGCTTAAAACAATTATTAGGTAGTTTGTCTTTAAATACTAACACACTGCAGTCCATTTCTCAGAGCGGGCATGAAGCTAAGCTGTTATGGATAACAACAACTGACAGAAATATGCGCTGCATTTCTACATTAGAGGGGCATAATTACAGGCTTTTAATTGCAGCTTCACTGGCAAAAAATGCTTATTTTCAGTTTATTCAGTTATTTTAACTCTAAAGAAGGTTTGTGATTTGGGTTTCTTTGGCGGTTTGGGTTTTTTTTTGTTTTGTTGGTTTTGGTTTTTTTTAAGATGAGGAATAGCTCAATACAGGTAGACAATACTGTTTCAGAGGTTTGATGAAAGCAAACTAATAAGTGTATGATATTTACGTCAGCACGGGACCCTCATCCTCTTCAAATATAACTTACTGATAAGAAGCAAAGGATCACTAATGCAAGGACTGACAGTCTACCCGTCTTCTATTTAAGCATTCCAGAGATCCAGCACAGGAAAAAACACAGAATATGCATTATAATCCCTAAGTGAACCAGATCTATGAGGCAGAAACACTTAACTACTAATGATCCTAGAGAGAAAGCAGTTTTTCAAATGGCCCCAAGAGATGTATCATAGTCCCAAAACATACCAACTTTGGCTTCCATTTAAAGCAATGAGAATGGTCACAAAGAAGCCCAGTAAAACAGCTAGATTCAGTTTCCCTGCTTAGACCAATTTCTTATTAAGGCTAGTCATAAAAACGTGCACATATTCTGTTTGGCAAAGCTTGAGTTTGTTTAAACTCATTTTCAGGTTTTAATTTGTTCATTCTGGCATCATTTTTGGACTAAAACTTGAAAAGTGCAAAAATATTTAATTATATCTTCTTAAAAAAAAATAATTCATTTTATTGGTGCAACAACCCCAGTTTCTCAGGAGTTAAATCCATTGCCAGCAATGGATAGAAAAGGAAGCACCAGCATAAAAGAATCAAAGTGCATTTCCAATATGCCAATGCTGCATAAATTGGCAAGCCATAATCTTATATTCGCCACTGGAATAGATTATGCTAAATTCACTTCATAAAAGTCTATATTACACATTAACATATGAAGTCTGTCATGAAGTCTTGGGGATACTGTAATGAATCATCAAAACGGAAGCGTTTGGAGACTGTACTGCTGTCCTCTGGGATGTTTTCTTTGTCTTCCTTGTTGCTACAGGTACCATTACAACTGGATTTTACGCTCCGCTCTTCTAAACATTTTGTTGTGTGTCCTGTCATCGGAGAAGAGCAACAAGTTTCTTCAGGACTACACAAGAGTATGAACTCCTCTTGCTGCAACCACAAATGAGAAAGACAGGCTTCTGCTGTGGGTCGTTCCCTTTGAAAGAGAAAATGGTAAAGTTACTTAAGTTGATTTCAGAAATACTGCTGAGTGTCAGGTAAGATTTTTATCACAACAAGGAACAGGTATTTCTTAGCTGGTATTCATAGTCCCTCAGAATGTTTTCAACATTATATATATATGTATATATGTGCATGTGCTTATGCTTTTGAAGACCACTGTAAATAGGGAGGCTAATGAATATTCAGTCTTCAGGTTTTCAAGGAGGGCCAAATAACATGATGTCATCAACTCTATGTGACATTTTGCAGTCTTTTACTCTTGCAATTCATCAAAAACTGGTGTAAACCCTTCCAAAATGTTATTACTAAACAAGCCACAAACTTGCAAAACTGTTCATTTGGATAACCTACTGAAGTGCTACCAAAGGTTTCATCATGTTCTGCATTGTTAAGTTCATAGAATGGTTTGGGTTGGAAGGGACCTTAAAGACCATCTAGTTCCAACCCCCCTGCCCTGGGCAGGGACACCTCCTGTTTGATCAGGTTGCTCAAAACCCCATCCAGCCTGGCCTTGAACACTTCCAGGGATGGGGCATCCACAGCTTCTCTGGGCAACCTGTTCCAGTGCCTCACCATTCTCACAGTGAAGTATTTCTTCCTGGTATCTAATCTAAATCTACCCTCTTTCAGTTTAAAACCGTTACCTGTTTTTGGTTGCTTTGTTTTTTGGCTGGTATCTAATCTAAATCTACCCTCTTTCAGTTTAAAACCGTTACCTTTTTTTGGTTGCTTTGTTTTTTGGGGTTTTTTTTAATCTATTTATTTATTTATTTTTACTCCATGTGCTGGTGCAACAGTTAAAAAAAAATAATCCAGATTTAACGCAGGAACCACAGACACAGTTAATGTCTGTAATTCTACCACTCTCAAATACTATCATCTAAAAGTTTAGCTACTTTGAATGGCACTTGATTAAAGTCTAAATTTCAAATGAACACAAAGTTACAGAAATGTGCCTTACAAACAAGAAGTTTGTACTTTTCATCAAGAACATTTTTTTAAAAGACTGAACATGGCAAAACACTATATATTTCTGAAGAATATACATTTAGTCACAAGACTGTCAAGTTTTTATATAAAAAAACACAGAAAACCATATTATAGATAAGTCAGCAAACTGTATCAAAAAGATTGCATTTTTTATCTCCAAATTGTGCAAGAAAATGTTAAATTATAGACAAGAACGTGACCTTTCTAGAATATATTTAATTAGATTTCTTAATAATCTGTCCTCTGAATTCAAATATAAAGAAATTCAAAATACAGAACTCAAAGCACCAGCCTGGCTACACAATAATAGCCAGAAAGTGAAGCAAAGATGCTTTTTATACATTATGGAAAAGCATAAATCTAGACTATTAAATAGCCAGCTACTAATACCAATGCATTGTAAAATGTCTGACTGATCATATCAGTGGTATTAGGCTCCCAAATAAAAAATCACATTTTTTAACGTGTTCCAACAAACATAAAAGATAAGATTCTTGCCTGGAGGAGTTTGTTACTTACTCTGGATTTTTAATGAGAAGTTTTTGAACAAAGTCTTTGGCAGGCTGTGAAATTGATGAAAATGTTTCTTCTGAATAATCCACATTAACTTGAGATATATTCAGGTAAGTTTCTTGATTATCAGCTCCCACAAATGGAGATTCTTGCGTTAGCAGCATGTATGAAATTACACCTATGTTCCTGAGGTAAGAACACAACATATAATTGTACTAGGATACCGAAACAATATACCCTCATATTTATTGTGCTGCAGATCAAAATTCCTGATGTATGCTACACTCCAAGAATTAGAAACATCATGTGGTATCTCACTTTTATGTGTTTCAAGCATGTATGCACATGCACACACAAGGAAAGCTATGTGTATAGCTCAGTGAAGGGATTTTTGAAAATTGCTTACTTTCAATACACCCCCTTTTCTTCCAATTGACATTGTTAGGAAAAAGAAATATATCACTTTTTCATGGCCCATTTTTGGAAACATGGGAATTCTGGATGATAAAACTGCAAAACAACAGACTTGCTAATTTGCATGTAAATAAAGCCACATCTTTCACTGCACTTCTGGATGAAGCATCGAAGACTGTGATTTAGTCAACTTCTTTGTACAATCAACATTTGTGTTACAATATTCTCTTACTGAGACGGTTTTCCTGAAGAATGTGAATACCACACATCACATCACACAGAAGTCATAGGTGGTTTCTTGATGCATAATAAAAATGGTTTTGTGATCTGATAGTTCAGACCTTAGTATGCATTACATTGTGGAAACATGCTGCTGGATTTGTCATTTTGAGTACCAATTGTTTGGTTTTGTATCTTTCCACAAAAGCAGACAAATAATAAGTGGTTAATAAACATTCACTAACAGATTTAATTACTATTACAAGTTGAGAAATTTGAAGGACTTTTAAAACTGAATTTTAATTATTTAGGTGCTTAAGAGCATATGACTATTTTATGTTTTTAAGAAAACATTCTCAAGTCTTCACACTAACATAGCTCATAAAATTAATAAGCTACAAAGGTATACTTAATAAAGTTGTGGATTAGTTTAAGGTACTTGTCTCTTTTTTTGTGACTCATTCTGCAGATACTGCTCTAAAGATAAGTAGAAAAGTTAAAAAACTTCTTATAATTTGTATAATATAATTATTTAATGATACAAAAGTGGGTAAGGAGGAGTGACCAAGAGTAGTTAATACCTGACACATCATCCAAGAGTAACTAATACCTAAAGCATGCTATGCAATCGTTGTTATTGTTCCCTTAGAACAAACACCTATACTCTGCATGCTCAGAAGCTACTTGCATTCCCTACTAGGTGTGCAATAGACTCATATACAGTAATTCCTGTAAGCTCTGACTTATATCCAGAGGGCTCCTTCCCCTCCCAACTCTCCCTCTCTTAGGCAGCCCTCCAACAGAGGGCATTTTTGGAAACAGGATAAAACTACGTCAGAATCTGGATCTGGGCTCTAGATTGTTAAGTGGTCATGTCTACCTCAATAAAATTAATTAATATATACAACCTACCACATATCTGTAGCTGTGGTAATAGGGTCGTAGTTTAAAATTTCTGGAGCTAGAGAAAGAGATAGGGAGAAGAAAAATACTTTAATGGATATATTATTCAAGTGGCCTTGAATCATGCACTACATTTCTAGCATTTTTTTGCCAAGCATTATTATGAGACTAAACATGCAGTTTCAATAATCAAGTTTATTATTTTCAAGCCACAGGGCTTGAAAAAAGTTATTTCCATTTGATTAGACACACTGATGCTTAACTGGTTCGCACTAACATGGCACTATATGGCCTAAAGTCTATTCTGTCCAAGTCCCAAGATATTTTCTAATCAGATGCATGCACATATAAAAGATTATTCTAAGAGGTTTTCAAGTACACAGCTTTTTAAGGGGAATGCATAAAGCCTTCTGCATGTTAACACTGCAAGGCCAGATGACCAAGCCAACAGTGGCTGCTAGCATACGCTAGATAGCAAGTTATTCACTGCAGATTGAAGTGCTCTTAACATTGAGTGTAGGCAGATCACGAAGGAAAGCTTGCCCCTCAGAGAGGACCAAGTGTTAATGGCAATCTTTCCCTTTCCGAGGAATATTTTAATCTCATTAAATGATCATGCATCAGCGTCATTCCTATTTCAATCATCGGCATTCTTTATTCAAAGAACATTTCTTTGTGCATTCTAATGCTGTACTTCAACTGTAATCAAAATAATTTAATAGCCAAAATTTCTTGTTGATTTAACAGTCTGCATCACAGTAAACACCATAGCATGAAATTAGAGGTGCACTTATTGATGTAATTTGGTATTTTTTTGGTGCAAATATCTGACTTAAAAAAAGAAGTGCTTAGAACATGTTGCCTTGTCATGTTGTTCTTTTTCCAGTAACGACCGATAACTTGATAAGCATTTTACATGAACTGCTTCTGTTTTCTCAAAACCACACATCAGAAATTGTGAAGCAATTCTTCCATACCTAGATACTCTGTTGTTCCCATGATCTGCCGCAGTTCGCTAGAATTCTCAAGCTTCCGAGACATACCAAAATCTACAATTTTTACATCACCAAGAGGATTGAGGCTGCTCAGCAAAATATTTTGAGGCTAGAATAGAAAAGATTTAATTTGCAATTAATAAAATATAAGCTGCAAAAGACCCCAATGTACTAAATGACATTTCAGTTTCTATTATGCAATACTTACTGCTAAATCTTATTTAAAAAATATTTAATCTCTGATACATACCTTTTTCACATTTTTGTTACGTATTTAACAAATGACTGATTACCATAACATTAAATTGAAGATAAAGTACTAAAATAAAAAGTCTACTGCACTCTCACCTTTAAATCAAGATGAACAATATTGTTTTCATGCAAGCAGCGAAGTCCTTCAAGTATTTGTCTTATAAGCCTTATAATATCCCTTTCACCAATTCTGTCATCCAGATCTGGGACACACAAATCAAATATTTCTCCTCCAGCAGCACTGAAACACATTCAAGAACACTTATGTTTAAATTTGAATTTTCAAGCTTAAGTGAAGAAAATTTTTATATGTAGCACTTATTTAATATATATTAATTTATCATATTCATATTCTCAGAGAGGCTGGTAATATTGTTATTGCTACTTTTTTTTTTTTTAAACACACACTTATGCCAAGACACATCATATAAGCACTTAGAAAAGGAAAAAAAAAAAAATCTGATGATGCTTTTTCTTTCCTCATAGCTGGCAACAGCAGTTGAGAGTGAAACAAAATTTTGTGGCTGAAAGCCTCCTCATGCTTTGGTACCCTCAAGCATGCTTTCCTGTAAGCAACTGTGAAGATGCCTTCAGGAAGATGAGTTCTGTCATCATTCTATAGCAGAAGAAGCCTTTCTCTTCAAGTCAAATCTAAAATGTCTTCCATTAGACCAGTTCCATAAATAATTCAAAGCAAGAAAGCCCAGCAGTATTCCTATTCTCTGAATTTGGTAGTAAAAATTTTTCATTTTTATTTTTATTTTCACATGAGGTGGCTGTGATGTAAACGTAAGAACTATAACGCAACAAACAGCTAGAGCTGCTGAAGAATATTTCTGGAGCAAGAGGAAACTGCATGCTTGCTATCTAGGTCCTGCCATTCTCATGGAAGACTAAAAATCAGGTATTTCTATCAGAGGGGTACCAGCAAGAAAATGTACCCTGCTGCTACTGATTAGATATACAGTTGCCTCATCAGTAAGTGAGCAGTATCTTCCAGAACTCTAGGAGACACAAAATATTCAGAAATACAAGGTCTCAGCTCTGTCATTTTGGAATTTACCATTTCCACGCTAACAACAAAGGTAAGATTGACAAGCTTGAAGTTTTCTCACAGCATCTCAAATACATCTTCCTGAGAAAAAGCCTGTTTACTTACAGAAAACCCTACATATAACACAGCACAAAGGAAGCATGGAAATAACCACGTTGCGTGTGGTTTATTAGTTACACGTCTACACTTTGCCGCAATGTCAGCTGTTTCCTCTCATGCTGGGTTTGAAACCCTTATTCAGCCTGCTCTAAATGCTTGAAGTTTCCCTCTTAAGGATAAAGAGCTACGTCTCAAAAGTACAGATCAGTAAACTTGAATTTCATCATTAGCAAAATGATAAGTCTCTTAAAAAAATCAGATAATGGACAACATGGAGAAGCACAGCTGGAGCTACGTGAGGTGTCAGTAATGCCTCCCCTAGTTGCCTTGATGGTAAAACGTAGATGAGGGGAAGAGCAGTGGATGTCAGTTACTTCAACCTGAACAAGGTTTTCAGCACTGTCTCCCGTAATATTCTTGTATCCAAGTTACCACGTTACGGTCTGGATGGGTGGGCAAGCAGACAGGTACAGAGCTGAACAGCTCTGCCGAAAAGGATTTCGGGATCCGAATGCAGCAAAGGTGAGCAGCACCATGGGCTGCAATAGCAGAGGCACGGCCAGTCGCCCAAGGCATGTGACTACCCAGCACACCAGAACACAGCTACAAGGCAGCATCCTCGTCTTGCCTCCCCCGTTCATGGAAGACCTTAACAAGCAAGTTCAGCACCAACCGAGAAAGCGAGTGAAAGAGCATCAGATGACCTGTAGTATACATAAATGTAAGATACCATTAGAAAAATAACCTAATAGAATGCTACACAGTGCCAAACTTTGAACCGGTAGATACAGCTCAGGAAATTTTGATTGACAGTTCTTTGAAATAACTGGATCGATGCACAGAGCAGCTAAAAAAGCGCCAACATACATGGTTATCATCAGGAAAGTTACTGAAAGCAACAGTAGCAAACCAACGCTCAATAGAAGATCTTAGCACGTAGTTCTGGCTTCTGTATCTTCAAGAAGCGTGTAAGATTAGTAAAGATACAGAGAAGGGCAAGCAAGAGGAAAGACAGTTGCTTTACAAGAAGAGACCAAAGAGACACCGTCTCTTCAGTTTGGATAGAAGATTGTGGGGGAGTCTATGAATAAGGCTTACAAAAACTAAAGCTGCTTTAGAGATAAAGCTGATTAGTTGAAAACAGATAAAAGAAAGCATTTGTTCACACAGTAGGTAATGAACATCTGGGGTTTATTACCACCGAAGCAGGTTCAAAAAAGAATAAAACAGATTCACAGGCTATAGGTCCCCAAACAGACACTAAAAGGAACAGGCATAGAGGTATCCTGAGTACAATACCTCTGCTTGCTGGGACAGTGCAAAAGAGAACGGACAGCAAAAGGTGGACAGGCTCATATGTTCCTTCGCTCCTCCTAAACAGCATCTCCCTACAGCCACTGCTGGAAATGGCAGCAGATTAGACAGACCATTGATCTGACTCTGAAGTGCCTTCCTTAGTTCTTCAACGAACAAAACTATATAGTTTTGTTCAAAACTAGATTGAAAATTAGTACAGCTGCTTGGCACAGCTGTAAAATGAATTAATACAGCTGCCAGGTTTCTCCCTGAAAAACTGGATTCCTCCAATTACCTTTGACCCTCAGATTAGAAGAGTAACAATATCTTTTGTGAGTCTTTTGAAGAAGTATGCATGTCTTAAGGTTATTTCTGCAGAGGAAATTACTAAAGAACTAGCATCCATTTCCTTTATTTAGAAAATGCGTGCTTACACAAACTGATTCTTACTACTACATCTTCCAAAGAACCCCACCAATACAATCCAACAGCAGCAAGGACCATATATAGGAGGAAAAATACGACCAAACAGTAAATGCTTCTAAAATATTTTATGAGTAAGAAACTAATTTCTTGCAATTCTTTTAAAGTACTGCTTCAGAGTTCTGATGATGAGAAACAAACAAAAAAAATCTGTGTATTCTGCTACAGAAAGACGTAATTTAGAAGCATAATCAGTCCTTTGCTTATACTAATGAACTAGGAACACTTAAATGCAAAATTTCAGAATACTACTACAAAGTAGACCATTAACACTAATGTAGTACAAGGGACTTGTTTCATTACAGAGCTTTAATAAGCAAGACTAAGACAGCTGACCTGAAACAGAAGCAGTAAAATCAGTATGGCTTTTATATGAACTTGCACTTATTCCTGATAAGAAGTTCAAAATTTGTCATCTGGACTTTGTCTTTACTTCTACATTATTTATTATTTTAGCCTTTTCAGAACAAATAACATGTTAGGGATCATCCAGTTCCAGGAAGAAAAGCTTTTTTAAAATTATCTAGCTACATTCTTTGGAAAATTTGAAGGAATTTGCCATCTTGTGTATAGTCCACTATTAACAGCTCTTCAAATACTTTGTACATGAAACTTAAATCTTAGAGAAGGACTTTCTGAACTAATTTCACAAACTGCATTTTTGTTCCTTACATTCCAAACGAATTTATACATACAGCAAATACAATAGATAATTCAAGTTTAATTCCCAAATTAGACTTGTTTTTAAGAAACTACAGGAACATCTAAAAGGAAAAGGAAATTTTGGAGGATATAGCTCCAAAAGCCAAACAGTTTTAAAACAACAAAATCACTAAATTTAGAAGCTCAGAACGCACAAATGAATTGTGAGTTTTCAGTCACCAAAAATCATGAAGTGGTGACTGAAGTTCACAGAACATGGACATGCTCTGCTTCTCTGAAATCTGTGTACTTGGTATCAGGGCCTACTTTTTTGGGATGGTATGATTTAAGATGCATAAAAGCAGTGTGCACTTTCTATGGGATTCAAGAACATTCTCTCTGGGCAGCCTGCATGAAAGATTCTTTAAGGAAAACAAAACAAAAAAAAATTTACACCTTAGAGTTTGTATTCAGGTTTTAGATTAGGTTAGCATGACCCGAAAACTGACCGGAGCTTTTTTTACAAAAATCCAACTAGCAGAATAAACAACCTGCTCTAACTAAACAGGCAAGTTTTAATCGAAATTACCCTCCTGAGATAGTATTTAAAGGGACAAAAAATATTTCAATTTGAGATTGAGTGAAATTGTCTATGAAACTGAATTGTGCAGTGGGAAGAAAGGAGAATCTCTTTATTTTTTGATAACTTTTTGTAAAAAAATAATATTTCTGTCCATTTTTAAACATTATGAGTACCGAACTACTATAGGTTTCGATGTATTTTGTTTCATGCCTTATTCTATATTGTTTGACATAAGTCATTAACCATGGATGTAACAAAAACCATGTACAAATCCAAAGATTCAAATTTACAGCAATTGACTGCATTTACGTGAAAAAAAATCATACCAAAAAAAAGTCCCTAAGAGCTCATAAAGTAGATCATAATGAAATCTTAGCATAATGTATATAGCACCCTCTTGTAATTCTTCTGGGTGTCCAGGCAAGTCATGCAAAAAATTAGTACATTGACAGATTTGTAACTACAAACGTGGAACATCTGATGAAGGCATACTCACTATTCCAACACTAAGATGATTTCATTTGCCGTTTCATAGACTTCATGGAGATTAACTATGCGAGGATTAGATTTCATTAATTCAAGTACAGCAATTTCATGAAGAATCTCTGCTTTGCAGTCTTGACCTCTTCTTCTTTTCTTTAGAAATTTAGCTGCATACTCTTGGCCTGTGGATTTAGCTATACATTTTCTAACCACGGCACATCTTCCTCTAGAAAATAAAAGGGAAAACATTAAGACCTAAGACATAAAAAGTACGTAAATTGCCATTAGAAATAAAAAGGCATGGCAAATAATTGGAAACTTTAAAAAAAAAAATATCAGGGGAATGCTACGTTTGGCCTCTTCTTACACTTTTCCCTGAACATTCAACTTTCAGACAGTGTAGGAGAAATTATACTAAGTTAGATGAAGCTTTGTAGACACCCAGTACATTTCATTTTATAGAGACTAGCTAAGCATTAAATCAGAGTATCATGTTACATGGACATTCTTAGTGTAGGACCATAGAATGACTCAGGTTGGAAAGGACTTCTGGTGGTCTCTAGCAAAATATCCCACTTAAAGCAGGACCAGCTCTGGAGATCCAACCAAGCTGCTCAGGACTTTGTTCAGGTTGGCAATATTATATTAAAAAAACCTCAAGCATATTATAGCACCTGTACGATACAGCAATAAGCAAAGTAAAACCCTGTGAAATGTAGACAACGAACACAGAAAATAAAGCATAG
This sequence comes from Calidris pugnax, assembly GCF_001431845.1. Lineage (NCBI taxonomy): Eukaryota > Metazoa > Chordata > Aves > Charadriiformes > Scolopacidae > Calidris > Calidris pugnax. The sequence goes on along the minus strand of NW_015090990.1, from coordinate 17,700,845 downwards.
TTGTATGCTGGGGGTGTGAGGGGAGGTCTTCATTGCAGAAAATTTTAGCCATAAAGAGAATTTCCCTCCACAAATCATGTAGTACTGCAAAAGAAACAGGTATCTGCAAAATGTTTAAAAACATTGTAACAGAAAGGAACCCACCACTTAGCCTTCTCTTTCTGAATTGCAGTTAGACAAAGTGTGCTGCTTTATTTCCTAGCCAACTGTTTAGGTATGGAAACAAAAATGTATTTTGGCAAACTAGTGTTTTTCAAAGAAAACCACATACTCTAGTTAAAACATCAAGCTGACCTTTTAAAAAATTAGGGGAAAAAATGCAGTTTTTTAAGCCAAGTTATAAACTCCTGAAAAAACAAAGTTTTATAATCACAAGTTTTGCATTCCCAGAAATGCCTAGTTGCATACTTGCAAAGTGTTTTCAAATGATACAAGAAACATTATTTAAAGAAAAACAACTTGAAGGGCTAAAATAAAATTGTGTAAAGTTCTAAAAACAGTATAAAACTGTGTACAAAGAACAAAACCTACACTTATGTCTTTGAAAACACAATGCCTTTCCACGCATGTTTTTTGTTATCCCAGCATACCAAAAATGAACTTGATGAAGAAGGTCAGTATGAGCTATCTGACCCGTGCTTTTTCAACTAAATTAGCTTCCTTAGTAGAAAAGGCTATATTGCACTGCTTCTGGTGAAAAAACCCAAATCCTAAAAGGAACGTCTCTTAAAAAAAAAAAAAAAAAAAAAAAAAAAAAGGAGTGTCTGAGGCTTTTTTGAAAAAAATCTATACTTCAGTATTTAATCAAGAAAGGTATAAGCACCTCATGAAAAATAAGATTTCCATTTGCAAATAATATGTTAAATACAGTGTGTAGAAATATGACTAAATTAAGCATGTAAAGTTGACATTATTAAATGCTATCAGTTACAAATAAATTCAACAAAACAGCTTCTCTGTCACAATTTCTTTCAAAATCTATTAGATTAGTTTCTAATCTATTAGAAATCTATTAGATCACAGAATCTTCTAGGTTGGAAGGGACCTTAAAGATCATCTTGTCCAACCATCAACCTAACTTTGACAAAAACAGACACCCGCACAACAAACAAAAAGCAACACCATCACTAAACCATACCTCTCAGCAAAGATTTCTTTGTCCTTTTTTTTAAAGCACTAAATTTAAAAGTGTAAGAGTACAAAACTCAAACGAAAAGTTAATTTAAGAGGTGAAAGTTATTTACAGTCTGATACATGCGCACTCTTCATTTCAGCAACTATTTGTAAGCCTGAAGTCCTTTCCCAACTGTTAAACCAGCTTATTACTGCAGAGCATTTGATGTTATTGAGCTGAATTTTGTAATACACCAAACTTTAAGATACTCCCTGCAGCTTACATTCTCATTTTGACATCACATCAGTTTGTGAACCACAAAAGTTTCTCTAAAATTAAAAAAGGAGAACTGGTTGAGTTTCATGGGAACAGCAAGATCTTCCCTGAGAATTTTTGCACATCTTCCTTCTAGTCGCTGTGGGTATAACAGCTTTGAGAGTCAGCAGTATCTCCAGATAGATGATGTAAGAATTTCTACTTGTTTATACTGTATTTGTAGTGTGCCAATTACCAAAACAAAATTATTAAGACAAAAAAATTGTTTTAGAGCTGTGGAATTTCCCCAGAAATACAAGCAAGTAAAATGGTTCCCATTCCTCGTTGTCTGCAAAGCAACTATTTAACCATCACTTTACAGCCCAGTTTTACGAGATAAAAACTGATTTCAAGTTGCTTTCATATCCCAAATTATAAACCACAGAAATGTAACTACTTCAAAAGAAGCCAAGCCTTCCACACACGGGGGACAAAACTACCTAACCCACTTAGCAGAACCTGCCTGCTTCGTGAGTCAGTGTCTCAAATACCAAAGGACCTAAAAGATAAGGGTGTGGGAGGAAAAAATTGGACTTGGGAAGCTTAAGTGGAGAAGAACAAAAGAACCATTTAAGCAGTAACCTGAAGAGGAAGAAGAAAATTGCAAGTGAAAAGAAAAGCATCTTAAATCTTTTAGAGAAGCTACAAAGAAAGGTGAATTTTACATAACTTATCAACATTATAACATTAAAAAAATAGATATACACACTATTAGGCCAGGAAAAGTAAAAAATATGTTTAGAAAACCTACTACTCTGCTTCTGCCTCTTGGGTTTTTGGCATTTATTTCGTTATGCCTGGTTTCGCACGTACAGAAAGTATTAAAGCCTGGTTTTTGGAATCCACGCAAAATCTACACTTTTGTTTACTTAAGACATCATCTCACAGATATATATAATCCAAAAATCCAGTATCTTAAGAATACTGGAGTTCTAGAGGATAGTGCATATAAACTGCTTCTGTAGAGCCTAGAATTCAAAACTAGAGCTGACAAAGGGGTAAGAAAACAGGAAAGTTATGGGCCGCAAGGTGCATTTTTATAAAAAGCCTACCAGATAATACACATGCTAGGGAAAAAAAAACCCAAACCACAAGCAGGAGAACAGTGAAGGCTAAAGAGCTTACAATATCACATGTAGAAGAGCATCTTTGCTGACAAAACATGTTGCAGGTGCAAAGGATCGCTATGTGGCACAGCGAGGCACAACTATGAGACTGACCCATGCCAATTCTGTTAAAGGAGCTTGGAAAGATGACCATGGTGTTATGTTTGCATGGCTTCACACCCAATTCCCTGAATATTTTCAAGGTATAAATTAACCCAATGATTTCAAAAAAGCATTAGCTCAGATTTCTGAAACAGTACCATAAATGCCAAGGTTTTCTTTTGTTTTATTTCCTATTTTACTGTTGCAAACATGAGCAAGGGAAGCAGCCTGCAAAACTATTCTAAAACAGCAGGTTGTTAGAAACGTAGACTAACTGCTTGAGGGGGAGAGAAAAAGGTCTTTGTTTTCTGGACTTCAAAAAACTCAAAAAATCAACCAAAACAACCAACTCAAAATCCCCTCTTCTTTATTTTACGTACCTGGAAAGTGATGTGTGACTAGACAGGGGAAATAGCAAAAAAGGAATGTAATCCTAGATTTACATGCCTGTGATAACAAGCTAAATCTCTCTGAGGTGGAAAAGGCTGGCAACTAATGTTTCAGTCTACCTTTTCCTGGTCCCTAGAGAATCCGTTGGATACTGCAAAGAAGGGAGCAGGGAAGGGGAGAGGCATACTTCATTCCCCACCTATTACCATAAAAGTTTGCCAGAAAAGGTCTATCATAGCACAAAGAATTCTCTTGCAGCAGAAATCCCTCTTACTAAAATAAAATAAATAGGAATAATCTTACCTTCCTAGCTCTTTCGATTCAAGAATATAAAAATTGTGGAAATTGTCTGTCTTGATTTGTGTCTGCAGAGATGTGGCTAACAAGCCAGAAAGGCTTTTATTCTCCAACTTTCTCCTCGACATAGTCAGGAATGGGTCTCTCTCTTCTACCAGTCACCTGTTAAAGCAAAATAATTAAGAGTTTTGGAAATCCCGTAATTACAGTGCAGGAAAGTATACAAATATTAGAGTTTATGTCTATCAGACTAGAATAGCCTTATGTTTGTTTAATAGTGACATGAAAACAACACATTTGATCGCTGCAAAAATAAAACCTGAAAGGAAGACTAATCAAGACATGCTAAAAAAAATTAATAGAAAACTTTTGTTTTAACATTTGAGATAAAGGTTTTCCCTAGAGCATGTTCATAGAATACTAGGGATAAGCTTCAGTTCTAGTAAAAATGCTAATAACTACTTAACTATCAATGATATCTGTTTGTTTGTTTGTTTCTCTTTCTTAAGCTTTCTGCAAATAAGCTTTAACTTTCCTTTGGATTCTGGGTAAGTTCCAGCAACTCTCTTAAATTTACACTTTTAACTTGTATCTCTGGGGAACTTAACCAAAACTCCTTCCTGTCTGCAACACAGCAGGAATAGCTAACCACAGGGGAAGAGAAAAAAAAAAGCTACTGTTTTCCCAGTAGGAAGAATCACATTTCCTATTAAAGTCACACATAGCTCATCTAAGTTTCATTTTAACACTAGATTAATTGCCAGAGAGCAACATGAATGGACAACATCCTCTTTGCAAGTTCAGATCATTTAGAACCAAATGATGTAGTAATCCTGATTAAATTACCTTAATAAACCAGTAGAACAGCACACTAGGAAGATACACCCACCTACATTATTTCTACTACTATATATTAAAAAAGAGAAAAATCCACTGTAAAAATCCTGGGCTTTTACATTCACATTTATGGGCCTGAAGCATCTCTTCAGGTGAAATGCAAAAGCAAAGCAGAAAAAGGTTACTGAGGGATAACAGAAGTCTTAACTGATGGCTTATTTTATGTTAAAGAGTAGGTTTACCTTTATTAATGAAGGAAAAAAACCCACAAGGCAAATTACAGATCAGATACAGTTAACAAACTTAAAAAAATACACTTCCAGTTTTCAAATGACAGATATGTACTACCAGAAACTTCTGGGGGAGTACTTGAATTAATTATGATTCAGATATAATCCAGTACCCATCAAACATTGTTCCAGTTACTAGTTCTTCAAACATGGTTATTCATATTGGAACTATTTCAGATTTAAATCACGACTCAGGAAAAAAACCAAAAATAAACTACACAGTTTAGGAATATCTACAAAGTAGCATTTGATGAGCATGAAATAACTTCCTAAAACATTTCAAGGGGTAACAATACAATCTAACACATAAGCCTTTGAATCACCTTGTTTGTAACAAACATGCATTCCTTTCACCCCAATTATGACACGTTATCATTTAAGAGACTGATTCAGATGTTGGAAATTTTATTACTCTTTTTTAGAGCTGTACTCAATACAGTTTAACAGTTAAAGTTATCTTGTTACTTCAGCACAAAAAGATGTATTTATACTAGACAGTTGACTAATTAATTAAAAGCTTTCTATTATCAATTTGATTCTGAAAGTTTTCATTTAACATCACTGTTCTCAAAGAGTTATTATTAAGGAGAGCTTCTGTCGTGTTGAATTAACTTTGTTTCTCGGGTAAGATACCACATCTTCTCTTTTTAGCTTGGTATCATCAGAAATAGAGAAAACCATATATTCATAGCAGACAGAAACACACGAACAGGAAAACAATTGATCCAGGAGAAAAAAATCTAATTTCAAATGCAGTTAGCTGTGAAAAAGGCACAAGTACTAACACATCAACTACTTCTAAAATTACAAGTGATACCTGTGCTGCTTCACATGGGACCAAAAGCCCCGAGGAACAGACATCAGAAGAACGGATCTCCCAGAAGTTTGCAAGCTTCCCACTAAAGAGACAACCTCCTACTAAACTATCTTGAACTGGGCAAAAAGTCCCTTGATGTAACCGTTTGCCAAGAAAAATGAAGTCCCTGCTCCGGGGCTAGGGAAGACGTTCAAGCTGCAGCGGAGAAGGACCCGGGAGGAGCAGCACCGGGTCCCCAGCCCTGGCGGCGGGGCGGGGAGGGGTTGGGTGGCCGGAGGCGCCCCCCGCCAGCCCGGGGGAGGCGGCCGGCACCGCACACCTCCTCGCCTCAGCCGCGCTTTCAGCCTTTCGGCGCTGACCCGTCCCGCTCCGCAACCAACGTTAGACGGCTCAGGAGCGGCTGCTGGGCGGAGATAAGCACCCGCGGTCAGCCCCGGCACCCTTTCCCGAGCCAACGAGGAGGGGCAGCGGCGGTCCCACATCCCGCACGCTCGTCCACCCCCTCCGGAGAAGACTGAAGGACACGACGCGCTCCCTTCGCCTCCGCCCGCCCTCCCCGCGCTACCGCAAAGAGCCCCGGCGGGGGCTGCCCGCTCCCGAGTGCGCTCACAGCCGGTCGGGACGGGCCGCCAGCATCAGGGCGGGACGCGGCCCGGGACCTCCGCGGCACCCCCGCGCCTCAGGGTGCTGCCGCCAGCGCTCCCCGGGGCGGGGAGACACACCGGCGAGCTCCGACAGCCGGCCGGGGGAGGCAGTAGGACAGGGGAGGCAGTAGGACGCTCTCCACCTACAGCCTCACCAGCCCTCACCCGCGGCAGCCGAGACCGCGAGGCGCAGCCCCAGGCTGAGGCAGGCTCACCTCTCGCCGCCGGACTCCCGGGAAGCCCCTCACGGGCCAACGGTCGCCGCAACAGGCCGCACGCGCGCAGGCCGGGCCCGCGCACCCGCCAACCGCCGCGCCCGCACAGCCGGGGTTTGAAAAGTGCAGCCCGGTAGATGTGGCCGCCCCGGCGGCGCCCGCCCGGCCCGCCCACTTCGGCAGCAAAGAGCCAATCCGTGCCCAGAAGGGCGAGCCCTCTGCCCGGCGATTGGTGGAGGCGCCATCCGACCGGGCAGCGCCCCCGCCCGGCTGCCCTCGCCCCTCAAAGGCTGCGGGGGCGGCTGAGGGGGCCGGGGGCGGCAGGTGCCGTCTGCCCGAGCCGCTGCCGGGCCCCGCTCCTTCGGGGGAGCCGCCGACGCGCTCCTGCTCTTCCTCCTCCCGCTGTGCAGGGAACCGCGGCCTTACCTGGCCTGGCTGAGGCAGACCGGCCGCTTCTCCCCCCCTGCCCGGTTGTTTGGGAGCCCGGTGGAGGGAAACGGGAGCCGGGGCAGCCGCAGAAGAGCCATTTTGTTTCTCCGCCTCAGGGAGCGCAAGGGCGAGGGGAGCCGCCGGTTGGGGCGAGGTGCACCGACGGCATCTCCCAGTCAAAGGGCAGAATTTAATCTAGGCACCAGTAAGGAGGCCTCCAGGAGTGCCCGCACAAGGGGGAAAGGCCGAGGCCGTGGGGCAGTGGCAGGTCGGCAGGGCGAAGCCACCCTTGCACCGCTGCCCGGCGGGCCGCGGGGGCACTCGCAAGGCCTGCAGCCTTTTAATTCTCTTTTTCTTTTTTTTTTTTCTGGTCCAGCATAGCTGGGGATCCGAGAAAGAAACCCACAAGCACAAGACTTGCCTGTGTTCAGCAGCAGCGCCTGCGCAGGGCCACGCTTTCTGTCTGTTACGTATGATGCAGCTTGCGGAGTCTGGGGCAACCACGTTACGGGCTGGATCCTGTTAAAAATAGAGATTAGTACACCAGTTCCCACTGACATACACACATGTATGTTAAAACGGGACCAGAACCTCATTTTTAGTACTTTTATACAAGCACACTGCTCACACAGGGGCTGCTGGATGATCTTTATGCACATAAATGGCAACTGAGTTGCCATTCAGAGCCTCTTGCTTTAAGGACCCTAAGGGAAAAAAAAAAGAAAGTTAAAAGACTTTGACTTGTGGTTTCAAAGACCCTTTTTGAGGATACAAAATAGCCGAAAGCATGATTTAGAAATAAGTTGAAATTAGACAGAGTTCTAAAATAGCTGCAATTTGTTTGCCAAATTGATTTCCTCTGTGAGGCAATCCAACCAGCTGCCCCAGAAATTTGCAAACATCCGTTTTATAATAGATTTGCCATAAAGGCAGTAACGTCGCGTAAGAGTTTAAGAGTTATAAATTTAAATTTCAGCAGTGTACCATTAGTTACTGGGTTAATTTTGTTTATGCCGTGGCACTGCCAGTGAAATGGGTAATTGCTGTATGCGTGGCAAGTACAGTACCTAAGTCATGCTGTCACAGCAATGCTTACGTTAAGATTAGTTAAAGCAATTAGTAAATACTAATAAAGTAGATAGTAAAGTAAAAAATGAAGATGAGATACACAGTTTGAGAATACTGAAAGTATTCTTGAAGACCCTGTTCTGCCGTGCAGCTGGCACAGTAAGATATATCTACTAAGAACAAGAGCTGCCTTTCAAGCATTAACTCCTGCTCACTTGACCTTCTCTCTAGATTTTTAGCATTTTGAGCTATGGATATTTTTGACAAAAAAAGTCCAAAATCTTTAACTCTCTCCCACAGAGTTCCACCATCTCTGCAGACTTCCAGACCATACCCCCTTTTCATTACAACATGATTTCAAATACATCTGCCAAAAAAAAAATAAAAATACAACATGCAGAAAAGATTGGTTTTGCTGAGAAGCGTTCTTTGTGCAGTATGAAAAGCAAGCAACATTCCAAACATACCAAATGATCCACAGGAATAAAATTAAATGATGGCTACAATTAAGATGTTTTAGGTTATTATAGCACATGGTGCCAAAAAGTAAATGACAGTGCTTATGTTTGTCTCCTTAGCTGCTTGTGTGTTTTTACCCTTGCTTTTCAAGGCCAGGATTTGCTCTATTCTCCCTTTAAGTTCTGAAAACCAAATACATACTAAAAATGCTTCGTGACACGCGTGCTATTGTAGTCTTGGTTATCTGTTTATATAATGCCATAGAAACACGTATGGCACTTGGAGAAGGGTATAATTGGCAGGACTCCACCCTGAGGACTTTGGAATTTACTTAGATACACCACCACACAGAATAACAAACTGGGTGGAGAAGGGGGAACGGTAGGCTGAAGGTCACAACAGCACAGGATCATGAACTATGCTTATAACTAATGCATGCACCTGGTCATCAATTGCTATTTTTTAATTGTCTCAAAGGTGTTAGCTTCATAATTCCCATTCTTAACAATGATTGCTTCTCTTGCTTTTCTTAATTATCTACCCATTACAAAGCTGGCTTTTTGCAGTCTTCACAGACTTTAATGAAATGAACTATTTCTTCTTGATCAGTTGCCCACCTAGCAAAGATCAGAGCCATAGGCGTTTTATGAAGCTAACCTCGTGGAAAAAGCTCAGTTCCCTCAAGAAGTGCTGATTTCAACTCAAACCTCTCACAGGGTTGGTGTAGTTTGGACTGAATAGACAGCAACCTACCCTTCTCAGCAGATCACTGTGTCACTAGGGTGGGGGTTAAGTGGACAACATTAAGAGCCCATAGATGGAAGCTGAGAACGTTGGAGTCACCTTCTCCAACTTGTTTGTGGTCACTTCTTTGACAAGACACTGACAAAGCAAGACCCTGATCTGTAGCACCAAAAAGAAGCCTCAAAAAACATAAGACAAATGAGTACCAAGAGGAGCCAAGCTGTTAAGCCTCTGTGTGGCACCACCATTCCACAGGGCAGTGCGTACGTACGTAACATGAAAACATGCAAAAGGAAGCCTTACCTGAGCATCTGCAGTATCCTTCAGTTCAGAGTTACGGGGAGAAGATCCACATCTTCTGCATCATGCCTCTACTGCTGCAGCCTTCAAGAAGCAAGAGCAAATCTGCCTGCAAAGTGGATGATCGTTGTTGTGCGAAGTACCCACAGGTGTTTGCTTGGCAGAAGAGCATGGGGCTGGCGTGCCAGACCACCGCACGGAGCAGGCTAGCCCAAAAATGTGCTGGTTCAGTGCATCTCAGGTTATAGCCTCAAGCTGCCTGTCTTAGGGGTGATGCTCCCGTACTTATTGACACCAATTGTTGATTCCTTCACTCTGCAGGGATAAAATAAGCAAAAAGACCTCAACACCCCACGGCCCTGTATGGATTACCTGTGTCCCAAACATCTACAAGGGCTCTGTTAGCTGAAGCAGCCTCCCTGGTACCAAATGCCAACCTGAAACAAAACACAGAATGACACTTTGCCATAGGTCGCTCAGAATCAGGCTGCCATCTCCCCCCATACCTGCAACAGTCAGTTCTGTAAATACCCAAATATTGAATATAGATACTCACCTCATCCATAAAGAATTATCAGGTTTTTATGTAATATGGGTTGTTTTACAAGATGTGACTTTTTTTGCCCATCCTAAAATCTCTGCAAGAATCCCACCACGTTTGCGCACAGGAAATAAGTAACGAAAGGCAATTCTCAATGCAATGGACAAACAGTCTCCCTGTTTCACCCAGTCACTGCCTACCAGGATTGCTCAGCATCACCCGGCACGAGCTTTCTACAAACTCCAATCCTTCTACTGAGGAAAAAATGAGCAATTGCTCAACTCGTGGCATCAGTTGTCAGTGATTTGGATGAAACTGTCTCATGAGCCTGCCATCAAGAACTACGACAGAGAACCAAGTCTGAAAGGGCTCAAGTCTCAAGAGCCTCTTCTCTTCCCACAGCAGCTCCCCACCAGTGATTTAGGTTAGCTTGCACTGCATTTGTGGTAGCAGCAAGATACCACAAAATTACTTTCTAGAAAAAGTTAAAATAATTGCAAAATCACTTCAATATTACATTCTACCAAGAGTTTTATATAAAACACAGGAGAAGTGGCAACTTGCCATTTCACCATTCTGGAGCAAAGGTCTCCTTTGACTGATATGGTGGGGAGAACACTTGCCTAAGTGCTTCATAAAGACCAGTATCTCTAACTGGAACTAGTATGATCTGTTACAAAAGCAGGAGGGAACCTTTGGTGGGGGCCACTGACTTTTATTAAAGAGAGAAAAATATATTTTTCCCTGATGGCATTTCCCTGTGAAAATACAGTGGTTTTTTTGTGTTACAGCCACTGTTGCAAAGTATGTCGCTGTCACTTCTGATGCTCCGTTCAAAATCAGCGACTCTTTCGTGAAGCCTGGGCCTCTCCAACGTGTTGACTTCAGTATCTGGTGCTTTGTTCGCTTAATTTGTCCTAGGTCTTTGTTTCATCCGTAGTTCTCATTCAAATTATGTTGCATATGGTGCAGAAGCCTTACTTTCTCTGCCTCCAAAATTACAATGTGTAGCATGCCAGGCTCCATAAGCCACCAGACGTCCCTTAGAAAAGGTGATACAACGAAGAGCATCTTGTGGTTTCTCTAAAGGTTTTAAAATGCTGCAAAAGACATAGAATGATCTGGAGAGAAGAGGTACTTGCTTAAAAAACATTGCTATGATATATTCAGAGGCACGATAAAAGAGTTGATTTCCAAAGTGGATTTTGTAAGAAGATTTATTTTAATTAAGTGATTTCATGATGAAACATGGTCTTAAACAAAATAGAGATCAGTATGAAAATAAAATTATACACAGAAAAATCTTTTCCCCAAATGTTTTTGAATAACAGGAAATACAACACAACAGTCCTGTATTCAACTGAGTAGATAATTATGCAAATCTGCGAGCAGTCAAACATTATAGTACATTCCTAGAAGCCAGGCACAACGAAACCCATTGTGTGCCCCTGTAACACACTCCAACACATTTCGTATCTGCTCTCTCTGCCTCAAAAAAAAAAAAGTGGAATGTAATGCAATGTAAATGGATAAAAAGGACATACACCATCTTAATGCTTGAAGCACATATTCCCCATTTAGTGTTTCGTGAAAGACATATACCAAATTCAGATGAAACTTAAATTGGCTTGTAGAAAGATAGAAAAACTTGATACTGTATTTGATATACAGTCTTGTGAACACTTAACTGAGAAGTATGGAAAGGATTAAAAAATACACCACATGTGTTCTACTTAAAGCTTAGAAATAAATACGCACTCTGTATTCTCAGTGCCTGAAATTCTTTAAAAACAAAGAACTTGGTATAAAATTATATCAAGTAATTGTCAAAAATGAGGGAGATGCACCTATATACCTGTTAGATTCTGGATGCCTGCATCCCCACTACAAAAACTTGTAATACTATATGCGCTTTCAAACATGCGGAATAATCCAAACTGTAGCCTATCAAGGGCAAGAATATTGACTGACTTGGGGGTATCAGTATTCCACACCACATCCCTCAATACCTTCTTTTTCTTCCAAGTTTTCCCTTTGCATACTGTACCGTCCCTTACAAGGACAAATGTTCAGTCACTTATACAAAAAGCAGCCTTGCTGATCAGGATTCACGGATGCCCTCAAGGCTATGTCATTCCAAGGAAAAACAGTACAAAGAAAAAACATCCTCCTAAGATGATTTTTGTACTTAATATTATTATAATTCTTCTTCCTCCCTGCAATGCTAATAATAAACAGCAGTCTCCTGAGTGTTGCAGACTCATTGCAGAAAAATGTCCTGCTATATGGAACTATTGAACCATTATGGTCCAACGTACTAGTTGTCTTCTAGTTTAGGACTTAAAGTTTATATGAAACTCTTGCCATGTCAGTTACCGTGTTGAAGAAGAAAACTTGCAAGGAATTCTTCTTTTGACTTACACTGACTTATCCAATAGTCTTGGGTTTTAGGTGAAGAACCAGGTCCTGAATTCCTCTTACCCTCTTCCACAGTATTTTTTCTGATATTGTCATTATAATGTGAATGCAGCCAAGACTTGCATCAGCTTGGCCAAAGCTAACTACATCATTCAGAATATTTTAATTACCTTAAATAAGCTTTAGAAACGTCATGTCAATCCCAGAATGACAAAAGAGTTTTTGTGGAAATTCATGGTTCTTACACAACCATAACAATCCTCAACCATCTAAAAAAAAAAAGTAATATATATCTCTCTACATTTTCACACATCTAAATGTTAGGGATTCGGCATATCCCATTTAAAATTAAAGTCACCTTCTGCAGTGATGATTTAACTTCTTATCAGATGCTACTTCTCTTGCCAAACACAGCTAGTAATAAACACAATAATTATTTGTACAAACAATAAAAGAGGACTTCCAGATACCACCCTTATTTAGAAACCTTCACTTTCCTGAGAGTAGTCCACATAAAAAAAACAAAAACAAACAACAAAAACAAACAACCCAAACCCAATAAACAAGAAAAACCCACAAAGAAGTACATTTTTTGATTGTGTACTTTAGATTTTCAAAACCTAGTAATTAGGTAAAATATGTCTTGCAGTTGCAGTAATACTAATGTATTTCATGATTAATTTTCCTGGGTACATTATCATAGCCTAATTTTCAAGCAAAAAGTATCCTCTTTTGTATACCCAAGTGGTCAGCACAGTTCTCTGTCCTGCTCCCTATTTGCAAAGTCTAGTCCTTTTTCTGTGCCTACTCTTTCAGCCTTGTCTTCTCTCTACACTATTCCACGGTTGCATTTTGTATGTTCCATCTGCTGTGTGAATCTTATCATTACAGCACCTACAATTACATTTCTTCCTTAGCATTATTTATGAGGCTTCAGAGACTTACTTGCTTATTCATCCAGTGATCTATTTTAAAATTACTCAACTCCAGTGTCTGACTGCAGTCAGCATGGCAATCAAAGATGATGTCTCAGCAAAATCTTCTTTTATTGACCTGATTTATACTGCTATATGAATATTTCTAACTATAAAAATTGTAATTCTCATTTAAAATGAGAGATGCAGATCAGTCAAGGGAGTATATCAGGAGCAGGCAATGCAGATATGGACGTGCTTTTGGAAGAAACCTGTTCAAGGGCTGTATGACAAAGGCTGCATTTGGGGAAGGCACAGTCTTAAGGTAATAAATCACCTACCGCCATGACTCCTGGATCAGTACTCACCTGCCTCACTGAAAGAGCTACTCACCCTTCCAGCCAATAGTGTGAAGCAGCCCAAGGGGGCTGGAACATTCTGGCAATAGAAAACATGACAAGAAAAATTCTCTGCCTTGTAATTAATTTTGCAAAACCAAAATGAAAGGAGATTTTACCCCAAAAGTTTTCCAAAAAACTTTTATGACTATTTTTCTTAAACCACTCACAATCTAGGTCTCAGAGTAACTGACTGACTCTCTGGACTAAAGGGACCTGCTCTTGTTGGGAAGGAGACCAGTTTAATTCTTGATTAAAAAATAAACAAACCCACTCATAGTATAGCTACAGCCAGCATAGGTGGTCAGCAATTGTCTCTGGGTGATTGTAGGATTATGTGCAATTAAAAGGGAGAGGACGGCCAGCCTTTGGAAGACAGCCCAGAATAAAGGAGACCGGAGTCCTGTGGAGTTTTGTAGGTCTATACATTTAAAAGCCGATTACATTGATGCCTCCTGAGTGCTTAGCAAAAGCCCTCTAAGTAGACAAGGTTTCTTCTAGTAGGGGCCATGCGAGAAGTTTCTGAAAGTTCTAAAAAAGAAACAACTGAAAAACAAAATACAATTTTCATTATTGAGAAGTTTTTAAAGGGAGGAAGGATTGAAAGAAGCCTAGCTCAGCCCCCTTTTGCATTCCCTGTAACTTTAAGAGATTTGTCAGAATAGATCTGTAGTTAAGTTTTAATTACTGTTCTGAAATGTAATCTGACTGCATTTGGTACGCAAAGGAAACAGGTTCAAAATTCCCATTTTTTACTTAAAAGAGGGCTAATCAATGAGTGAAAGTAATTATTTCACCTAGTCATCAAGAGATATTTTAAACTGCATTTTGGATACACACAGATACTACAATGGATTGTAACCATTCCAGTCGAGTCCTTGACTGTCATCCTTTACCTACAGTCAGGAGGAGACTTTCTAAGCAGTGAACAGGAGGTCAGTATAATGTCACCGATATTAAGCAGAACTCTCAAATTAATCAGGAGTTCACCTTAAAATACCAATGGCATAACATGGCTCTAAGCAAAGCCTATGCAGTAGAGCCCTAAATGAAGTTTCAACCTGAACACCACCTTTCTTTACAGTAAAATTATTTTATAAAATACTAGAAAAGTTTGAATAAAGAACTTTTCATAGCAATGTTTTAAACAGTAGTTGTCTAGTGCTGAAACAAATCAGTCTGAAACTGAAGAACTATGAAGCTCGTGGCCTATCTGAAAGAGATGCAAAACATAAACCAACATACAATGTGAAAACCAGGTGTTTATACGGTCAGCTTTATAATTTTGCATACTGCTAACAAAAATGGGTTGTAAACAGGCTTTCAGCCTTACTGGCTTTACAATAAAGTTCTTCTTTCTCCCTACTATTTACTTAATGTATATTTATTTTTCCAGCTAACAAGCAATTTCAAATTCAACCATCTAAACTCCTTTTTTATTGTAAAATATCAAGGCAGAAAGTTAGACTAGTCCAACAGCAGCCTCCACGGTAGCGCTAATAAAATTGTAAAGGATTTTTTACTCGCAATTGGTGAGCAACTCAACCCATAACATTTCTACAGTTCTGTTTCGTACCTCATAATTGAGCCAAAATACAAACAGTTTAAGAAGCCAAGTTTGAGTAACTATTCTGAAATTTTGCTTGGAGTTCACTTTGCTTGCTTGTGGAGGAAAAGATGAGAGGAGGAAACAGCAGTGGTGGTTCAGGATTAAGACTGAGGTTAACATTAAAGCTACGTCTGTAATCTTACGACTGGAGACCAAACTTACTGCTCAGTTCCCATTAGTGCTAACAGGAATAAATTACCCCTCCACATAAAAAAAATAGCAAGAAAAACATAACTATTAGCATAATTTAGTACAAATAATTTTCCTTTGCTGAAAAGAATTAACTTGCTTTTTGCTATGGGAAGTGAACTTACACAAACACAGCTGCTGCAGATATGCCTTTTGTGAACAAGAGTTCCCTCAGTTCAGAGACAGTGTGCTTGGAAGCATCTCCATAAACCACTGCAGAAATTCAGTAAACATCTGCAATTAATACTGCTGAGATTACATTTAGCAACCAGATGATACCATTACAAATGCTTCAGAAGAAAGCTTTTGCTTTTCTTTTTTTTTTACTTTTAAAAGGATTAAAAATACGTAAGAAACCACAAAACTCTTCTCTTTCCTATAATTTTAAACTGAGCAAACTACCAGTCCGGGCCTCTGCCAGTTTAACTCATGCCAGAAACTTTGTCTGATGTCCTGCCAGCACACTGCTGCCTAGATTTTTAGTTTAGCCGAAGATTACATATATTCACCATATATGACCCACAGTTAACTGCTTCAATGTGGAGTGTATGTGGTGCCCACCCAGCAGGCCTGTGTACGCAGATGGATTTCACCCTAGATACTCTCCAAGTCTTATTAACACCTTTTTACGGTGGTAGGTTCACAAGAAGAATAAGGACAATTACGTCTAAAAGCAAAAAAGGCAATTATTTGATGAACGCTAAGGAAAAGGAGTGGGCAGGGGCTCGGGGAAAAGGTTTGCTTCTCGTCAGTGGGACTGCGTGTTAAATGGGATTTTGTTTTGGATTGAAAGGCAGCTTTCCCGTGTCACCCTGCAAGGTGCTGCTGCGGGTGGGACAGAGGCAGCAGATGGCTGTCTCCTGCCTGCCGCGGGTGCAAACGCTGCTAACCTAATTGCTGCTGCCTTGCAGGTGTGGAACTGCTTGCCAGAGTAGGTGCCACATTGCATAATTTCATTGATTACAAGCTTTTCAGGTATTTAGGAGTGTTACGGTTAAATTTACTGCTGGCAGAGCCAGGGGAGCAAAGCACACCTCTGCTGGGCTGGGATGCTGGGACAAGGTGGGCCTGGCCCTGGGGGACTGGGGATAAGCAATAAGCACCATGGTCACCTGTTGCAGTCACCTGCTGAACATCAAAGTTGGCTTTCACTTGGGACATGTTTAATGGGAATGGCTTCCCACACTAAAAGGTCAATATTCCACACAGTAGCCAGGAGGTGTGGGTATTTGAGACAGCTCAGGCTTGCTTTCCTATATTCCCTCCCTGCTAATCTCTTCAGAGCAACATCAACACAAAGAGCCGGCCAAGTGCTCAAGGAACCATATCTGGGCAGTTAACTCCTCATTGCTTTCAAACAGCATTTTTCTAGAGTCCCCCAGGTGATGCTGGCAGCAAAGGAGGAAGGCAGCAGCTTCTCCCTGGCATCCCTCAGTCTTAACACTATAGGGATTCTAAATTTTTTTACTTTTTTTTTTAACTGACAACTGTCCCACTTATGACCCTGTCATTATCTTTAGAACAGTGGGTCATCGTGACTGATTTCTATTATTTATAAATGCATGAAAACAGAACAAATGTGTGCAGTAAATACATTTAAATAAAAATTGACAAGATGCTTTTATTGTTTTCGATTTGTACAAAAGCATAACTTAAAAGGCAGACTAGTAGAAACGTACTTTGTGCCAAATATTTAAACTTTTCATTCCAAAGATTTTCTGGTTCAAAACTTGTAGATACAGTTTGGGAAATCTCCTTTTTAGACCTCAGATAACACAGTATTGTAAAATCAAAACTCTGCAGTCCTTCAACCAAGCAAAAGTTGCATTCTGCTTCGATTGCCAGAGTTTTAGCTACTCAGTGAATGGATCATATGAAACATGAGCCATGATGGAGCGACCTGATGAAAAGTCAGTTTGACTACTGCTCATTTGTGTTCTGAAAAAAGATGTGCATTAGGATCTGTGACATGCAATCATAGCAAAGAGTGATAAATATATGTGTAAAAATAGGGTGACTTGTTTGGATTTTTCTTTGCTACTTCATACCAGCCAGAAGTAGCCTAAGAAAACCTATGTTACTTAAGCGAGTCCCAGATGTCATGCAGAAGCTCAATTATTTCTTAAATAAAAGAAAGCTTTCACTCTGATTTTGCAAGTGGGTTTTCCTTTGCACAGGTAACATTGTCTCAGTAAGCCCGAAGGTTTTTCTCAGTCTTTGCTGCCATCACACCACAGCTGTACCCACCTTCCAACTCGGGTGGAGTGGCAGTCTTTGCTGACAACATCTCCACAGACGTTCACCTCCGTTGGAAAAAGACTCCCACAAGAACAAGCAGGATACCTCCCTGAGATGCCCTTTCAAGAGTGTCCAGAGTGAGAACGTTACTTCAAAAGCTACTTTTCCCACAGAACAGGGCTTGCTGTGCTTCAGTGCTATCAAGAAGGCTAGCGCAAAGCTAGACTCATGTTCTTGTCATCCAGTATCCAAGTGCAACTTCCTGGAATTTTAAAATGTGGTGGATGCACTGCGTGACAGCAGCTGTACAAGAAATGCTGCGCAGCTGCACAAGTGTTCCACAAGACCATCTGGAGGAAAGTACCAAAAATAGATGCGAGCAAGCCTTGTGTATTTCAGCAAAATTAAGCATAAAGAAATTGTTGTCCATGCAGTGTTTGATATGCCATAAAAACTCTTTCAAATAACGTTTGATGAGGAAACTATTTATCGGTGAAAATGCAAGCTTAGACACTATGAACAGTTTACATCTTGTAGGTGTTCACTGGTATGGAACAGTGGGCGTTAGAACCAGCGGCTCACCTTAAAGTAGGTAACTCATGGGTTTGCAGACGAGCTAGTGTTTTATGGTGCTGTACAAATAAAAAGTTGTGGGGAGTATATGAAATATCTGTATTAAACTCCACTGCATTATTTTATCCAATGCATGAAAAATGACCCAGATGCATTTAAAATAAATGCATATTACAATATCACATATAGTATTATAAAATTATTACTTCTGTGCACAGTCCTGATATCTATAGACATGGCACCGTGAAAAAAGCCTGGTTCCTAAGCATTTTTACAGATAACTTGATAGTGATGCAGGTTGCTATCAGTCAGATCATAATGTCCCTTCAACTTTGGTACATTCAGTGCAAAATATTTTGGGAGTTTTTACTCTTATAAAAATAAAAGGCATTTTTTCCCTTGAGAGTGCTTAAAGAATAAACACTAGCAGAATGTCTGTTCAAGCATGGAAAGTGACAAAAACAGAAATAGCGTTTTAGTTTGCTTATTTCCTGTTTACACTCTAAGAAACATAATATAATGAACCTATAAAAATAAACAGAAGTCACCGTGTTAGGGTTTTTTTCCTGATATGCTGTGATAAATCGCTAGTTTCTTCTTAAAATAGTTTCCATGCAGTATAAAGCATAAAATCAGCCTTATTAAGTTCATTATAACAGCTCATCTTGTTGTCATACACACCACTGACAAAGACATTTCCACAAACCTCCTTAATGCAAGCCATTGTCGTTACATCCTTTGCTGCTGACTTTCCTTCCAATTCACTTCTGCCCCAGGAACTCAAACTCTGGTGCACACCATGCAGCCACCTGTAGTCTTAGGTAAAGCAAGTACTGGATATGCTATTATAACCTATGGCATAAAGTAATGTACCTTCATTAATTTAAAAAAAACAAAAAAAAAGAAAAGAAAAAAGAATCTAAAAAAATCTATTGTATGATTTTTTGATAATTTACTGGGTAGGTAAGGGGCTGAATGATTTCACATTTCAACTGGAATTTGCTATTCAACAACTTTGATGAAATTAAGTTTCTGGGTACGTGTCAGTTTTGCAGTAGCAAGGTTGACCACGATATGGGATCACGGTTTTTGTTTGCTCAAAAACGATATGGGATCACGGTTTTTGTTTGCTCAGAACATAAACTGAAGAAATTTGGCCATCCTGAAAAACCATGGATTGCAAGATTTGGTTTTCCCTGCGTATCAGGCACACTCCAGTTTCACTGTAGAGAATTTTGCCACTACCACAATGCTTTTTAGTTGCCTCATAAGCTCATTCATGGAACCTCATTATTTGAATTGCACCGTGAAACAGTTTCCCTCTAGGAAATCCAATACAAACGTTCATTCATTCCTTGAGAAGACAGATCCACAAAAGTCCAATGAGCTGGGCACTGTGGTTTGTGTATCACTCAAGTCCAAAAGTACTTGTCTCTTCAACTGCTGTCAACAGTTTTTCATATAACATAGAGAACGATGGATAAGGGGGAAGGTCCAGACGATTGAAACAAGTGTGAGCCCTGGAGGGGGAAAAAAAGAGGAGGTGAAGAAGTACGTTATTTAAAAAGTTCAAAAGAGAACACACAGACTGGTATGTGCTTGCATAGAGATGGGCAGATAGCATTCTTTCAGGAGACTTTGTTCTGTCAAATGATGTTTTCCAATCGAACAGGTAGTGAGGTTTAATCTACTTTCTTCTAATTAAAATAAGCCAGTAAGAAGTATTTATGAAGGTCTTTAGAAACACGCTGACAGCTCAAAAGGCATGGGATAAATTTTATCCATTAAATGTGCATGAGAAAATAACGGTATAGCATGGTACAATTCAAATAGTCTGTTCTAAATCTTGGCTTTAAACGTATCTTCTGTGAAGTAGTACTTTTTTCTGTACTGATGATACTTGAATACTGTATTTGTAATCATAAACAAGGTATTTCAGTATATTGAATATGCATAAGATATTGGATTTGATGAAATATTTAAAAAAACACTCTAGATATACAGGAAACAGTCCCACAGTAGTAAAGGACAGGCAAATTAGATGCTCTTCATTCTACGTTTCCTTAGCATATGGATTGTGTTCTTGGGAAGTTACTGCTTGTGTTGATTTACACTAGGTACATACCTGGCCCTGCAAGCCAATGACCTTTAGAATAGTACTGTTTGTAATTACACAAAACTATGCACGTACCTTCAGCGTACCACCCTGCTTTCTTAAGAGGACAACCACATGATTTATTTCTCCGTTTCTGAAGTTCACCTGCCTCCATTTTTTGACATACTTGGAACTGACTCTCAAAACCTCTTCCAGGGAATGAAAAGGGAGATAATGAAGGTTTCTGCTCATAGCAGAATAATGGCTTATCAGTGCCTGACCTCAGGGCAGGCTAATACTTTCTAAAACACTACAGTGGATGAACCTGCTCTAGTGAAATAGATAGCATAGCTATTAATGCCATCAGTTCTTGAGGAAGAAATGATGCAAAGAGAAGCTGGAGGAAGCATCTTTTCTGCTTTGAAGCTTTGTCCCAAGCCCTCACTTCAGACTGGTTTTTAGAGGATAAAAACATTTTTGTATTTTGGCAGGTCTCTTTTTGCAAATACTTTATTCTTTTGCAATAAAACTCATCACAGAGTTATTTAAATACAATCCAGCTGAAAACTAAACTTTCCCTGCAGTGACCTGCCCTTTATCAGTATGACCTGTATTAAATGGAAATGGAAAGAAGGACATCAATGGAAGGACCGAACAAACTCCCTCCTTGCAGCAAATGCAACTCCCAGAAATCTGAGTGTCTACAACAGACCTGTACTGAGTTTCTACTGAGCTAGAAAGTGCTGTCTTCCATGGGAGCAAATGTATTACTTGCTGTTTTAAGTGGCTCTCAGCTGCCAACTACAGGGATGGAACATGAAGTGAAGTGGGTTAATCTCATTTGTTAAAAACATAAGAGTCCATTACAAACCCTCAATGACGGTGAGACATTCTCCTAGTTACAGCCTTATAGTGTCATAAAAACATCAGGCTGAAGAAATGTATACACAGCACAGAAGGTGCTACTGCTATTATAAACACAGTCCAACATCAAATATGCCATCACTTAAAAAAGCATTGAATTTCGCACCCTCCCCAAATACAGTACGGTTACAAGTAACACTGCTATGCTGTTTAGCAGAGAGGGCATTTCCCTACCCTGTATTCCAAGGGCCTGATAAAATTTCTCTACCCTTCCATCCCTCTAAGGCTCCTGGAGGAAAGCTTTCTTTGTACTCCTTGCTTGCCTCTTCAAAAACCTTACAAAGTATATCTGTGATATAGATTAAATTATTATTCCATTTCCTACACTTTAAAAAAAAAATAAAATATTTGCCTTTTGAAGACAGAGACTGATTTAGACCCAGCAGTAAATGCGCAACTGGAACTCAGTGATCCCTTGAGTTCAGTGTAGAGCGTAGAAGAGTCTTAGGCAATTAACAGTCTAACCACACGATTCTGCTGCATGGGTCTGACAGCCACTAATTAGAACTATGGATCATGCTGTGTGGGCTGTAAAACCACAAATTATAACAGACATAGTATATAATTAGCAAGAGAATCATTACAAACTGGTTTAATAGTAGGCCGGCACGTTGTTTACATTTATTAAGAGAACTGAGTTTTATCTTAATTTTGAGGGCAATTTTGAAAATGCAATCACCTACTTTGGAAAACCAAGTCAATAAAAAAGACAAAAACTTAAGATCTTTGTCTTCTGAGGGAATGCATGCCTTTCTCACCCTAGCAAACAACTTCGTAAGTCTTCAAGAAGAAAGTGTTTTTTTCCCCCTCTGGACAGTATTTTCCCATTCCAACATTTCAAACCACATGGGCACTAACTATTCATCTTCCTGGACTCCCGTTTTACGACAACACGAAAAAACATCTTGGTTCTTGAAGTTTAAATTCCAAATTAATCTCCTCTTCATCTTGATTACAATACTAAAATATAGTAACTCAGGGTTAAAATTCAGCAGTCAGACATAAAAACTATTTGCATAGTTAAGCTAAACCTGTAATAATCTTTTCAGTGACTTTTACATACTACTGACTTACCAGTCTAAAAGACAGTGACAGAAGCCAGGCAACCTGACACGTGCCTCACAGAAATCTCACTATTTTGATTCAGCAGAACTGATGACACAGCAGTCAGAACAGTGGGAACTAGGTAAATATCTAGTGAAAGCTTCTGTTTATATTCACAGCTACTAAGACCACAATCACACAGCTAAGTAATTACAACAGTAACAACTATATTAGTTGCCTTCTCTGTCTCAAAATCCAGAAGAAGGGATGAGGATGGGTTTTCAGCAGCGCAGTAGAAAAAGAAGAAGAGACATGAAGTCCACTGACTTGTTGAGTCCTAGCTTTTGCCACCCTCATACCATGTATTATCAAATTTCACAAGCACTCCCACTGAAACCAAAAGGGCAATTTGAAAAGTAGAACACTGCAACGAGTGAGTGACGGTGCCTTAACACAAATGCTTTAGTTATCTGAGAATCAGTAAGAGTCACAGAGTCCTAGGGCAGCATTCTCCGCAGATCCAGTAATGTGTTTACATACGCAGGGCTTGTTTGGAAACCTCTGGGAAGTTTGCTACTCGGGGTCGTTGTTAACAATGTCTTACCTTCAAGCCAGTCCTACTTGGTGTTTGCACAGTAAGTCTTTGAAGCTGGTGAGACGCAAGCTGAAGCCACACTGCACGCAGGAACTAGATACGTAAAAATGCAAACACTGCTCTCTGCTGAGGGCTTAGCCCATTTAAGCATAAACATGGAAGATCATGTATTTTTTTAATGAGATCAAGGTTCTATGTACGAATGCCAGGAATGGCCAGGTCATGACAACTGTAGATGTTTGTCACTCACAGTTGCTTTTATTTTAACAAAACAAGCGTGTTGTTGGTTTATTTTAATTCTCACACTTGTATGTTAAAAACTATCCACAGAGAATTTCAAAGGCGTGATACATTCTCCTAAAATGTGAAGGGTTGGCATTTCCTCACACTCACTGAACACCTTGTGGTAGCCAAGATTCTTGACACGTTTGTTCATGATGCACTACAGGAAGCAGTTTTAATCTGCAGTTTAATACAAGGGCTATGCATACCCTTTCCAGAGGAAATTCTGAGCACCCCGTTCTGGCACGTCCTGACCTTTTCCATGCTGCAGACTGTGCTTGTTAGCACTAAGAATTTCAGTATTAGAAAATATATGGGAAAACTCCCACAATCGCTTTTCTTACTTAAACTTGCATGAAAATCTTGTATTTTGAAGTCAGAAATTATTTTTAAAAAATAAAAGCTTTTTCTTCTTAAACAGAATCAAAGCTAGTCCATAGGTCAATCATAATCCAACTATAAAGTAGGCTGCAAGGTATTACTAGCCCCTCAAAAGATATTAGAGTATTTGATTTGAAATAGAAATTTCCAGAATTTGCTTATCTTTAATCCTCAGTTGCCTGGCTCTCATTTGTACTATAAACTGGTGAGATGGCTTTATTTAAAGGCCCCCTGCTGTGCCTGTGGATTCCACAGTGCCACTTCTGCCTCTCTGGCTTTCTCAGTGCGGTTCAAATGGCTGCCTGCAGGCAGGAGCCAACCCCAGAGACGTCTCTGCCTCTGACTTTATACTGGAGGAAAAAGGTAAAGGTTGTTGATCAGAGAAATCCTCTGTGTGTCTGACAGCCACCTTGCATCTAAAAAGAGGCTCTGAATGCAAGTTATTCCTGAGGAATCTTGTTTAAGAGGAATGGGCTAGGATTAGGGTTGAATTTCCTCCATGGATCAGCCCAGCCCAAAACTGCCACCACAGGCTATAAGCAGCATACTAAAGCTGAGATCTGATTAAGTAGAGTTAGTTCACCCACACTCCCCACACTAATCTGTGTGTCTAACCACTGTTAACCCATTCTAGAGGCTACAGAACAACAGAAATGGATGAAAGGAAATCTTCCAGAAACACATCGGCCCTGTCACAATATAGAAAAGACTGGAACCTGTACACTTTGGTTGATGAAGTGCTCATGCTAGAAGATGTTTCATGCATCACTCATATATTATTAACCTAGTCCTGGTATTGTTACCACTGACCTTTGAAAACAGCTCTCTCTTATTCCTGTGCTGCCTGTTAAGTCAAAATATACCTCTTCTGCAGTTCATAACTTGCCTCTTCCATATTTGTTGACTCTTGACATCAGACAGAGCATAAAAATTACATTACATTGGTAAAGGCTACGTGTGTCTAATGCAAAAAGTCTGATATTAGCTCAGACACAGCCACAAGTGCTATTTAATTTTAATTCATATTAATTTTTGCTCCTAAGTGATGAACTACATAGTCAGGAAGTAAACACTTGCACATTTAATCAAATGTAACGAAATCAAAATCTAATCAAAATACCATTCTAATATAATCTTCCATGAAAAAAGCATTACAATGTGGATGTCAGCCACAGTCACATTGTCTTGTCCATCTCTTGAGAACAAAACTGAGTTCAAAGAAAAATGGATGCATCAGGCACTGGAACAATGGGGAAGGAAATTTTCAAGTAAGGCACAGTATATTTGCATATTCAGTTAAAACTTATGTTTCTCAAACAGCCTGCTATCCCAGTAACTGATACTCTAAAGTATTTCTAGTACCTTGGAAGAGCAGTGATCTTCCCCCACTTCTCTACGCAGAACCTTCTTGGACCATTGCTCCCCCGTAGAGAGGCAAATCCTTCGTAAGGTATGCTGGACGTGCCTGTCACAAACTGCCCGCAAAAACACAACGTGACGGATTTTGGATACAGGTTAGAAATTTATTTATATCAGCATACCCACCAAAGTCCAAATACTTATGTAAAAGCATTTGCAAATTAAGGAAATTTGTGAGGCACAAGTAATAAAAGCTATTTTTAATGGAGGATAAGGGAAAACAGACCATTTCCTGATAGGGCTTTATAAGAGACAATTTACCAGATAAATTTCCTTCAAAGGTTTCTCTTTGGAAGAGTAATTAAGCTACATAAACGCTGTAGAATAAAACACTATAAATATTAAGTTACTTAAACTTAGGCCTAAGTGATTTTTTACCTTACTGTCTTTTTTCTGCATTAAGAGCTAATTAATAAAAGTAACAATGTATGGTAAGGCCTTCATGTTATACCTTTCTGGCTATGTGGATTTCGTATCTTGAAGTTATTAAGTACTTCAAGAAAAGGAATAAATTCTGAAGGTCAGGTAGAATGCCCATTGACATTTGCTGAAATGCTGTCTCTTGAGCAGATTTAGTTAGAAACTGCCATGAACGGATCAAACATGGTTTTTGACAGATCAGAAGCTAGTTGATTTTTAATGATCTGGATGTGATAAAACCATTTGACTGGCAGATGTGATACAAACATATGAGCAGACATCTCTGGCTCTCCACCAAATGAGATGTCCCACACTGCTTTTTACAGACCTTTTTAAAGTGCTTAAACAGATAAAAAAAGAAAATCCTTCATCACACTCATATAGGTAAGTCAGCGATCAGATGCAAATTCTGAATTGTTAAAAACAGTGGATTTCATAATAGATCAAGAACATGGTATGGTTTGGGGTAGGAGTTTGTCTGTTTCTTTTCTTGCCTTCTTTTCAGGTTACCTTCATCATATCAGACAAGAATTTAAAAAAAATAACTCTGTAGTAAACCTACATGTATAAATATTCCTCTGTTGAGAGGTTTTTGTCCTTTATCAGCAGCATGATGGGCTTCTTCAGTCTGACTCATTAAAAATGGAATTGGACTGATTTTCAGGTTTTCTAATTTGAGGCACTTTAACTTCCATCTAGGCTGTCTCCTTCCTAAGCTGTACAAATATTGTTAAAATGATCTAACCAGTTACACAGTTTTCCTTTTCTATCTTTACGAGTCTTAACGTACATTTAATTAAACAACAGTAAAGGACTACTGACATCAGATCCTTTATCTTAAATGTATTTTTAACCCAGAAAACTATAAAAATAGCTGTGAGCTTCAGTCACTTAGAATTATTACAGTAAGTCTGTGAGGACTGTAAGATCATTCCCACCAGGCAGCACCAATGTAACTTTTTGACGCCAGGTGCCTGGATGGAAACAGTTTAGCATCAAATTCTAACACTGCAGACTATTTCTACACAGGTCAGCTGTTTTACCTGTAGAAGTCTTAGTCGTTGTTCGTTATTGAATCTTTCCACAGCAGCCCAAAACCACCGAATTACGATGTGATTGTCATGATAACCTGTTAAAACAGGAAGAGCCTTTAAGAGCTAGAAGAGTGATGGAGAGAATAGTCAGGAAGCCTTCCCTAGTTCAGCCCTAGTCACAATAATGCTGCATTTCTTATCCAGTTGCAGCAGAAGACAGGAGCTGAGAGAAAGCTACTCCTGAAATGTTTAAAAATCTTAAAGGCAGAGAATTAATCTACTAGAAGTAAAATCTCTTTTGCAAGCATTTCTCCCATTAATCAATCACTAACAGGAATGCCAATTCTTGAAATATTCCAATGCTGTGCTTTTCATGTATCTAAAGCCACAAATGATGCTGCAACCATCTCTCTTCAAAGGAGTTCCTAGATCTTCCATTGTTCTCAAATTATCTTAACTGCCAGCCTGCAGTCACTGGGATTACTTCTAATTTCCTGTCATATTTGAGAGTGGAAGAGAGGTAGATCCTACTAAGAAAGGTTACCATTTCTGTTTGCCTCCAGTGTCTGGGTGGTACTCTACTAGTGTGCAGGAGAGCACACCACATTCTGTGGAGAAGACTCCTCTGTTCTGCTGTCCAGACAAAAACAGTAAGGGAAGAGCTGCGTGGGGAGGCAGTGAAGCAAACTAAAATGGACAAATCAACTTCTCCTAACCCAGCATTAACTACAGAAACTCAGAATATACTGAAGATGTATCTCATGGGATAGTTCTTTAGTGCCTTAGAAACTGGGTAATTCCCAGGCCCCCAACACCATCAGTGAGCAAATCAAAATTGAGGTTACCTCCTCTATACTCTGTATTATTTCGCCAGTCGCTCAAGTCAATTTCTGCTGTTCCAGCTATAACCAGTTCCAGTTCTCTGGCATCAAACACAGACACGAGCCTTGCATCAACCACCTGTGAAAGCAAATAAAATGCATAGCAATGTTTCTTCATTTATTGATTTTTGCCTCCCCATAAAAGGCTTGTCTGCTACTAAGACATTTATCAGGTAACATTTCTCTCACGAATGAAAGGATGAAGGTCTTTTTCTTTTTAAAAGCAAATAAATATACTTTTTCTTCCACTGTAGTTCCATTCGGTTTCATTAGAGGATCACAGTGATTTGGAGATAATTTTATCGGCAAATAATACTGAATTATTTCAGGACAAATTAAGTTGAATATATTAAATTTAATTATCCATGTTAAAAAAGGTGAGAGAAAAATATCTTGAAATATACTCAGTCTACCATGCTACACTGAGTAGGGCATGCACACAAAAAACCTCAAAGGCCCAATAAAGAAACAGATGGGTGACTTTAGCAAGCACTCACTGCTAATCATACAAATAGTGATCAATAATATTTTCCAGTTTAAAGAAGATATATAACCATAGTGTTTAAATCATTGACTAAAAATGATACCACACCCCACCCCAGCCCCAATGGAGTAAAGATACTTCTGATTATACACGTATCTGCTTTTGGGGACTCTGTATTTGGGAAATGTATATGAGGAGAAAAGTATTTTGGGAGGATAAAGGAAGAAAGTAAATTTCATTTTGGAGTTTTTTACCTCATAGAAACCACGAACTAGACTTTCTGTCTGTTGTACAACTCCTCTCTCAATTCTCCATTTCACCATTCTTTCTATGTATTCTTTCTTGTTCTTTTCAGTGACTGGGATGTTGGCACCTCCTGGCTTTAATTCCCGTTCTGTGATCTTGCGAAAGAAATGACCAAATGACAACAGAGTATTATAAAGACAAATGAAAGGATTATAATTTAAACTTCTAAGTTGAAGTAATTCCTCAAAAGCACTACCCAAGACTGACTTTAGCAAACTGGAATATATGAAATAAGAGAACATACAACAAATCTATTTTTCGATAAAATCAATTTTAAAATCCCACTTAGTCTGAACAATCTTCATATTGAGTATGAAGAATAAGCTGAGAAGAAGAAACAATCTTTACAGCAATTAAAGTAGTGACGTCTTCTAAATAACATTGTAAGAAAGGTGTTGTAATACCTTTGAATACTAACTCTGCTGCAATTCAGGTAAACTACCTCCACCAGAGCAATCCAAAATTTTGATATTTCCAGAAAATCTCCTTAACCAGAAAGACATGTTTGACCGGTTACAAGATTTCAACATTGTTTTCATCAACCAGAATTTTATAAAAACAAGTGAAAATCAGCATGGAATGGCAATCATTCTTCCAAATAATATCTAACAGTAGAATACACACAGGAAATTAAATTAAGAATCTTGCACACCTGCCCAAAAACTTCTTCATTTACAGTAAACGTGAGATCTAGGATATCATGGATATCATTGTCTTTCATCCACTGCAAACTCTGGTGAAACTCCTCGTCGAGATATTCCAGGTCACTCAGGTCACAGAGTCTAACACAAAGAAGAAGAAAACACACAAATACAGATGACGGCGGTAACACGTGCTCAGTAACTAAACTCAGATAGGACAGTCCTGAGAAACAGACTGAGAATGGGAGCCAAGAGAAAAATCAATAGAATTAAGAAGATGCTACTGCAAATCTGCTTATTTGCCTAGTAATAGCAGTTACTGTACAGCACAAAATGGTTTTGTTAACATACAAAACTCCAGAATTTATTAATTTGAAGACATGTATCTTTTTAGGCTTATGACGAGTCTGTCCCATGTTTCCTGTGAAGAGTATTTTGGAATGATGGAAAACTGAAAACAGACTGAAAACACAAAAAATTCAAATCATAAAAGAAGTAGTACGTTTTTAGAACAAGCAACTACTATCCTTTTTGCTTATGTGACTACACTGCCACCTTTCTCATCTCTTCTTTGTGCAAAGAAGTGCATTCAGATACCCGGTACCACAAAAACATTTTTACTTTTTGCCGTACTTCCCCTTACCTGATCCTTGTTTTACAAATCCAACCTGTAAATCCAACTGCCCCTTGCTGTCTTTAACAGTTACTACTTCAAGCTTTGAACAACTCAGCTGTTAATAATATTTAATACCACGGTGGCAATTTCTGCCATTCTTCTTAACTCCTTAAATCCTGTTCTGTGAAACAGGACACTGGGGCTATTCATTAATGTCCTGGGTTGAGTGACACAGGACTAACCTTTCTTCTAATGCTGGGGAAAACTGCACTTTTAGAAGACTCTAGAGTGTGAACAAATGAAAATATTTACTTTATAGCCAGCTAGGCTCTGTGGGATTCAAGGTCTTAGTGTTTTCGAGCCTTGCCAGGTGCAGGGACTAGGAGGAGCAAGACCTGGGCATTTGACCCAGGCTGGCCAACAGGACTATTTCCTACCATGAACGTCACATTCAATATAAATTAGAAAAGTTTGCTGCCTGGTTCTCCTTTGATGGCATTGGTCCACAGAACTCCTTGCTCTGATGCCAGACCCCTGAGGCCTTCCATTCCTCCCGAAGCCGTAGCACTCGCAGTTTCCCACAATTGTTGTCCACTGCTGGGAGTGCACAGCTTCCTACTGATATAATTGGCTGAATATAATTCTTCTATATTTTATGTTAGTATCGGGATTAATACTGGTTCTTTAGCATTATTGTTAATTATTCAGTCTTATACTATTACATTTATTTATATTTCAACCTTCATGTTTCCTTGCTTTTCCCGATTCCTTTTCCTGGGGGGGGAGGGGTTATCAGGGGATAGAATAATTGTCTAAAAGACAGTGAGTTGTTATGCATTTTCTCAAACCATAACCATTAAGTAAAGCGCTTTTCAGCTGCAGGGTTCCCTGCCTGTTTCTATTCTTGGGTCCATATAAAGTCAGAAGGTGGCCCTCTACTTTTAGTCAGATGCTCAAGTGTAGTTTAAGTGACACCCTGCAGTACCAGCCCCTACATCAAAGCTGATGGATAGGTAGTCTAGATGGCTCATTAGTTATGAGGAAAGTGAAGGTCCAGGGCTTAGATGGAGATGCTGCATGAACTAGGTTGTGTGCAAAGGTGGCCACGCTGTCATTTTTAATTTCACTGTTTAGAGAACCGCCAAGCTAAACAATTAATTTAATTTGGCAGTCACATAATACTGGTATTAAAGTCCATCTGAGCTAAGTCTTCATTCTTATTAAAATGATTCTGCTAGCATTTAAGTACTTTTAAATACATGGGTGGAGTAATGCATCCATTCCTATTGCACTACTAGAATGTATGATGTTTTATACAAGAAACATCCTTCCAGACTTATCAAAAACAGCTTTCAAATAGAAGAGAAAGAGTGAAGCACCTTAAGTTCATTAGGTCTTAATTCCAGACATGCTAAGCAAGTGCTGCTCTCATTGTTTCAGCAAGAACAGGAGTAGTAGTTCTGAAAACAAAGTCTAAAGTATATCAAAGTAAAGGTCCTTAAAATGGAGATTTACCACAATCAGTCTACCTCAGAATGGGTATTACAGTCTAAGATACAAAGTGATTCATATCCTATCCTGTGAGTCATTCTAAGACAAATGAATAAGAACCCTATTAATATCTGGAATAAAACCACAGCATTTCATTGTACAATTTCAAATGTAAGATTTTGTAGAAGAAAGCTGATAATGTGGCTAAAACAAAACAGGAGGTTTTCATACCAATTAGAAACAACATTTTGAGTTACTAGGTAACTGACTAATAAGCAGAAACAAGAAACTTTAAAAAAAATAAATCCTGGATTGAAATAAAATGATTAAGTTATAAATAATGGCCTGTCTTACTTGATGATATAATACCATCATTTATCCATACACAAAATGGCATCACCCATGGGGAAGGAGCCAAACAAAAAAGGAGACAGGACAATTCTACTCACATTCGGAGGAGGGCTTTATAAAAGGGCCGTGTAAAAAAGGCATCTAGCAAATACTGATGTATCAGAGCAAGACCAAGTATTCGTCCACTAAACCTGAACCTGGAAGAGAAAGGGTTACAATCATTATACTGAAACTTTGTGGTCTGTACACTGCTGTGTCATCAAAACTTACATATATTTCCAAACAGCATTTTTAAATCAGATAGCTATGTCTAAATTGTGGTATTCTTTTTTTTTTTTCTTGTGTTTCTTTTAGATTCTTAGTAAGGCACAGAAAAAACACAAGTCTGCAGGGTGCGGAAAATCCCTCAGATACCTAAGTTGTAACTTCTCAAAAATGTCAAATCTATATTAACCCAATCGACCCCTGCCAGACTAGCCGCTTTATAAAAGTGTATCTTCCAAAATTGTAGCCACTTTCTATTTTCTTCACCCCTATATAGGATTAACTTGTTTTCATGTTATTGAGGCCAAAAGCTTTTTTTTCTGCCCTTTCCCAGCCTCACAGTTCTTGCTGCCTGTCTTTTCTGCTCCCTCTTCTGACTGGTGATTATGAAGGTCTATCTATATTTTCATGAACAGCAGCTTGAAGCTTTTTTATGTTCCACAGTGCTCTCTGGTCCTATGTCAATGGGATCTAAATCATCGTCTCCTCTTCCCTCTCTTCCCCTATTATCTTCATTTTGTCAGGTGGGTAAGGAGGGCTGGGGAGGGCAGGGGAGGAGTTTGACAGATTTGAGATCAGATGGCAGCAACTTTGAAATAGTAAGGTCTTTGCAAATATTCCCATGAGAATAAAAATCCATTGTGAAAAATCCTCCACATCTCTGGAACCAGATTTAAGTCTAGTATTCTTTTTAAAAGAAAATAACGCTTCTTAAACTTTCTGTTCATGCATCCTCAGCAACATTTTTCTTGCAAACATTAGGCCCTTATTATACATGCCTGTACACAGGGTTTGCAAGATAAGGATGTGACATGTGCAGCCCTCTCCTGCACATAACTGCTTGTCACAGCTGCATTTTCTGAATTCCCCCTGAGGCTGTACAAGATCAGTGCTGTCACTGGCACCAGCACTCCCAGAAAAAGAGGGGGTCATGCCTTCCCTCACACCCAAGGTCTCTGGGTCCAGCACTGCAGCACTGAGGGATGAATATAAAATGTTGTCAGAAGCTGCACAGCACATAAGGTTTTTTCCTCCCCTTTTTGCCAGAATGTTCTGCTTTCCTATACAGCATATGCCATCTATTATTACAGTACTGGAGTTCAACTAACTGAACTGGATGCAAACAACCACTTAATTTTCTATTAAGTTTTAAAACTAGTAGTGAGATTCCTTTCTGATATTAATTCTTCATAACCAGTTTCCAATAAATAAGAACTCAGAACATATCCATCGTACACAGATGAACGGTTGTCATTCCATTATTACTGTAATCTACCTATACAACAGAATTCTCTGTTAATATTCACAGTACAGCTTCACAGATTTATGGCGATGCCATAGCTTAAATCTACTAAGGGTGATTTAAGTTGTCTTATAATTGTGAAAATCCTTGATAAATATTTTAGAATTATGTGTGTATGTACAGACTTTACTTAAGAGCTATGTAATCAGCAGTCTTCTACCTGACCCCAGTTAAGATACCTCCATAGATTTCCTTCCAATAGGTATGTTGGGTTTTTTCCACTGAGGAGATTTCTGTACTCTTTAGGAAGACTCAAAACAAATTACATACAGTAACGTTTGTTTGAAATTTCCCTTAATCTCCTTACTTGAAAAAAAGCCAATGTTTCATTTTTGGTTGTTTTTGGTTTTTTTTTTCCCCATGCACAAGAGGCTAATATTGCTTTCATAAAATGACTACTAATGTACAAGAAATGCAGTGAGTTGTGTTGTGAGACAATCCCATGGTACACTTTCCAAACCATAGTTTTGCTGACCTTGTGAGAAATAAGAATATCTAAAACCACAAGAGAAAACAAATCAGTAAAGTCTAAAGAAATGCAATTATTTTGCTGGTGGTTAAAAAGATCAGATTCTATGTTATATGTCTGAGCAGATATGAGCAGTTGTCTACAAGCGGGAACAACAGAAAACATATCTGAAAAACAAAAAGGAAAAACAATTCTTACCACTCATGATGATTGTCTACAAAAGCAGACATGGGACTGATTTGTACTGTATAGGTATCGTTGGCTGAATATTCAAACAAACCATAATACGGATTGAAGAGCTCTCTAGACACCAGGAAAAAAAACTCTCTTGAGGGTCCACTGTAGTCCAACCTTTAAAGAGAAACTTGACATTACTATAAAGTGTTCATTGTGTGCAAAGAAATGCTTTTTTGAATCTACATTCCTTAAACTATGTTTTAATTAAAATTTCGTAAGATTTTTACCAGAACCCTTATCCTGCAGATTGCTTAATGCCAAGGTATGTGAAGTCCTCATGGGGCTATTCTGAAATGGAATGGCTTGGAGGACTGGAATGAAGTGCTCTATGCAGGCTGCTCTCATCAAAAATTTTGGCTTCAGCTGTAATGGCCTCTTTGCCACAGGAATATTACCAAATAATTGGCAGCAGGGGGAAACATGAAGACAGCCAACACGAGATCTATCTGCATCTGACAAATGAAGAATGAAAATGAACAATGCTCATATTCTATCTTTGCAGATTTGCAACAATAGGACAATTCGAAGGATAATATTTCTGTTTTGTTTCAACAATATAATCTGAGATTACTTCAGTGATTTATCTCTCTTGGTCTAAATTTTCTTGTCTGTCTTCCAAACTTGAGTGCATTTAAATGTCTTCTGGAGAGTGCACTTCCTTTGGTTGTTTGGGGTTTTGTTTTTTTTTTTTTTTTTTTTTTGGCTATTTCAAGACTCCAGTATTAATGAACAAGGAATCTAAATAATCCCTTTTTCCTGAATCATTAACAAACTCATTGCTGACAAAGCACTGAGACTGAATTTTGACATTATGCTGCAGGTCACCAGTAAAATGAGTTAAGTATGAAGTTAATGCTCTGGTAGAGTCGGAAAATAGAATACAGAAAACTAGAGATTTTCTTGTGGGCAAAAGAGATGAATCAAATCAAAGATTTATAAAGATATACCTTCTATATATTGGAGGTTTCATACTTGACTTTTAAGAAAGTCTTGCTTTAGTACTAAGGCAATGCACAGACAGAATTATCACAGAGAAGGTCAGCTTTCACATAGGACTTTGGCTATTAATGTTTTGGCTCATGAACTTTTACAGAAGACAAACATATATGAGGATATAGGAGGATGAAGGTTATGAGGTTTTTGAGGATGAAGCTGTCAGGAAAGTTAGGTACCATTATCAACTTGAGGATAAAGCTTCTTTCCTCTTTTGAATAAAAGCCATTTTCCCTTCAGTCATTTGGAAGCATCTTGCTTCTGTTAAGCTTCAGAAGTGAAGTACTGAAACAGATCTTTACCCTGGCAAGAAGGGCAGATTCCATCCTCAAATTGCAGAAAAAAAAAAACACCACCAAAATGGTTTGGTATCACGGACAACTGTTGGACTTCAATTGTGGCACAAATACCAGGATCAAGTAAAGGGTCATCTGAACGACTCTTGCAAAATTCTGGGAGAATCAGACTCACTATGAAATTTTAAGGTAAAATAGAAACTGTGTGCTTGACTACCAGCCACTTCATGCAGATCCTTCTGTACGCAGAGTTACTGTGAGTCATGTTAAATAAATCAATCATGAGAGTCCTGCACTGCCAGTCAGATTTATCCCACAATTAAAGGCTTGGCACAAGGGTGAGAAAACTTCATACAAGAGGTATGCAACCACACAACAGCTGCAACTGTGGGGCATTTGGGTATTCAGGAGTAGAGTAATATGTTGTTGGCAACATGACTCATGTCTCCTAGGAAGCACCATTAATACTTTTACCATTCTTAAATGTAAAGCAGCTTCTGCTAATAGTTAATAGAACTTAGGGAAAATAACTTCAAAGGAACCGTATATTTTGTATCAAAATTTTCTTCATTTATCACCACATGAAGTATGAATGTAACACTAAATTAGCACCACAATTGCATGACTGTAGAAATTGAAGGTTCCAGGAAGATACCAAACATTATGAGACTTAGGATAAAAATCATATGAATAGAAGTAACTATGTCTGAGTTGCTCTACTTACTAATTTATACATTAATAAATCAATAGTTACTAAAATCTTTTAATTTGTAAGGATTTCATTACCCATGACTTTAAGACCTACACCTCCATACTAAGAGGAAAAGAAATGCAAGAGCAATCTCCCACTTAAATACTTAAAAAAGAAAAAGGAGAAGCAAATAGGAAACAATTAACTTTCAGTATTCCTCCTCCTCATCGTTCTCTTCTCCTCCACCCCAACCTGTCTTTCTACACCTAGCCAAATAAATAGTTTGAGGTGACACATATCCTTGCACCATCTCTGATGAAACAATACTGTTTGCACACATCCCTTCTTCATTCAAAACACAGATTTGTAAATAGAGAATTGACGTCATTTTAATTTTACTTTGCTCTTAATTAACTCATTCTTTTCTATTAAGAGAGTCTTGTGTAAAGCTGGATATAATGGGAACAGGATGTGTCACCCCCATTTCCAGGTCACTCTTCATCTTGCTGTACCAAGCGATGAAATGCAAAAGCCTGACGTCTGATGAAAGGAGACAGTCTATCTGGATCAATCTCTACCTCATGTATGATTTTAAAATTTTTCCTTTCATTTTTAAATCTGAGTTGAAGTTGTTGCTGTGAAAGTAGAGGCTGGTAGGGCTGTGTAAGACAGGCCTCGTTCCTGCATCCCCACCCTGCTCTGTCAATATAGTGTAATCTCATCCTGCACCAGCCTTGTCATTCCAGTTCTGAGTTTTCCCTCAGACAGCACGGTGATATTATTTATATGAACAAGTCCACACTTGGCTCTCAGCTGTCAACATTTTTTATTTTAAGACTTCAGTGAGTTCTTATTAACACTAAGCACTTCAGGGTGAACTTCAAACAAACAACAGGATTTAGGGGTTTTCAACGACAGATTCATTTTATCTAATCTTGTATGGGATGTTTCTATTACAACGTAGCTATTTTAAAGACTCACACATCGCATGGCAATAATGCACACTACAGAATTCCAAGAGCTGTGTGCTACAGTTTCCTAAATATCAAGGAATAAAATTTTGAATGTATTTATGAATACATTCATGAAATATATCGATATAAATATTTGTTTCTAAGGCAATAGGCTTTAAGATCTGACAAAGGGGTCAAGAGACAAAAGAGGCAAATAGTACATTGCTCCAGTTTCACTTGCAAAGGAAATCTAACCACATCTTGCTTTGTGACACACATCTCACAACCTGTAACACGTTAGACTTTCAATAGACACAGACTGAATGTTCTCTGAAGTGACAGTAATATTTGTGTTTATCTGACAACTAGCAACAGCCTAGTTGCTTTTATCTGTGATGCAGGCCCTGGCCTGGAGAGGCAGCGAGCACCTCCTCTATCACTGAGGGCTTTCAGCTCCCAGTGCTTCAGACAGGAGTTGAATTAAAGATTAAGCTTCTAGCCTACTCTTGAAGCACCCTCCCTCCAACAAATGGCAGCTGTCTTTTAACAAACACTGGAGATATAATGTCAGCACTGAGATAAAAGAAATATGAATAACACAAGAAAGTTGTTTGTTTTTTCTTTGCTTTCCCAGCAACATTCTGAAACATACACCAACTATTGTGAAAATTCACATAAACACATGCATTACTTCTCCAAAGGCAGGATGCATTACATTTCACAATGCCTAAAAAGTCATCTTGAACAGCTGTATGTTCTAGGCTTATGTATGTGGCATTTCCTGACTGTAATCCTTCCTCTTTTCACTCTAGACCACAAGAAGTTGGGTGAAACAGCAGCTGCAAGACACACTGAGTTTTGAGATCACATTTTTCTTGTTCTTGTTCTACTCACCCTTCTTCCCCAACAAACGTGACATAGAGTTTATTTCTCTGCAGGTCTTTTCTTGAGTAGCCCATGATCTGGTTAAAGGCATCTTCTAGCAAGTGATCTCTCCTGATGATTAATCTGAAGAGCAAAATAATTTTGAAAGAGCAATTCATTTATTGTGAACCAGAGTTGGAAACACCTATGTACACTACAAGCTAACAGGGTGACTTCATAGAGATACACACTTCTGCTGCATAATTTGATCCAGATAAGGCAGCTTCTGTCTGTTAGTCTATCTCCCTCAGGAATCTACTTTAGATTTCAATAAAATGTTTCTCGTACGAAGAAGTGTAGTTTTATTTCTTGTACCTTGATGCTTCCTTAAATTAAAAGCTTCAATAGGAAAGGTCCTGAAGTGGGCATTTTCATTAAATTTAAAAACCTTTTGTGAAGCTGGGCCTCTAAATCAGTCTTACTGTAAGCAAGAATCCAACCTTTTATGTAAAAATCAATCGCCTAGAAAGGAAAAAGATAAAACCATGGGAAAGTCACTGAATGGTAACTCCAAAATCACATATCCCTACATTATCCCCGTGTAAGTGTGAAGGAACAAAAAGTCTAGAAGGAATGGCAACTGTTTGTCCAAAACCAGACTGAAGCATCGCCATGTGAAAATACAACGTACCTTCTAAAAGAAAATTGTGAAAGTGAGGAAGTGTCATTAAGATCTAAAATAAGAGGTGAAAGAATCCTCCTTACTTAAACATTTTATCTTCTGCCAAAAAAATGTGTTTAATTAGCTTCCTGAAACTTAGCTTGCCTTCTATTCAAATGCTGCCTTACATGTGCATTTGATCAGTCAGACTGAAGCCGGGAGCTGCTGCTGCCAGCAGAGAGGCAGCTTACCCCTTCACGCAGCCTCTTGCCAAGCCCTTGCTGTTCTTACTGCTTGTGCAGAGATCAGGCAGTGACTGCACTCTGCGATCCTGCAGAAGACACAGAAGCAGAGAGGCCAGGACCAGCAAGGTACCCAGGCACCAAGAGGACCCAGGCAGTATGCGAGTTGTACTGGGGTCCTGGTTTGAAAAAAAGGAGCAGGTCAGTATACGCCTGGGAAAGAAACCCAGAGAAAACTTCTATTAAAAAAATCAAGCTGCTGTTCTGCTTAAAAATCCACAGCATGATGGCAAATAGGTCAAGGAAAAAAGGTGCAAGAAATGTAATGGTTCTTACATGTAGCAAATGCCATCCTCTTCTACCAGCTATTTGGCTAAGTATTCATGACTAAACTTTCATAGATTAAGCTTTAAGGGTTTGTGATATCAGTACATTACATGCAGACAGTGTCCAAGCCCTTCTTCTTGAGATTGTCTAATCAATACCGTTTTAATTCCATTTCAGTTGTGGAAAACTTTTAACAAGCTCACATAAATGAAGTTTGAGCTCTGCATGAATTCCTGCAAAATGTGGCAAGTGACAGACTGGAGGGAATACATATAACAAACAAAAAACCTACCCACCCTATTCTAATAGAAGAAATGGTTAAAAAACAAAGTTCTAGTGCTTAATGGCTACTATGAGAGTATCAAGCTATGATAGTTTAATAGCTGGCACAAGACTTGGTAATTTACAAAATTATGAAAGTATCTTATGATGATGATCCTTAACACAACAGTATGTAATCACACAATTACCAAATAAATGAAAAGGGGAAGACCTCACTCGAAGCACTCCAGCATTCAGAGTGCTGAAGTAAAAATACTAGGTTTTTTAAGGCAATCATTAGAATTTAATAACATTTAATTTTATGACTCCTCTTTACTAAAGAGGACTGTGAT
The DNA here is from genome assembly GCF_001431845.1 of Calidris pugnax. Classification (NCBI taxonomy): domain Eukaryota; kingdom Metazoa; phylum Chordata; class Aves; order Charadriiformes; family Scolopacidae; genus Calidris; species Calidris pugnax. The sequence continues at coordinate 17,661,960 of NW_015090990.1, read as the reverse complement.
ACCAATACAGGCAATGATGCACAAAAGATAAGCCTATGTAGTTTTTTCAATGGAAAGAGAAATGAGAAAATATAAGTGTTTAAATCATAGCAATTGCTGTAATGGAAGAATTCCCAAGGCACTTTTTGCCAGTGTATTGGTAATGTTTGTTTGAAAATACAGTTGAAAGAAACATAGAAAAGAATTGCTCAGAACTTTTTGTATCCTCTGCTGTGAATCACATGCTGGCACTAAGTCTTTTATGACAGGCTTTGTATTTCCAGAAGTGCAAGGGTAACCATAACATCTGCATTCCTTCCAGTGGGAAGAAGCCTGTAGATGTGCAAGGCAAAGGCAAGCTGCCTGAGAAACAAATCCGGTTTCATGAGATTCTTCAACATACTTCAGTTTCCCTGGGCCTTGTCCATATCCTTTAGTCTCCAACTTCCTGTAAAAGTTCCTCAGTTTGGCTTCAAAATCTCTTTTGTAAGGAGCTGGAGCTCGGGCATTGGCACGCTGAGTACCTGCAGGAAGCAATAAGCAAAGAATGAGCTGTAGTGATATGAGATTATTTATGTCCCATCCTCTACTGAAAAGACTCCTTAACAGCAAACACATAGTATGCGTTTGGCTTAGTCACCTTTATAAAGAGTAAAAACTACATCAGCTTCAAATCTGCTCTGCATCCAAGACTTCTTGATTGCTCATTTCCAATAGTATCATATTTCCAAAGAAATTCTTAAAAGAGCAAATCCAGGTCAATGCAGAAGACGGACTGAAAAACCAGCACTATCAACTGGAAAGACTTAACTTCTGTTTGTCACATACACTTACGTATAACCGTTAAAATAGCTCATGTAATAAATGTTCTGCTCTGTTCTGGTTTTAACATTATTACGAAAAACAGGAACTCAGAAACGAAGCATAAACACACTGCTCTGCTGTGCCCCTGTTGAGTACATAAAGTTGAAGAAGGAAGACTTCTGGAAATTCCCTAATAGAAGCTTTTCTTTGGGGAAGTAAAAGAAAGAAAAATACTGGAAAAATGGAAAGACCAGCAAATTTAAGTTTGTGGAACTTTTCATATGTGACTGCAGGAACATACATGATGGTCATCCAAGTGAATTTATTTTTGAAAAACTGTTTTTGAGGGTCAATTTCTTAAAAGCAGGAAGAGATGCGATCTGTTTGCCAAAAAAAGGGCATACCCCCACATCTGCATGCACAAGTCTAGTATATACAAACTAGGTATTTAGTCTGATTTATTCTGAATATTACAACCATTAGAACTTCCACTGCCTTCCTGGATAAATGACTTCAATTGATTTGACTACAAGACAGTGTGCCAAAGAAGCAGTTAATCCTAGTTCTTTTTACATTCCTCTTCTCACCCCTAGTTTTTTTTAACATGCCTGCATGCCTGTGTAGACATCTGCCACAAAAAACTCAGAGGACATTTAAAATTTCTCATGCCCTACAGTATACATAGGTGGTCAACTACTTATCTGCAACTGAGGGTCATCTAACAGGCTCATAATGCACTGGAAATACAATGAAAAGTTTAGAAGTATATGTAGACTTCTAAGTGACAATCCGTTCCTTACTTGAGTTTTCATTTGGCTCCCTGTAAGAAACTAAGCCAATACAGACACATTTATTGCTACTGTGGGTGAAGGCGTGAGAACGCAACGTTTCAGGTTCTGAAAGAAAGAGAAGGTGTATTCGTTCAGCCTGTGGGCAGAGAGCAGGGGAAGAGAGAACAGCTTGCTGAGCCACAAAGCACACGGGTCTGACGGCAGAGGCGACGAGCACATCCTGCGGAAGTGGCTGCTGGAAGAAGCTGCAGAGTCGATTTCTCTGCAGAGATCAGAGCGGGAACAAGTGAGATCAGTATTAACACTGAATGCCATTTACAGGTCTTTGAAAGACCTGTCTGACCAGAAAGACACTTGCCACTTGTTCTAGGCTTAGAGTGATGTGTGGGAGGAATAGAAAGTGTCAAGGAATCCTCAGAGCTCCAACATGCAGGACGCCTCTGGGAAAAAAAAAATCATGGTCATTGATTAATGTGTATCCTGGTTATTCTCTTTTACTGAGGGCACCAAGGGCTTGGAAAGGTACACTCAGCTATGTTCTATAGAAAACTTACAGAAACCTGGAACTGTAAACAGCCTTTTCGGTTTTGGCCTTTTCCCCCTATTTTGTTTATTTCGCTTTGGGTCAAAGCAGGTACAAAAACATAGTCACCAAAAAAACCACAACAAAAGCATACTTTAATCTTAACCCCTGAAGGAAGTTTTGCTGAGAGATACTGCAGAACATAAATCTGGCAACACATTAATTCACGGTTCAGAAATCAGCAGTATATTATTCTGTCAGCACATGACAAGTCCTCATTGCAAATCAGATGCATTGCCAAGAAATTCCTGGGCAATTATACTGATTACTTCCGCCTTGGGAACAAAAGATGTTAATGGAAGAGCTAAAAAATGCCAGTGATGTGATAATCATATTTAATTTTCAAAGAGGTTATATTCTAAAGCAGATATAAAGAGTAGCTTCATGACTATTCATCTTCATCAAAAGCGAAAGTACAACTGATTGTGCCCGATCTGAACAATGGATCCTTAACACACAACCTCGTGCAGTGCAACACAGTCAGTTTAGATGACAAAAAAACCACAGAGCCTTCATAGAAATGATGGGCTATTTACAATTTCTCCTCAAAAAAGTCATTTATACACCAACACAAACATGCATACTCGCAGACTGACGGGGCGATTCAATGGCCTCTCTGTATTTTTCTATGAAATAGAATAGAGATGACAATTTTTAGGAGAACAGGACTAAAACCATCACTGTTTATCCTTTACTATGTGCTGCTTCTTTGAGGAATAGATGAGAATATCACATGTTAAAGATTGAATGTGTTTTGAAATGGCTTTGTCAGAGTGAAGCCCTGCCCAGTGTGCTTCGGTGCATATACTAGTAATGAGGAAATTAGAACTCTGAAAGCCAAAACTGTTTTTACTCATAAAAGACTGCCAAGTTTGCAGTTGGAAATAAGGTGCAAACATCCAGATTTCATTTTTCCTTTCTTTTCAACAAAGCAAAACAGTTATATCTAAACCATATATAGCTCTCAAAAATACAAATAAATGTGAGTATTATATATTGCTTTGCAGAATGCCATAGCATCATTAAGGTTTTTTGGTAGTTTCTTTGAATAGGTGCCACAGAGGTCCTATGTCCAGCAGCAGGAAAAACTGCCACTCAGGTAGCTTTTGATCTGGTTTTTTGGAAAGGCAAAGCTTTTTATGACTGGGAAATGCCCACTAAAATCACAGTACCTTTTTCTGATAAAATTTTCCTAGAGTTGCTTATGTCTCAAATGTTCTCCATTTATCTGTACTTTTGTTAACAAATTTGTAGAAATATCCTTAAGCCACTTCCGATTTACTGCAGTGATTTTATTTCACTTACCTATTATCTTTCTTGAGAAAACTAAGAATAGTGATGCCTATAAACTTCAAATTGCTGTACTTAGCCTTCAGAGGTCAAATGGAACTTGTCATATTTGAAATAATTTCATTCTGATCCACAACTTAGTTAGTATGTGATCAATTCCATTCCGTTCTGATGTGCATTTCCGGACAGCCACATTATGCTATCTTCTGAACTCATGTTAAGCGACAACATTCCGCCTTTATATAAAATTGTCGCTCATTGCCCCACGGCCCCATTAACACTAGCATTTTAATGTATGGTTATTACAACTCATACTTTTAATTATTTAGGCATCAGGATCCTGGCATGAGCAGTCACTTAGTTGTTTCACGTCAGTGAGAAACAAGTTTCCATGTTTTACAAGTCAGAACAAAATCACAACCTCTGAAGTTGTAACGCTCCGATCTTTTCTACCAGCAAAACATCTTGTGAGCCCAAGGCAAAGGTTCAAGTTTGGCAGTCAAATACAATCACACTTGTTGACTTTGCTCAAATATAGGACTAGATCTTTGTTGTTGGACTAGATCTGGAGCAACAGAACTTGAATCTTCAGAAAGCTGGAAAGTCATTACATGCAGCACAATGTAAACTATATTATGGGACTGGCTCTACTGCAATATCTTACAGATACCATCATAATTAAAGCACTGCAGTGACAAGCTCACTGACCACTCAGAAGGTGCTTCATCTTATGTAACTTTACCCATCTAAAAGTTGGAGATCACAGAGAGGAATAAGTTATATTTTCCAAACAGCAAGTTCTTGGCTTTAGGCTGCCATGGATTACGTTTTGGAAAGCAAACAAAAAAATATAGTCAAATCATTTTTCTATTGTTTTTGTTCTCTGACACAGGGGAAGGCAGCAGGAGTGTGCTATTGACTACTGATGTGGAACTGGTCCGTACCAAGTATGAGAAATGGTCTCATTTAGTCCCTGCAGAAGCTGCACCTGAGCAACTTACCTGGAGAGTTCTGAGGCGAAGACACCGGCGAGCCTCTTGGGGACTGGCAATAACTAGGATGAAGTAAGGCATGTGGCGGCACGTATGACATTATCTCCTCCTCAAACAAGCTGGTGAAAAGGAGCAAATAAGAAAGAACACGTTTATTTGAATGAATGGCATTTTTCACTTTCTATGAATAAAACTTCAGTTACCAGCCTGCTTTCTTTCCAGTGTGCACACTTACGAGTGCTACAGAATATTTTTTTGCCATTCCTTCAATCAGACCTTGAAAGTTACTAGAAAACAGTAATTACTACTTCAGTGGGACATCACTATACATAGCACAGTATTTGTTTTCAAGGTGAAAATGTAATCAATAATCTTTAAAATTTGTTTGGATTGGGGGGTGGGGTTTTTTGTTTTTTTTAAACTTGTGTTTTCATGACAAAGGGGTCAATAACCTTAGTCACACTTGCCTGGAAAAAGATCTGCAATACTGCACCAAGACCAGGAACTGAGACAAACATTCTAAGCCTCCAGGATTAAGAATCACATCTGAACTTGTTGAGTATATTGAATAGTAAGCTTGTTGGTGTAACAAGTTACTTCCTTGTTTTATCTTTAGCACTAACACTGCTGCTGAAATGGGATTCACATCTAATCTATTCAGCTTGAGTTATTTCATGCTTCACCTGTTATTGCTATACAACTTCTAAGAGAAAAACAATACACATTTTGCAGCCTAATCACTGCATATGTGTACACAGTCTGTATCTGTATTAAAATTTCAGTCTTTTCCCAAGATTGACACAAGTAAATCCAAAAAGAGACAGAATATCTAATATCAGAATGGATCTGATGTCAAAACCTATGCTGGATGTTAAAAACTACACAGATAAGAATAAACTGTTGAGATCATATATAAAATTTATTTTCAAAAATTGAGCTACAGAAAGAATCACAAGCCAATCTTTTACTATAGAGCTCAACAAATGAAAGTAATGGTCAAATAAAAGATCTTTAAGTTTTTTCACTGAACAGATACCTAGAAAAATTTTTTGTATGAGGTTTTTTTGGAATGTGTATTTTCTGGCAGTTCTTTTTAAACTCATGACCATGCATTCTTTTTCTCCAAGTTACATTTTGATGCTGAAAATGGGATGAAATATAAACCACTACTTCAATCTTGGATTAAATGAAGACTTAAGATGATGATTTGTGTTGCACACCAAATAACATGTTTGGAAGAAGAAACTGAAAAATATTTTCTCCTTAACACTTGAAGCATAATATAATGCCATTCTTAGAGTATTTTTAAAAATGTGATGCATTGTATCTCCTTCAGTCCCTAAACACACAGGGGTTTGTTTGTTTAAGTTAGTAACAACTTTACATTTACTGAAGCATGTGGAACAATGTACAGTGTTCCCAAGCAATAAAAATTATCAGAAACAGTAATTCCACCCAATTATTTCCTACATGTCAGAGTGCTCTACAGGACAATTATATCTTCCTTCTCCACCACCCCAGCTGAAGAAACAGAGGCATGGATAACCTTGGAGTCTTCTCCAGGGTCATCCAACCAGCCAAGCTAGATACAGAACCCAGGTATCCAGAGCCCCAGGAAGATTGAGTCATCACGATTAGAGTGCATTTTATTTCAGGGTTTCATAGAGACGGGTCATGATGACACCCTGCTGGAAGATACTGTTAAAAGTAAAAATCCACCAAGACTAAATAATGGTAAAAAAAGAAATTTCATCATCTCAGTACACCACTATTTCAACTTAGCCCACCTTTGATTCTACACCAGTATTTACTCACCATAAGCTCACAATATCTCAGTCCAGTTTTGAGGTTTAACATCCAACATTTTAAGAAACTAATGGATGCATAGATAATATTTTCTCAATAATATGTCCTCAGGGCAATGGCACTATTAGATTACTAATAAAATGGGAAGAAAATCCTCAAGCAACACTTTTCAGTGAGATTTCTTTTTTTTTTGAAAAAAGTAGATTAAGGGAAATAAAATCTGAAGAATATAATAAAGTTATTCTATGGAGGCACTGGCTACTATTTTTCTCTTAAAAATTAATTATACTTTTCCACAAAAGAAATACTGCAATCAAAGTTTTGAATTTGCTTTATTTCCACTATAAGAATTATTTGCAGTCTTTGTTGTTAACAGAACACTAGAGGAACAAGACCCAGTCAAGAAGCAATGATAAAATCATTCATGCAATCTTTATTTAAAAACAAATAGCTGAAGCCAGACTTTTCTATTTAAAACCTGTGCCATCCCCATGCATTATGTATCAAAACAAATTTCTTAAAAGGTTTATTAAGAAACAATATTTGCATTTTTTAAAAAGCTGCGTGGCTTTAAAATGAGGGTTTTTTTATAGCTATAATTAATTCAGAGATTTAGGGACCAGAAAGGATTACCATTATGCAACCTGATCTCAAAATACTACTACTAATGCCAATCCTATTTCACTAGATTTGATTTTAAATGTACTTGTGAATTTCTTGATGCACTTTTACAAGGGATGAGACTACAATATGAAGATACAGGGGTTTAATTCTAGCAATCTGCCTGATTTTTTGAGTTAATTGCTTAAATGAAAAATAATAAAGAAGCAGCTTCCCATTTCTTGAACTCTGTAACAGCATCCCATTTATTAAACGGGACAATGCTTGACAGCGTAGTGACGAGGCAGTAAGACATTAAGTAACAAAACCACATCTTAAGTATGAATGTTTACAAATACAGACTTCCAAAACCACAGAACTAAAAAGACACATTCTTGATGCAGCAGAAGACACACTGTTGCAAAGAGGTCTAAACTGTCCCACCTATCCCAAGCAGAGCTGGATGCAACAGGACAATAAAAGGCGATCTGGGCAAACCCATATAAATCACAAGCACAGCAATCTTGCACTTGCCTTTCCTCAGATAGAACATCACATACTCCACCATACCTATGAAAAAACGTGACCTCCAACTACCATCTAGAAACTGACCATGATGAAAATAAAAAAATCTGACCCCTGAGTTGTAGCTCTTCCAGCTACAAGTCCAAGTACTGAAAGGGAAACAATTAGGTCACTAAATCAGCACCCACTACTCACTGAAAGGCTCTTCAGCAGCTGCCACAGCATATTCCATATTGCATGAAAAGCAGCAGTGCCTACCTGAGTAACATGACAAGGTCTGCATCACTGGATAAACGCACCAACCCAGGTGTTCCCTCTGTCCGGATGAACTGGATCTTCTCCCTGTGTAAGCAAAAAAAGACTTCCAAAATATCTTTTGCAAATAAGGCACCAATATACACCACACCGACAAGAAAAAGTATAGGGTATATCATAAAAACCTCTGGGTTATGCTTCTGTATTTCAGAAACCATTTTTTTTTCCCTGCCACACCATGTCCATGTGAGCAGGAAAATATTACAACCAAAAAGCTAATTTGTTCTGAGGAGTGATTCTCCAGTTGCCCTCATCTCTTCAATGCTCAGGCTGCTTCGGGTAGTACAGTCATCCAACCATTACAAATAAAATAAATATATAAATCAATCCTTCAAGTTCACACTAGCTGTGTCCCTGAATTCAAAGCAGGAGGCTGAGCCCTGTGGGAGGACATTACTATTCTGAAAGTGAACTGTTCAAAGAAGTACTGCCTTTTTTTTAACCTATGTACAAACACAAGCCATACATTACAACGCACACTTGTGATTTTAAAAGCCATGTTTTCGTGCCACACTGCATTTAAGAGACCTTCCAGAAAAATCCTTGTACTATTTATCACTCCTGTCCCACTCAAGCACACACCCTTCCTCCCAGACCCAGCACGGTCACTATTGCAAAATCTATGCATCCTAAACTCTGAGCATAGTAACACACAAGTTTTTAGGATCTATATCAAATATAATTCCTTGGCTGATTCCTGTTCACCTTCTCTTCAGAGTTTTTTCCTGCATTCTAAAATGGAAGAACATAATTTTAATTTTCTCCCAATCAGTACATGGTATATGATGGTACAGGAGAGAGAAATTCTAGTTTGGTTTTACTCTTTAGGAGGAAAAGAAAACAAAACCCAAACCCACATGGTAACAACTGCCCCAATTCCAAAGGAGAAAATCACCAAACAAACAGAAAAGAATTCCACATAAGAACAGCAGCACTGGCTCAGCTCAGAGGTCCACCTACCCCACTATTACCATCAGCGACAAGAAGATGGTCAAAATCTATCTGTGTAACCCACACTGTAACCAGGCTGGTTGTGGCAGCTGTGTGCAGTTTAAGCTGCAAGATGAATTTCTGAAACACGTCATTTCATGGGCAGCGGTTTCAACAAAAGGATCAAACCAAATTTCTTGCCATCTGCCTCTCAAATCACGGTGCATAAAGACTTTCCCAAACAGACCTAACATACATACCCTGGTAACTTGCATTACATTTACAGCATATTTAAGGGTGAAAAAAGCTTGCCAGGGTGGCAGTTGTGGCTGAAGCAGGTGTGTGTAATTCAGTGTTTCTCTATGAAGAGAGGTCCTGAGAGTCAAGCACCCGCTCTGTCAACGCTGTGGCTGGAGCCAGTCAAGACTCGAGTTGAGCCTGGAGGCCCCACAGCTCCACTAGCGCAGCGCTGAGCCAAAGCCAACCTGCAATCACGGGCCTAGAGTGCCCAGGGCAGGGATGTCTGGACACTTCCAGAACCTACTCCAATTTACATCAGTGCCCAAATGGCAAGGTTTGAGGAAATAAATGGTGGATTACAAAATATGTCTCAGCATTAAGTTGGCAGCAACACCAGGAACCAGAAGGACAATCTCTGGGTTAACTAAGACATGCAGCCCTCCAAATGAATGCAATCCATGACTTCTTAGGGCTATCAATGACAGTTGTGATTTTGATAGTATTTTTTAACATATATGTCTTTTACCTGCTGTTAAGATATATATTCTACTTCAGGCATAATAGGTGCCTTTGCCTGAAGCCTTTTACATTATTTAACAGCCTCTCAGTTTTATCTGTGGTGGCTTTCAGTAAGATTTGATCCCAGCTATACGCTTAATAATAGTATGATAAATACAATGTTCTCACTCCACCATAAAACCTCTGAACAACAATTTTGCATCTGTAATATATTCTCATTGTATATTTTAATAGACTCTCAATTTCTGATCACATCTCTTTATTCTTTTTAGAAATTGGAGATTCTTCTAGACAGAAAATGTAAGAGATCTTTTCAAATTATCTCTGTCCTCTTCCACTGGCCAAATACTGATTTTTCTCCTCTCCTATGTACTAATTATAATAGTAATAATAATAATATTTAATGTCATTGTCATTCTACTTCAATTGCACTAAGGTCCTCAAAAAAACCAGATTACTGACAGTTGTACTGATCACTACACTAAAAAAAATGACACAGAGCATTCGTAGTGTGGGATTTCATTAGGTCTTAATTCATCAAGTGTTATGGCAATGTCACTGGAGTTGCTTAGCCTCACAATGTGTGAAATAGATGTGCATTCCAATAACTTGCTAAATCAGGATCTTAAAAGACTAACTAGAATGGAATGATTTAGCTTAACAGAATGGCTACTCTGACCAATAATACTTGATGTAAAATAAAATTTCATACATTAAAACCCTCAATGATTCTGCTGAGGCAAGTAAGTTAGACACAGATCTTCAGTCTATTTACGAAGTAAAGTATACAGTAAGTACACAGAAGCAAACACAGTCTCAGGTAAACAAGGAGTTACAGAAACTAGTATCTTTTATACTTCGATATTCCATTTTTAATCTGAAAACCATTTTTTCTTGAGAATGGCTCAGCTTGTGGCAAATTATGATTCTGTAACCAGGAAGCAAGGTTCTACAATAAGCAGAATGTGATAATACAAACAGGTCTTTTGAACAGTCTGAACTCTGTCCAAAAAAATCACAAAACACGTAAAGAAAATGTCAGTCTGATTGCTATCAGCGTAAAGGAAGCCAAGCACCCGGGGAAAGGAAAAAGGGATAGTAAAAGTACGAATAATCAGAAACTGATTAAACAGATTAGTTTGCTCATATTTCAAACTGAGCCTGGTGGGACAAACTTGCTTATAGTGATAGGGGTGCAACACAGCAAGTGTTTTGACAGGCTGAGAACTGCAGGCTTTACTTTTGTCATTTTCTCTGTATCTTCTAGAGAACACGTGTTCTGTTAATACGTCATTTCAGGTTCATCAGCCAGAATTTCTTTAGAGAGTAAAACATAGAAGCCTCATCAAAAAACTTGATAGAACACAATGCTTTGGGAAACTGTGAAACAGGGCAGCTTGTTGAATTTTGGGAATTTGCAGGACATGGAGGAAAAGGGATTAATAAATAACAGTATGAGAATGGAGAAAAAAAAGATGAAAATCAGTGCTGGCTGCTGTGCCAGCCAGCATGGGTAGGCACCTGGAACACAGAACACTGCACTGGCAGCTCTCTGCACAGGACAGACTGCAACCATCAAACCAGTATTTTTTAAATTTAATGTCCAATGAAGAATAGATAGTCATTTGAGTCCTAGTCGCTAATATCCAAGTTGTTAGTTATTCCATCTTTTACACCCAAGTACATGAACTGAAGTGTCTTTGTGTGGCATACACTTTAAGAGGGATCTTGCTGCTTTCTGAATTTCACCTTTTATCATTCCTAGTCTAACCATAGGGAGTTATAACCACCATATAACAAAAAAAGATCAAGGATGATCAGACCTCATTGGACTATGCAAAGGACTATGCAAAAACCTGTAGATACCCATTTTTTAAATTTTGGAGAAACACTAAAAATTCTGATTGATACAAGATTACCTCCAAGGTCATTAGGCCAGGGCAGCCTTTCTGTAAACGCGCATTGAGAAGATATGAGCAAAACCAAATGCCATTGTGCCTCACAGTCCCAGCTGCACACACGCTCTAATGAATGGGCACATTTGCTGTGCCATCCAGCTGTCTTGGTACATTCTGAAGACATCATCAAATCTCTTATGCCAGTTGTTCCAAATGTTTTCTTGTAGGTACCTTATTTGGTAATAACACATCACCTCTGTTCTCATAAACCTTATTACTGGGAGTTACATAGAAGTACAATAAAGAACTATTTCTTAACAGTTTTATGAATACATTTGAATGCGCCAAAAGCCTACAATCTGCTCTGTTCCACTGCTGATTTTAATGAAAGAAACTAACTCCAATTAGCATTTTGTACTGAAATGAGAATAGCATACTTCACTAATTTTATTACCTGAGTGAATGATTCCTGGTAAGATCTGGTTGACGCTCTTGCAGAATTTCAAAGATATTGGGCTGCCGCAAAAATGCAACAATCTTGTCATTGTAAGCTGAAAACATCAACAAAAATATCATGCTGAAACAAGGAGACGCTAAAAGACAGGACTGCATTCCTTCTGAGTTTTGAACAATAATGACAGCAGACTTCACGGTTTTAAGCTTAGCAGTATTGTGTTAATGCTTTTTCGTGTAATGCTACTGATTCTAGTATCATTTAGGGAACACATTTCTTCATTATGAAACAAATCTGACTGTGACGCGCCCTTCCCACTGTTACCAGCTCTAATTTTGTTAGCAATTTCTATTATATTTTGTCACTCACCCTCTTAGCTGAGGTTGAACTAGAATATTCATTGCCAGAATAAACTTGGAGGGACGGGGGTTTTCACTGCACTGAAATCCATTCTCAAATATTAAGCAGTCATTGGAAACACCCATATCAAATCCTCACTAATTGCTGAGCCTACAGTGTATGCACACCGTGTCCGTGGCAAGGGGAAGGATTTAAATTAGCAGAGATTTTCAAGTAAACATGCCACAGTACAAAGAGCCTGTTATAGTCAATCGGATTAATTTATCTTGATTTAGCACAATGTGACAGCTGTTAGATTCAATAAGCTAAATTCTGTTCTTGATGGCACAGAAGTCAGTAACTTTGTGTGTATGTAACTGAGAACAGAAGTTAAGCTAATGACTAATTCCAAGCTGATTAACACTTTCTGGAACTCTGCCAAAATAGATGCTCAGAAGTTGTACAAAAATCACTGGGAATACAAGGAGTCCACAACTCGGCTCACTGGCTTCAACTCTTCCTCCTCACCATGTAGAGGAAGTGAGGCAGGAAGGTAGAAGTTTTACATCAGTTACTTGGTTCTGCACAGACACCTTGGGTATTATTATTCCTGCAGGTTCCAACTGAACAATTGGGAAATGCTGACGGACAGAAGTAATCCTAACGAATGATAACTTCCACCCACCCCAACCAAAAGGGAAAACCCAGCAGTACACCCTGACATGACACACTCAGGCATGGAGAACTTCTCTGTAAAGAGGCCATATGCCAACATACCCACTGGAACCACGTCCTGGTACTGAGCTCTGCTGACTGTATTAAACGTGCTGGACGGTCTGGGCAAAACCGGTGGTCCTGAATGACGGGAGTCCTCTCCGACCTGAAAATGTGCAAGTAACCACAATGAGTGGCTCCAGGCCAGCACACGTGCTTGGGTATGCAAAAGTGAGACCTCAGATGGCCTAAAAATAAGCATGTACGTAAATGCTTTGCTTGATCACTATCCCTGTAACCACTGCAGTAGGAAATCAACGGCGTGTTGTTATTAGTTAAACGTTATTCTTAATTAGTTATTAATAGACATTATTTAGTACATTGTGTCTATTAATACAAATAATCAAAACTGACTGAAAGTTTACTGCTATTTTTAAATGATAGTCCCATTCTGAAAAGGGACTAAAAAATTCAAGCCAGGATTCCTTCAGAAGGTCCTTTGTACTTCACGGACATCTTCTTCCATATCAAAGGCACTGAAAAATCAAATTCTGCTCCTTCATTAGCACCTCTATTACCTCTATGCATGAATGGAGTTTCCCTAAATCTGAACTGGAAACAAGTTTGTAGCTGAAGTGGGAGGATAAAGAAACAAGTTCACTTCATTCAGGCAAGTCCAAAACTGGTAAAAATGTGTTTCCTACAATCACTCAGTAAAACGCTTCTGATTTTTTTGTGTACACCGTCTGGGATTAAAGGAAGTTGCATATGAACATTTTTTAAGGTAGAACCACAATGTAAAAGTGTTCCTGGTAGCATTTGTGATGTCAGTGCAACTTCTGCAGTGTGCTGAGGCTTTAGTAATTTCTAGAATGTCATTATTTTGCATTTTATCTATAGAAAACATTTCATTCAACCTCTTTTTCATCCCACTGGACCTTCATGTTTACTTCTCCTCTGCCTACATGTAATGGTTAGCATTTAAACTATGCTTCCAATCTTCAAAGATCTCTAAAACATCTAACTAAAAAGATCAAATAATTATAAAGGTTTTTTTTAAATCCAGTCTCTGAAATCACAAAGAAGCAAAAGTCCTGAGATATCTCCCAAGATCTTTGTGGTCTCTGATAATACACTCAGAAAAATGAAAAATTATTTCCTGTAGGCACTGTGCTGGAAAAGGAATGCCATTATTATTAGCTCCAGCTTCCCACTGCAGTTCAGCTTTAGCTAAAAAGGCATTCCTTACACTGGTTAATGTTTGCTTTAGAGCATCTCCCTGTAAAAACTGGGTCAGTGGCTTCAAAACATCAAAGTTCATGGCAAGGCAAATCCAAAGAAAGTATTTTGAGAATTTTTTTCATTAAGTATTCATCTTTTGCAATAATGTCCAGTTCCTTGATGCAATGGTTTAAAAACAGGAAAAATAGCTGCAAATATGCAACACTTGAAGAGTAAGGGCAAAAGAAAAAGTGGTGTTCGGGTTCATACATATGCATATAAATGAACATCATTGCTTCACTAATGGGAATACGGTATTGAATTGCTATGTTTGAGATTCCTATCTGGAATTATACTTCAAGTTACAATTGTAATGTTATCAAGGAAATACTTCTAAAATTACATGTAGAAACATGGTTTAAGGAATTTTATGTATCTAGAAGGAGTGGGAAATTTTGGCAGGTAATCAGCACTGTGCATATGCAATATATATTATGACTTCCTGTAACATAAACGACACTTATTTTCCAGTATTGACAACTTCAGCAGCAAGGTTGGCATGAATCTCTCTAAGTGGCAGAACCTCTGCACACTGCTTAAAGAAAAGACAATTTTAGTGCATATTTGGTAAAGTTAAGAAAAAAAAAATATTTCTGCTCTGTTGTAAACAGAAATACTTGCTTTACCCTATCAAAGATCTAAGTAGCTACAGGAAGACACTGCTAGCTTCCTTGCCTGCTGTAAGACATCACTGTCTACATCACATCACCAAATTTAAATGCCATTTAAAACCATTTGTAAAATATACCTTACATTGGGGGTAGGGAGTGGAAAGTATTGTGGGTGTCTAAACCATGTTCACAGGGGATATGACAAGAAATGCAGCCAGTGGTATTGCACTCGCTTGCCGCAGCTCAGCGGAAGCCCTGTTAGAGAAGTGCCAGGGAAGATTCATGCTTGCTCTGAAACAGACCTCTGAAACAGAACTTCATCTGCCACAACATCCGAGCTATAAAAAAAAGGATAAATCAGAGCATTTTAAATTGTACTATCTTTAATTCCTGGCATGGAGTAGTCCTCCCTTGAAAAGACAATGTACAGCCAACAGTACGGAGGTCAAAGAAAGTATAACTGAAGTCTAAGTCACTGTACATACACTTGCTCTCAAGCAAAAAGAAGTTAAAACAACAATATGGAGACTGCCGGTGAAAATGGTCCACAGTGACATAACAACCAAAACAGTGTTTTACGTGTATTTCTGTCTAGAAGGTAGAGATGAAACACATATGCAAATGCATATAGCAGTCTCATAACCCTACACGTGGTAAGATTTTTTTATACTTATTCAGAAAGTTGCACATCTAGATGTATATATACACATCCACTATTTTTTACCCCTCTAATTTTCAGAGTTATATCAACATATTTGGCAGACACCATGCTAGACAACAATACATATTTTGGCAGCGAAAGACAGGATACAGATCCTGGTAATCTGTAATCAGATGCTCTCCTGTGGTTAAATGGGGTTACTGCGAATTAAAAGTAAGAGAAACTCATGTCTGATGTTTTTCCTCTGAATTCATGCATTTCAAAAGCAGCAACAGCCAGCAAGTAATAAACGTTTTTGGATGAGTACCGTACGCTTAAAGAAGAATCACGCTCCCCACAACATGGAATTGCGAACGAAACAATGTGAAAGAGGGTGATTCTAAAAACCTGGTGGTTCCCGAAGAGAACGGGCAGATCCCACTTACCTCACCAGCGCTGTGGCTGCGCTGTCTGGTTAAGTGCTGCCGATGGACTAACGCACTAGTGGGCCTGCTGCTCTGCAAGGGAAGCCGGGGGTCTATGAACGTGGTGGTGCGGGAATTGTGGTCAACAAAGAAAGCCTACAGAAGGAGAAAGAAGTTTTTTTTTTTTTTTTTTTTCAAATATAAATATGTTTGAGTTTAATGGCTAGTCAGGATCCAGGTTTCATTTGCTGATGTGAGGCTTTGGGAAAATCCTCCTCACATTACTGTGGCTTGCACTTCCCTGAGGCAGAAGCAGCACGACAGCTTTCCATCTCACTGAAAAGATGAATTCTTTAATGCCTTCCTTCATTCACATCAATAAAGCCCTTTGAAATTCTCATCTGACAAGCACCAGAAGAAGGAAGCTTTATTATGATTGTCAAGAAGAGAAGACTTAAATGTTTAATAAAAGTAATCCTGGTGTATTCTCCCTTTTAGTTCCTTATAAGCATCTAAAAAGATGTCATTATGTGGCAAAACCGTTCCCTTTTGTGAACTATTTACCATCTAATTATGAACACATTTGGGTGTATGTATGTCAAGTGTATGATTGCATCCTGTGATGAACTATGATTACAGGCCAAGAGGCATTTTTACCATCCTCTTGACACAACTATTTCAAGTTTGTTAACCTTTAAAAAAAAAAAACAAACTAAACCAAACAAAACCCCAAACCAAACAAACAAAAAACCCCAAACCAATTAAAAAAAAAAAAGAACACAAAAAGAAAGGTGAGCCAGGGACACAAAGATGATGGCAATGAAAGCTTTTAAACCAGGCAGCTGGTAAGAACTACTACATATTGGCCCATCAGCCATTTGCTGAAAGCAAGGTCACAGGACCGTGTGTCCTAGAAAATGAAAACTTCCTATAATTCTGCCCAATTTGAACTAAAAAGGTTTCTAAGCCCTGAAATTTAAACTTTTCCCAGTGGCAGTGTTGCACTTGGAAACCAACGCTGTTCTATTTCAACACACTTTGTTTTTTTCAGTCACAATCCTGGAAACATGCAGAAGTGGCAAAAAAAGATCCTGGTTTTTAGCAGGAGAGTTACAGGAAAGTGACATCTGGTTTGAGGAATCAAAGAATCTGGACCAGCAGAGAGGAGGTTGGGGACTGCGGGAGCCATTTCTCTGTTTGGATACCAGTGAGGTACTTCAACCACAGTTTCATAAACAATTTAGTCCTGTGGTGTCAGCAAAAGAAACATTCTCATCTTCCCTCATCCTGACCACTTGCTGCATCCCTTGCGTACCCTTCCTGCCTTCTGCTGGCACAAGTGTTTGTGTAGCCACACAGTGAACCCAGCTGGGGAGCTGGTCCAGGCTAAAATTACTCTTTTTGTCCCTCTAACCTCGGTGAGCCCACCAGGGACGAGAGGAGAGCAGAACTGGCTCTTTTGGCAGCAATGCTACCTTATAGTACTCATGCAATCACTGTTTGAGACTGCAAGGTATAGCCAGACCTGAAAAAATGCAATTCTTCTGACTGCTATGAAGGTAGGTAGACAAACCAGTGTGTTGTGCTGTACAGCAACTAAATACCATCATTGTGGCAGGAGAAAACATTCATACTTCCATTTCCCAAGGAAGGAGAAGCATATGGAGGGGCACCAAAGTTGCAAAACCTTAGAAACACTCCAGAAGAAGGCAGCAAGCCTTCTGCAGCCCCAACAGGGATCCCCTGCACCTGTAACCTGTGCCTACAAGCAAGGAATCACATTACCCCACATTAAGGAAGAACTCTGTTTTGATCACCTGACATACTTGCAGATATACAATTGAAACTGACTCTTACACAGTTCAGAAACTATGAAGTGTATTCAATAAATCAAATTTTAATTGCAACACCTGCGCCTAATGCAGGACTTGTTCACCTTGACAAATAATGTCACCTGCAAGGCAAGTATACAGATTAGGGAATATGAAACCAGTGGGAAAGCAGAATGAAAGCCACTCTGAAATTTCAGTTTTGGGCCTGGAAAATGACTGGAAAAGGCTGCTGGAACATATCCAGGCTTTCTGAAAATTTTGCTCCCAAATAATAGGTTTATTTCACTTATTAGCAAGTGGTTAGTATAGAGTTTTTTGATGTCCCTCTACTGTTTTGTCTAGTCTGGTCTATGTGTATTTGTAAGATGTGAAGAACTTTAATTGAAACAAAAGTTGATTGCAGTAAGTCAACATTATACTGTTAAATCACTTTGAAGAAAAAAACGTACTGACTCAATATAGGAGAAAGCACTACCCAGAGTTGTGCTACACAGTTCTTTGAGTTAATGCAGCAATCTAATACTGCATGTAGTGTTCTTTAGCATTACATTTAAATAAACAACTCGGTTTAAATATTAAGTTAAAGACCATCATGTCTTATTAAATATGAATGCTTGCAGGTCAGCTAGTAGCAGCCTACTTTAAAGCATAAATTACTATTTTGAAGCTTCAGTGAAGATAATCATTGGAGCTTCAAGGCTTTGGGCTAATCTGGACATTGGCACACAGCTCAAAACACAGTGGCTCACAGTCTTCATTCAAAAAAATTCCTCTCATAACTCCTGTCTAGTTATAATCCATAAATCTATGATGCTTGAAGAGACTGACATAAGATGGGTAGTGCCAAAACTACATTTAGTCCATTAAACATAGACAGTTGCCCTTCCAATTAAAGTGTATGAAGCTTGCTAAAGTACCTTTCCTTCCTACTGAAAACATTACTAACCAATTACAATGGATTCCTTCATTGTAGAAAGAAAAAAAAAAAGGAAACAAACAAAAAAAAAAGCCCTACAATAATTTATTATGCACTTGCACACCTTGCAGAGATCTAATTAAGAAGTATATACATTTGCATCTGGCTTTAAAATACGAACATATGCTTACACATATTGCACAAATGCAGCGGGGTGCTTATCTGTATATACATGTGTGTATTCTACATTGCTGCATACAAAGCCATCAGGCTGAGTTCAGCTCAGGGACCAAGCCAGCCTGTATGATGCTTCCTGCTACCACTTTTTCCAATGGTCTTCTGCCTCCCTGTGGTCAGTGACCAAAGAAGGTTCATCTGTAATGCCCATCAGAAACTATATCCTAATTATGTCAGACCTTTTAGGGAGAACTGCATGCCAAACCAATTTTATCTTCTGTAAGGGATACACGGAAGGGTCAAAGAGGAGTGGGCAACTGGGCTTTGCTGTGCAGCCTTGAAGGAAGTTCAAAGGTAGGAAGTTCCCAGATGACCCTGGAAGACAGCCTGCAATAAGGACAAGCAACCAGGACCACACTGACTGGGGAATAAAAACTCTACTACTCAGCACTGCACAAGGGTCAGAACGGTCACTGTGTCCTGTCAGCAAGAGCACCAAGCCTCTTACTATGATATACTTGGAAAAATAAAGACAAACTTTGTCTCAGCAGGGAAGAGTAGCCAGGGAAAGGAAATGTAATTATATATTGTGGCATGGCTAATTTCTACTTGCTTCTCTTTAGCTTTATGCTTTAATAAAGGCAGGTCCAGTTTCGGTTTGGTCTCATCAAGCACTGGTGTCACCATCTACTGGCCATAATCTCTCTTTGAGTGCTGAATAAGCTTTTCTACTGGCCACAAGTGCCACTTGTGACAAAGGCAATTCAACATAATGAAAATTAACAATACTGAGCCTAATTCAAAGAGAAGAAATCCCAGCAGGGATTTATTCAGTGCTTCTTGTTGCTTAAGGTTGTGGTAAGCATCACAGTTACCAAATACCAGACCAGAAATCCAAAGGTCTAATTCTCTCTATGAAGAATTAAAATTATGGCCTATTAAAGTCAATTGAAAATTTCTGTATTTTTCAGGAAAAAACTGGCCGCTGAAGAACAGAACAGAAAAAGAATTACTTAAAACATAAAAGAATGAGGGAGGCAAAGAACAAGGTTAGTGTAATTGCACATTCCTAATTGTGTTTCTAACGAAAAAAACAGAGTGCTTTCCAGAGTTAATAAACTCAAGGAGGAAACAACCCTCAAGCACTTCTTCTACCCTTCAGTTTAGAATCTGCCTGTAATCTTTTCAAGCATCAAGATCATTATTTATATGGACACTCACAGCTAACCGTACCAAGACTGATAAACGTAAGAACCAAGAAACTTAATATGCCTATAGTCCTAATTAGGACTTCTCATATGAACTGATAGTCTTATCATTTCCTCACATGCCTATCACAATCTATTTTTAACCCTCCTATCTTCTGCAAAGAATATTTAGATAGTGAGGATACACTAGCTTAAGCTAGATTAAAATTACATTACTATTATTAAAATGTCTGTGATTTTAAAATATTTTGTTAGAAATTGAAAAGCGATACCTTTTTTGAAAAGCAGTAAGACTTGCAACTATTCAAGAACCCTATTAATAAAGCTTACTACACACAATTTCTTTCCTGTTACCCAATACATAATCTGGGGGTGATGGAGTCATCACCCCCAGAGCTATTCCAGTCTTAAGTGAATCCATTTTAGCTCAGAACTGATGAACACTGGATCTACTTAGCTTTTGGGTAGAGGATTCACCTAGGAAAATGGTTAGCTAGTAAAGAAAAAAAGTGCAAATAATGCACACTAATGAATCCCACTCAAGATTTGACATTGAAGAAAGAAAAAAAAAAAGCCCCAAGGAAAAGTTTGACAGTTAAACAAGAAAAAAACAAACATTAAGACAAATGGTTCAACAATAACAACTAAATAAAATTCAGCAGATAAAAGTAACTTTGCATCTAATTTACTATGAGCACACAGGCAGAACTCCAGAGAACTTCACTGAACTGCCTATATTTTACACAGTATATAATTTTTTTCAAAGGATGTTTTAAAAATCCAAGGGAATCTACACAACTTATTTCATTGAAAAAAGGCTACAGAATTTCTAGTAATTTTCCTTGCACACCTTTTAGGTCTGGAAAACGATATTCACTTATGCTCTTGTTAAGAGCAACTGGGTCCTGACATTGCAAGATCCAACACCAAGCACTCAATGGAGCCACATGCACGTTACCGTTACCTTGCCCTGATGGTCGTGTTTCATCTCCCAACCTCTCGGCAGCTCCAGCTGTTTGTTAGCAAACATGTTGAGGAAGCCCACCAAGTCACGGTTATGCTGGTAGCGCTCAAAATGGTGGGTGTCCCGCCGGACTTTGGTGATCATGTGCTTCAAACACGTGTTATTTGTAAACATGCGGTAGGCACTCTGAAAAACAGATAACAAAAGGAAGTATTTTTAAAAGGTAAAATTTCTTCTTACTACAAAAGACAACATTTCCACTACAAATAAGTAATCTGATCATCTATAAAATCTTTAAAATTATCTCCAACTAAGCCACAACAGTATGAAAAAAATGGTCCTCTTTCCAAGGTTTTGAGATTAGTGTTTGATGCTTCTCATTTTGCTTGATGTATACAAAATTTTTTAACTGACTCACTTCAGCAAAATGTGAAATATATTACAGGTTCCATTTACCACACTTGCACCTGGAACTGTGAAGAATCCTGTAACATTAAAAATTGCTTTAGAAGTAGACAATGTCATATAAACTTTCTAATTTCTGGAATAATGAGTCAAATGAAGCCATAGAATACAGCAATAAAGTTGGTAAGGTTTTCTGCAGGACAGAGATATATAAGCTCGTAGAACGTGTCACAAATTTACCTAAATATTGTTTCCACCTATTGATTTTTCAAAAATACTCTCTCATTGCATGTCCATGTGTAATTTATGTAATAAAATTATGTCAAGCTTTAAACTAGGCTGGCCACTAAGCAAATGATAGATACTTTCTGTAAACCCCTCTCCCTTCCCAGAAAAGGAACAGAGAGGGAATAAGCGAGAGAGACTTATGGGTAGAAAAAAAAACCCCAAACACCTTTAATGAAATATTAACAATAAAAAAGGAAATATATTAATAAGAAAATAATGAAATATATTCAATTGTATTAAAAAAATAGTATCGAGTTCCCAGGATGATGATCACGTCACTGGCAGGGACTGGAAAAATCCCAGACTGGACTCCGCAATAGATGGGAAGTGCATTCAGGAACACACGGATCAGGATCAAAGGCAGAAAAACAGAGAGAGTATTCCTTGGATGCTGGCCATTGAAGCAAAGAGGGTTGACCCCTTTGATCCTTCAAGGTTTTACACTGAGCACGATGCAGAGAGGATGGAACATCCTGCTGGTCAGTTTTGGGTAACCTGTCCTGTGTTCTCCTCCCTACAGGTATGACCCCTCTACGCTTTTCCGCTTCTGGCCCTCCAACACGGAACATCACAAAGTTAGCTGACCTTGGTTGTTATAGCAATAAGTACAAGCAAGTGCTTCTCTGCATACCATTCCTTGGTATTAACTACAAACATCAGATGTTATCTGCTAGAAGCAAAAACTGTCTGAAAAACACGCCACTACCTTTAGAGAGCTCATTCAGGTACAAGAGACATAACTGAAAAGTAAAATTACTGAAAAGGAAAACTGGTTTTGCTCTATCTCAAATCAGGACAAATGGTGAATAAGAGAGTGAAAGAAAAGCACTGAGGAATAGCAAAAGCTTTAAATATATAAAAGAAGCAAATAAACAGTTAACATCCTTCCCTCCAAAAAAAACCCAGCCAACCAGAAACCAAGTCTTTCTCTTGGGATTAGCAACAGACAGAAGCCGAGACATGGGTTCTGCTATTGCACTGTACTGTTGCCTAAAATCACTCTGCGCCCCTACCCCTCCACTCTCTGGCCAGAGGTCTTGTTTTCCTCTGTCCTATTTCCTATATTCAAGGTCAACCTACACAAGCTAAGCAGAATCATTCAAATACAGAGCATACGGATGTATCAAAACCAAAACTAACACTTTAAAATTTAAAAAAACACTGAATTATTAACTAGTGTGCTTTCAGAAAATAGAGTATTCATTCCATTACTTCTGTTTACACGATGCATCCCGTTACACAAAGGAAAAGAAACATTGAAAAAACCTCTATGTAATAAGCAGCACTGAAGAACATGAAAACAGAAAAGAAAAATACATATTAACATGTGTTTTTGTTCAGTGTGACCTCTAATGTATTTTGATATAACCAGGCAATCCGGCAGGGAAGAAATCATCCCATAAGCAGCAAAGTGATCTTAAAAAATAAGCACCATTTTCAGTCTCAGAATTGTCTCTCGCCCTCTGCAACATACAGTAAGAAAGCTATTGCTTCAATAAACAAATGAGTTTTGTATCGCAAGATAGATGAAGACTTGAGTGAAAAATAAAAACTGTAGAAGTTTTAATGCCAATTTGGATAACTCCGATAGCCCACCAATTGCAAGGAATGAAGGTGTGTTTGAATTTATCCAGCCTCCCTACATATTACCAATATTTCAGCATCAAACACTGAGCAGTGCCTTTGTACACAAGACAACTACATTTGTAAGCACATATCTATGAAAGTCTTTCAGGTGTAGATGCTATACTTACAGGGTTAGAATGCAGCACTGTAAAGAACTCTGGGCTGATAAGGAATTTCACAGGGGGAGACTGGAGCAATAAAGTAAGTCTGGATCTGGAGGTAGAGTGAGGCAGCACATTCTCTCTTCGAAAATCTAACAGCAAAGTGAATGAAAAGACTTCCAGTAATAATCATTACCAAAACATCACTGCAAACAACTATATCGATTTTAATTACAGAAGCAAGAAAAGCACTAGGTATACAATTATTTCAGATTTATTAAGTATTCTCCACAGAATTGTACCTGAATTTCTTCTAACACAGCAATGAAGTTCCTGAAAATATCACAATTTTAGTTTAGTAACTTTTACTTGCTACTTTTGATGAAAAATCATTTTAAAAAATTGCCCAATTATTTGGGTTACCAAACATGCCTGTGTATAAGATGCAAGATCCCTGTGGCAAGCCCACATTGCTACACTGTAACTGTATGCAGATAAGTTATTTTTTAAATGCTAACTAATGGATAATAGAAGTCATTGTACACTTAAAAATGTTTCACTACTCCTTTTAAAAAAATAAAAATTAAAAAAATCACTGTCATTAACACAGCCACAACCCTGATACAGTATTTAAACAGCTTATATAAGTAAGAAACAGGTTGTCAAGGAAGTATCTTTCAAGTTTCCACTTTCAGTAAACATTTGGGTCTTCTCCTAGCAACTGTAGAAGTGCACTGACTTTTCAACAGTACCAGGAACTGAAAATATATTGTGAGTGGTATTTGCTACAATATTTAAAACTGTTCCCCCCAATTATCTTTGAAAATCAACAGGACATTTGGATGCATATTTTAATATAAATGAAAAATTGCAAATTCAAATTGGTTCTGCAGTGATTTTACTCTAAAATGCATGCCATCTTCTGCATTTCAGACTTTCATTCTTTGACATATTGCACTACTCACACACTTCCCCATGAAATCATAGAATCATAGATGAACATTATTCACATAGAACACACCTACCATGGATATAAAAGAACAATAACCCACAGGCAGAGAAAGGAAAAGAGAAGCAGTGAATGAGACTCTAAACTGAGGAAAAAGTGAAAAAATTAAAAAAGAGGAGGAAAAGAACAAAGACAGTAAAATTCTAAATATGGATGGGTAAACATTACTGAATAAAGGGATGGGGAAAATAAAGACGTTAATTCTAAGCAGTAGAGGAAACCATAAAATAGAAATAAAGGAAAAATAAATGAACAAGGGGAGTTTTAGAGATGCTTCTTGAACAACAGACCTGAAGCCCTCCCACCTGAGGCACGTCTATGGAGCGGCAGCAGTGCAGCATAAAGCCCCCTGAATCAATGCCTGAACACTTGGGCTGGGAGTGTCTTCCAGGCACACACTGGGGTTGCATGTCAACTCTGGTACAAAACCCGGGTGTACTTCTCACACCCTGGAAGATGCTGTGACATGCTTCAGATGTCACAGGTCTGCTATCATAGTCTGGGTAATCTGGAAACCAGAATGTGTCACCAGGTGGGTTTTTTCTTGCAGCTTAGAGTCTTATGAATTTGGTTTATGGAAAGCTTATTCAGCTGAACTTGCTGATTAGGAGTTAGCCTGAATTTGCTTTAAACCGACTTGTTTACAGAAAAACCATCTAACTGCACATGCACAAAGATAGAAAAGGAAAAAGCAGAAGAAAAAAGAATATAAAGGGAGAACATGGCTAAATCACAAGCTCTACAATGACTTGAAACTCAAGAAAGGTTAGTATTGCTTGGGTATTAGATTAATTTAGGAAAGAGTATTATAATAGAATATCAATAGCATCTGGAGACAAAGCCAAAGCACAGAATAACACACAACTAACACAAGGGACTGGATGGATAAAAAACTAAATTTACAAATGTATTAGTAAATTAGTAGTAGGAAGATGACCAAGGAGATCGCTGCTTAGTGAGAAGAAAAACTAGAAATGATGCTTGGAGATCATGAAAAAAAAGATCTTTCCTTCTGTCTTCCTTCAAAAGGATTACACCAACTAGACAGCCAGAAACTAAAAACTTTCTTCTTGGGCTAGAAAAGGGTTAAGAGCAGGTTAAAGTCTGTGGTGCAAATCAGAGCTTTTCAAAGCCCTTGGGCTTGATACTTGAACATGCTTAGGAAACTAGATGAAGCAATCTCTGAGACATTGGTGATTATTTCAGAGGTATGAAGAAGTTCTCAGAAGAAAAGAAAAGGCATAAATTTTATATCCATTTTTAAGAATAGGTAAAAAAAGAATGAAGGAAACTATAGATGAGTTGACGTATTTTCTATTCTCAGACACATGAACTTAAAGCAATGAGAAGACAGCGAGGTGGAGAAACATAAATAATCAGGATTTCTGAAGAATGAATCATAGCAAACTAGTGAAGTTATTTTCTACTACTTTAGTGGTATAAAGGCCACATATTTTGACGCTAATAAGGCCTTTAATACTGTTTACATTACACTCTCAGGATCATTTTGGTTGAGAAAATTACCTGAAACAGACGAAAGCACCCGGAAAGGGGTATGCAGCAGTTTGCAAAGATGAACTGAAGAAAAGTTATGATTTATGTCAAGCAAAAAGAGTACACCAAGTAATATTTCACTGAGATCTGTCTGGGTCGGGTCCTATTCATTATTTGTATTAATGATTGGATAGGGAGGACAGAATTTTCTCCAACTAGGAGATGCTGCAGTACTTGAAGAGCAGAATGGACAACACTCAAAACCATAGTGACACATTAGAAAGGTGCAAAGACCTGTGTGCAGGTAGGGATAATCAACTGTACAAACACCAGATGAAAAATGGACATCCATGCCAAAGATCTGCACACAAGGATCTGGACCTGATTTTAGTAGATCAAAGACTGAAGACTAGTGGCTAGTGTCAAACTATCAGGAAAAAAAAAAAATTATACAGAAATGAGAAATGTATAAGGAGTGTTGTACAGAAGACATGTGTCATTTCCACAGTCTCTTCAGTACAGCAGTCTCACAGCTTCATTTATTTTCTGAAATATTCCTCAGGAGCTGCAGACCAACTCAGACAATCCTGAGTAGGCCAACCAAGACAATCCTGAGTTGGCCAACAAAGTAACTGGAGACCTAAAAACACAAGCCACAAGGAAAGACAGAAAAGACTACAAAGTAATGATTTAAGAATACGTTGAGAAATTATATGAGCAGATCTACATAAGCTACAGAATGTCCATTAACTGGAGAACATGTTTTAGGAACACATGAGATGATAGCATTTGCCAAGCATGGTTTAGGTACAGCTCACCCAAACTATCTTCAGCATGGAGATAAAGTCGATGACTGCCCAAAGTCCCTTCTAGTCCTATATTCTACTACTTCAAAATATTTCCAACCCAGACCACACATTTTATGCTTTTTCACTGCAGATGTCCTGCCTATACTTTTACCCAGTCAGGTACTGACAGCAAAATGGTCTGAATCTCACATTCATCTCTTCAGCGTATTGAACAGGCTGAGCCGTAATCCTCAAAAACTAGACAGCAATGAAAACATTGTTTCATTTTCACCCAGACTTTTAGGGGCAGAAGTTAGGTTCTACCTTATGTCACTCTCATTAAATCAATGATGAGATGAGTGCTCCCTTTTGTAAGGGGGGGGAAAAAAAACAAATCTTTTTTTTTTAACCTGCATTAGAATGGTGAAAGTCGGTTTCCTCTCCAGCTCCATCCACAGCATTTGTATGCTCTTCAGGCCTGTCGTTAGTCATTGTTCTTCGGATGCTCTGGTACCTAGGGTTAGGAAACTGGACTTTATATATAGTACATGGTAACTATGACCCAATTCTGGCTCCAAGGGGGCTTGCCATGAAGGCTAGTATACACTGACCTCTAATTTCTGCATTAATAGCCTTTTGAATTTCTGGAAACCATTATCAGATTGTTTTTTTTTAAGCCATATAGCTTATGAACAGAGGTGGAATACAAAAGTCCTAGAAGCTCACATGCAAATTAAAAGGGACAGCCACATAAAAATAAACACATATGGCCAGCTGCAGTACCAGCTGTCAACCTGTCTTCATACTCAGTCTTAAAATGGTCAATGCAGTTTTGCAAACACACAATTCACAAACAACAAGGGTAATCCTTACCGGCGATTCAGCTGTTCCATTTGCTGTATGGAATTTGACCTCTGGAGAATCTGTGGGGCTGGGGGGGCTGTGGGTCGCTGCCATGTTGTTGTCCTGTTCACATGGTCCACATAAAAAATCCGTCCATGGCTGTCAATTCGAGCCTCCCAGTCTAAGTAACAATAAAATACTGTGAACTCTGGAGGTCATAGGGTTTATTTCTCTCTTTATTTTAGCTCTGTCACTTTTGCAACTGAATCTACTGTTCCATGTCTCTATTTCTCTTTTACAGGATGACTTCAGCACAGAACTTTCGTTCTGAAGGGTTAAGAGACACAGCTTTTCTCTGTTTTATCCCACAAATCAAATTCCCCATTAAGTTTCTGTGGAATCCGTATCTAATAATTTATACTTCTTTCTGTATTCTATTTCCCACTAACTGGTAATTGTCCCAGGGGAAAAAAAGAAAAAAAGAAATTATGGGGATACTTAGTCTAATTCTCTTGGACTGAAGTAATTTAAGATCCTATCTCTGGGTGTTATTTCCAGTGCAAAAGGCCAATGGATAAGTACCAAAAACTTTGCAAAGCTTGACACCCACTGTTGTTTTTCCTCAGCTAGTAGTAACAGTAATAAAACAGATCCCAGTACTCTTTCTGGGTTGACATGTACCTACGTTAAAGTTAAGCAGACCTGCCTGAGAAGACAGACAATTCTAACAATGAAACTCCTTCACATACTAAATGCATGTCCCAGAACTGCCCATTCTGCAAATAAAGCGAATTCAACTTCTGGTGTAAGCAGTAACTATAACACTGTCCACCGGTTTTACAAAACAAGCTACAGACAATGTTAGAAGTTTAGGCCATGGAGACACACTTGGTGAGCAGAGATGAAGGTGCTGGAACCTTGCCCTGACCACATCTCTCTTACTAGTTTCTCCTGAGCATTGTCTGCATCTCAACACCTAGGCCTTAATCAAAAGCTTTTTAGGGTGGTAACACTGTCTGTCTAATAACTGGTTATAAAATGAGCAAGATACCAAAACACTGATCATAGCTGGGGGCCATGTAACAAGAAAAAAAAATTAAGACATTTTATTTACAGAAACAGACATGTCTGGTTCTTGGGGCACTAGCAATGGCAGAAAATGTGCAAACCATTTAGCATGTCAGTTGAAAAACAGTCTGAGAGCTCAGAAGGTTTCTAAAGGAGATGCTCTATATTGCCAGTCTAGGTGGAAACATCAGTCACTGCAGTAACATTTTAGAAACTACTGGCGAGCAACCAATCCTATATGAATGCCGCTCCACAAGGAAAGTGGGCAGAAAAATGTCTTGACAGCAGAGAAGAACTGAATTCTACTGTAAGGTATTTAATACTGACAGTTTTAAAACCTCAGGCTTTGTTACTGTAAGCGCACTATGACTTCTGTCAACTCTTGGAGGCAGTCAAGTGGCTCTCTGAATTACACTGTAGGGCCTGAGCTGACTCACCAAGAGGGAGGAAAGGCAGGTTTTGAGACAAACTCACTGTGTCATCTCCACACGACAGCTGTGTGTTTTAGCTGGCCACAATGCAAATTACTCTTCTATCTTTATGATGCACAATCAAAACAGCCTATTAGTGCTTAAAGCATTTCTAGTGTGAACAAGAGCTATGTTGGAAAGTAAGCTCAAAGGAAAAAAAAATATAAAAAGGCAGCACAATAGATAGGAATATAAAGAGAACCATTTAAGGGCCAAATTTCAGTTCCGGGAGAAAAAAAATCAAAATTTTATATTATACTGTAAATTTAAAATACAAGTTTAAAAATAAAGAAAATTGCATCAAAATAAAGCTTATGGTGTAATCACTGTATTTGCTACTCAAAGCATAAGACATTTGAAAGTTTTTTTAAAAACTCATTTATGTCTCAAAAAAGCAAACATTTCAACCTTCTCTGAAAAATGTTTCCATTTTTTAAAAAGAAAGAAATGATTGAAACAGATGTTGCTGTGCAAAGGTCTATTTCAAAAAATAGTCTTTTCTGATTAAATAAAAATACTCAAAAGTTGAAACCAGAGGTTGTAAACAGAAATACCCAACCATGTAAGTATACCAGGAAGGACAGAATTGTTCATACGGTAGAAAAAAATGCAAAACAGTTTAAATTTGTTAATTCATTCTTCTGATTAAAGAATTAAAGATTAAAGCCTAAACCACTGTATAATAGTTGAAATTTTTCTTGTGGTAATTATACGTCCAATTCTGACACACAAATACACAAGTTTAAGCACTTGGGCAATGGCTTCTAAAGTAAAGCACTTGCACCAGTATCGCTATATACAAGGATATCGTCCATTAATCAAATGTGTTACAAATACCTTAGCTTGCTGAATTGCAAAATTGTAATTCATCAAGGTTGTGTGGTCAAGGAATGTAGAAATCGGAGTGTGATGTTGCATGTTATAGGTAGAAATACTAGATAAATATTTCAATTCTTATTGTTGTTCTTTAACTTAACCTACACACAACTGAAAGAAATGGACCTATTTTTCTTTCTTAGTTTCAGATTCTGGTGAAATAACAAATAGAATACAACCCAAAATACAAAGAAATTACAGTTTATAACTCAAAATCATATTCTAAATGTTTTCTATAATTTTCACTCTCAAAATATTAAAACTGTTACATATCTGGAAGTAGAGCTTTGGAAGAGAAAAGCTGGATCTAGACAACAATTAATATTTAAGATTTTATTCACATTAGTAAATGAATGATCTACATGAAGATTGCATTGGGCTTTGATTGTAAAGGGGCAGTGTGTATATGCATGCCCACGCATCAATCTCTAAAAACCCAGCAAATGTCACGAATGTTAGAAATCCACACCGCCAAACCTTCTTCATTAACATTCCAACAGTTTTCCCAAGTAGTTATTGTAGCGTATAGCTTGCTTCTGAAACACAAGAAGCAATCTATGTGTAAACCATGACACTATAAAAGCTGTCTCTATGCATTTCTCATTTATGACACTGATCTGAGTATTTCCTGTAACGTTCTTTGTCTTTTTCAGTATGAAAAGTGATAAAAATGCAACTGAATTATGTGTCTCCCAGGCATAATTTTGTAAAAACTAGGAATGGCCTATTGAGGTGGCAGTTAATTAACTTTATGATCTGCATGCAGGACTAGTTTGTTATATGTGCTGATTACACCAGAAACAGCAGGGAACAAAACCTTCTCATCACTCAGGGTTTCCAATATATAGTTATATCTGTGATCTGCTATCGGGCTCCTTCCAGTTACCCTCTCCGATTACACAGCAATCACAGTCCCATTCCATACTACAAAATAAGGATCTATTAATTTTATACTAAATATCTGAATTTCTGACTCCTTTAAAGTAATACAGCTTTGCCAGAGACTTCAGCGGGTCCCAATTTGACTTCTTTTTTTGTTTGTTTGTTTTAAAGTAATTTTAGCAGATTAGCTGTGTATCTTTTTACTTTGCCCTTCCTTTAAGTATCTAATACCTCATAGATTTTCACCACCCCAAGTTTAAGCAAGTGAATCAGTCCAACAATTGGGAGCAATGTATTTTTCATATGTACAGAAATTACAATTTATCTGTCAATTTAGGCTCACCTAACTGTTGCTTAACACCCAGGTTTATTTTAATTCAAACAGTCTTCATGCTGCCTCAAAAAATGCAAGGAAAACACAGCTAACGTTCACATAATCTGCAGAGATTAAAGGTGTTATGTATTTCTTTGTAAATCAGCACCGTACAAGCAGCATTCAGAGATTTCAGAGGGCTTGACATCTTTCTCTCCAAGCATATCACCTCACCTCCCCACCCATGTGCACTGCAAACTGAAAAGGCAGCACCGTGCCTTCCTGATTCTCCGCAAGTGTCACGTGGCAAGTGTGTATGCACCAGGTATAATTACCATAACACATCCGCATAGTTTGCAGACTGAGCACAACGCCTTTTACAAAACAGCACTAGACTTAATCATCGTCACTCCTCACTTGGAACGTCTCAGCTGCTCATTTTCAGTTCTCACATTTAAAAACGAAATGCAATGAGATCTCAGTTATGAGACCGAGGCAGGCTATCCCCCAATTAAAGTATGAAGAACCTCACTTGGTGGTAGAGCCTCATCCACTCTCTGGTAGCGGCTAACATCCTGACGTACCGAAGGCAGCGACCTCAAGGGCTGATGGCCATTGGCTTGAGAACCTGCAATCAAAATGCCCACAAATTATTTTTTCAGTCAATGCTTGGAAACCCTAGAGATGCCTCTAAAGTGAACAAAACATGCTAAAGCTTCTGCAGAACTATGATATTTTAGGATATATCTAATATTCATCTATTTTTGGGTGGCAAAGTAAGTTATGTCTACAGTTCTGGGTAAGTGATTTCTCTGAGATGCGCTACAGCCTTGGTCCTGAGAATGTCACTTCTTGGGACATGCTGCATCCACCTGTGACCAGCAGGATCCAGGGCACACAAACAACAGCCTGTGCCTGAGCCATATCCCAGCAAGGGACAAGGACAAAACTCCACCTGGCCACCACAGAAACCTGCTGTAAGACTGGGAGGTGAAACTGTCCATTGACCTTCCTTGCTGCAGCCACACTGATCTGCCAAACCTGGTACCTAGTAAAAAGAGAGTCCCAAATGTCTAGAAAATTATGCTAAAAAACACATATTGACAGTATTTGAAACAAATACCAAGATTATTCTTTCCAAATCAAAGAGCTGTTTATGAAGAGAAGAAATTCATAGATCACAAAACTTTTGAACTGCTATGAAAAGGATGCATTCAGAAATCCAGTCTGATTGCACTAGATCCAATTCAATCCCTGAAGAAATTAAACAGCTAATCCATTGTGAAATGTGCTTGAAACAATCCATTAGGGACACATTTCTACTTTTATTGATTTAGAGAGACAAAATTCTCAACTACTAAAACCATTTTACAAGTGGTAAGACTTTTATAGTGAGTAACACATTCCTCTCCTCCCATGGTTCCAGCTGTGCTAGAACTTGTCTGCACAGATAAGGGACCGGGAAAGGGAAGATAAACAGCCTGAAGTGTGACTAAAAAATTACTTTTTTTTTTTTCCAAAATTTTCTTTCTTTTGAGTATCCTTATCCTTATTTTTTTAATGTTAACGTATGTGTATATTTTCTTCCCCCCCCACGCCAAAGAAAACTGAAGTGTGACTAAAAAATTACTTTTTTTTTCCACATTTTCTTTCTTTTGATTATCCTTATTTTTTTAACGTTAACATATGTGTATATTTTCTTTCCCCTATAAACACGCCAAAGAAAATACCCAAACATAAATGCTAGTTTGCATTTCATAGTTCTGTGATTATGTCCCCCTATCAACATTTTGATTAGCAAGCAGGGTAACACTGTGGGATCCTTTCCTCCTCTTCATTCTCCTTCTCACTAGTCTCTCAAGAATTAAAACATATCCAGTTTCAAAATAAACATATCTTAGATATTTCAGTTTTGATTTTTTGTTAAATCAAAAACCCCAATGAAGTAGGGAATAAATCTCAAAAAGAACAACAACAAAAAATCTTGCGAGATAACAAAATTGAAAAACTAAGACCTTTATTTTCAGATGTTAATTTTTAAATAATTGTTACTGACTGCAGAAAGGTCACTTCCAAAAGTGCCTCCTGCAGTTGTTACCTCCAGTAGCTCCTTCAACCTGTGCTGTCGCACCCTCACAAGCTGCTTGGGCCCCTTCCGTTTCTTCGTCCTGAGACTGGCTATTGGCAGCCGCTGCCTGCAGGCTGCTTCTTCTTTGCCAGATTTCTTCTGCTTCCTCTTGGTCTTGCAATTCACCTGCCTCAGCCTCCTGTACTTCCTCCTGAGGTAACTGTACCGCAGGTAAAGAACCAGAAGTACTTGGAGCATCCTGCGTTTCAGCACCTGGCTCAATTCTAGTTCCATCAGTGGCAGAAGCTCCCTCTTCCTCCTCTTGAGAAGAAAAGGCTGGAGTTTCAGGAAACCTGGAACTTTCCAAAGAACATCGCATTTCAACTGAGGAACGTCGCACAGTTGCACTTTCGTTGCAAGAGCTGTCTGCCCCTTCCATGTCACTCTCCCCTTCTGGTCGGGTACTAGCCTCACTGACGCTTTCTGTGCGAGCAGGGTCACTCTGCTCGGTTTCTGATGACATCTGGGAAGGTTCAGACCCTTGATCAATGGATTCTGTTTCACTAACACCCCTTCTGCTCCCAGCAGCAGCATCAGCAGCATCAGCAGCTCCAGCATCTGCACTACCAGGAGGCTGCTCTGCCTCCTGAGCAGCACACAATTCACTGTCAGCCTGGTCTGCTGGTGCTTCGCTTTGAGAAGCTTGCAGGCTTTCACCTTCTGCTAACTGTGAGGGTGGAAGCTCTGGGAGAGTCTCTTGCTGGTCATCAGTTGATGGCAAAGGAGCCTCAGAGGTCGAAACGTTTTCATTCTCTGCAGGCCCTTGCATTACCTGATCTGATGAATAACTTAAACCATTTCTTTCAACGTTTCTCGTAGCACCATTAAGCATTACTAAACCACCATCATCTTCCAAGGAAGATGGAAAACCCAGATCTTGATGTAGCTCATGCTCCTCTTCATCTGAGTCAATGTGAAGCATAGCATTAAGTCTTGTGTCAGTAGGGAAGCTACTCCTCAGTTTTGGGGAGGCTCCACGTGGGCGCTCACCACAGGCAGACGTTCCAGGTCTGGGATGATTATTGTGTTCTATTGCATCCAGATAGTCATTTAGTGAGTCCTGACGACCTCTGATAGGTGATGATCTTGAAGCACCAGAGGTCAAGTCATCCTGGTCTGTTTCCAGAGTCGTACTAGTCCTTAAAGGGTGTCTTAGGATTGCTTCTCCAGAAGACTCCTCAAGGACTGGACCATTGGAACACACTGTGGATGTATCATGATGTCCTGCTGGCATGTCCTCATCATCAGAGGGGCTCCCCAAGTCTCCATTCACAGAGTTCACTCCTAGCAAAGTACCAACTGTTTCTGGTGAAGCATCTGCAGAGACACAAAGATTGTACGTGAAACGCAACACAGCAACAGACAGTTCGTTCTACTTTCTCTGCATCACAGAAGTGATATAAAAATACACATCTTCCAAGATGTCTGCTTATTTCAATCAGACAACTAAGGGAAGAAAACACAATTAAAGCAATAGAAGCATCTACAGCGTTGTAACAGCAGTTACAGAATTTTCTCTATATAAGTCTATACTAATTTGTAGGATACAGAAAATTTAACGGGGAGTAAGTATGATTTTAAGAGACTCCCACTTTGCTTTGAAAAGACAGAGCACTGCCAAGCATCTTACCAAGCTGTCAGTAAAACCAGCCTTACAACCAAGGAACCAGTTCTCTACAGCATCTCTCTCATATCCAAAATTAGGATTTATCCAAAGCAAGTCACCGACCCACTTAGTGGCATGCAAACCAGCACCTGAGATCACATGAGGAATCACCAATTGTGTACAGATATTAAATTCAATATACAAAGTTTATTTTGAGTTAATTTATAGGACTTTCCACTGTAAAGAATGGGGATCTACTTAAGTAAAGTTCAAGGATATGAAGTAATATTTACTTATTACTTAAGTAACGTTCTAGGATACATATAGAAGGGAAATGAAAACAACCCATCTCGTTTGAGAGATGGGATGGTAACTCCCACCATGGACCTTAAACAGGCAGAGCGCTGAATAATCCAGCTGTAACTAACTGTACACATCTGCAAGGAACTTAACAGTGAATCAGTGAACTAAAGTGCCTGACAACAAACTGGACTGAAGACAGAAGCATTTTTTTTAACGGTGACAGAGCAAAAACATTCATGAGATACAGGACTACATGGCTATAAAAAAGGCAAGAAGGTTATATCAAGTTAAAAGACAGAGCAATATCTCACTACCTAAGAGATTATACTAAGCCTAGTGAGGGAGAATCTGAGGTCATGAACATGTAAATAGACATATATGTCTATTTACGAACCAGGTTCTGCTGGTTGCCTTCAGAACAAGAAAAACGAAATAAAAGAATTGCCTATTAGAAGCATGCGTTCTCATAAACATAACAGATATTCTTGGTTCTAAGCAGGACAGTGTCCTGTAAAAGGGGACAGGACAGAGTGATCTGCATGCACACTAGCAGGGGAGGAGAGTGAAGGTGGAATCTTCCTTGGAACTGCCTCTCAGCCAAAGGTGTTACAGAGTGAAGAGAAACAATTAATTCAATTATCCTATCTATCCCATAAAGTAAGAGTCATAAGCAGATCAATTTAAAAATCTATCTAACAAAACAGGAAAACAATATGATAAGTGCTGGTGTTTTGGAATTCTCATCTCTAAAGCAGTACGTGACATACCTAAACTTTGAAACCCAACAGAAAAAAAAAATAAATTTACAACAGAGGCACTGTACACAAATGAGAAAGCTCATTATCACAGAAAATCCTACAAATAGAAATACATATAAACTCTCTCCATACAACTACCTGGGGATCCAGATCATTGATAAATTCTCACCTTCGTGAACAGAAGATGCAATTTCCACTTTGAATTGGAGATATCCACTTACATGATCAGCTGGGAGCCTTCTGCCAAGATTATAGCTGACAATCTGGTCTCTGCAAAAACAAAAATATTGGGGTTTTTAAATAATTTTTACTCATTTTATTTTTCCAGTATTTTCTAAGAGAGACTTTTATCAGGTAAGAGCATGACAGCATGCAATTTCTGTTAGAATCTTAAAATCAGCCACATACTCTGGCTTGTACAGAAAAGCACAAATACCAACAACGGTGTAAAATACCTTTATTTAACTGATAAAGCAGCCTAAAAAGCAATTTTTGATCATTTCCAAATACAGATTGCGTCCCAGCAATTCTTATACATCCCTAAATCTCTTCTTAAGTCCTAAAGAAATAAAATTGCAAAGGATCCCCTTTCCCCTAGCCTCATCCTTCCCCAAAGCCAACATATGTTTTATAATTAACAAAACCTTTCATTTTTTGAAACCTTCTGCCCCCTTGTGGTTTTTATTATATACAAAATTCCCAGATAAGTTTCTTCACATTTTCTCATTCAATAAAGCACTTCTGCATTCCTATTTAGAAGGGCTATTAATGCTTGGATTAAACTTCAAATACGTTCTTAAGGGTTATCGAATTCAGTGGGACTCAGATTTGATTAAGCACTTGTATCAGCTTGAGACATCAGATCAGATCCCAGGCTGTACATTCTTATTCGGCACAGCCAGAACTCACAGCCCCAGGTCCCCCCCCACCTCCCTCCAGCCCTCCTTCTCCCCGTCCCCTCATCCCCCTGAAGGGATGGGGGACAGCTGGAAGGAGAGGAGGGGGCTGCTGAAGACCTCCATAGGAAATTATTGCTATTCATACAAATAAATTTATACCTCTCCCTTACTGGAAGTGCTCCTACTGCAATATGAGTGACAGACTACAACGAATCCAAGGTCATTACTGAAATAAACTCCAGCAGTTTGCATCCAAACTTTTAGCAAAAAAAGTCCTGAATGAACAACGTAAGGCAAAACAGCCTCCCCACATTACTCTATTGGCCACAGTATATTGAATTATTATAGCAGTGTCTCCAGATCTGTCACAGATTCATCGCTCTGTACTCCAATTACAATTCTCGGCTGGACTTGGGGTGTCCTCAGAAGATTGCCATTTGAGGTTTCCACAGTTTTACATAAGGTTTACATTACTCGAGGCCTTCTGAGACTAGGGACAGCCAAGACATGAGTAATGTCTGCTCTGTATTCAGTTGAATCAATACTAGATGATTCTCATGCTCATTTATCATATTTTCCATGAAATTTAAAGCCACTTGGCCATTTTGTTACGCAAACTTGTGAGCTGTGCCGACAGCTAAAAGCCAGGAAGAATTTTGGTGCAGTCTGTCTAAAAATGGCTGGTTCTGGACTTTACCTTTTAATTCATTAATACTCATCATTAATACAGGGAAGGGCAAGTTAAGCATATGGTGTACTGTTAAGTTCTTGGACTTTTTTCATGTAATTTTTCAAGTTCACTCAGGATAGGATTTTAATTGTCCTTGACATCACCAAAGCGAAAAAGAAGAAAGTGAAGATGTTTTACTTGCTTGACCAAAAACAAAATAAAAAAGAACTAGCAGTTGATTGTACGTTTGGTACATTCCTACTTCATGTCTACATTAACCACTCCTTTCCTCTGCAAAGCTTCTGATGAACTGTTGTCTTTACAATGTCTACTAAAAAGGAACTCTGACAACTGACTGGCACGCAAAAACTGTAAATGGACAAATAACTTACAGATAAAGAGGTAAAAAATAGCCGCAAGATTGATTTAATGTCAGTTCTAACTGCAGCATGGCAAAAATCAAACGGAGTACTTACCTACATTCTTGCTACACATTTATTATATAGCCCTTCCTTTCAAAAAATGATTTGATATATCAAATATACAGAACTGAAGTATGGAGAAGAAAACATGAAATGTCTTCCAGAATACTGGTTGGAAAAAACATAGGCAAGAACTGATAAACATAGCAAATGGGTAATTTGCAAACTTCACAGCACTAGAAATCCCAGAGCAGAAAAACATTTGGGGATTTAGCATGGAACTGAACACCCTGAACTAAGTTTTGAAACCAGTCTGTAACATGGTGCTATGTTTGAGTCCCTAGCAGTGTGCAAATTTATTAGAAAAAGCTGCTTGCTCAACTCATCACAATTTTTGGAAACTCAAAGATGAAGCACTTCTTAGAAAACTTAGATTGTATATACTCCTGAACTGCTCTTGGATACCACTATAAAACAAATGGGCAGGATTTTGTTGGTTTAGTTTTTTGTTTGTTTGTTTTAAATAAATTCTGTATCAGAAGACATCATCAAAATTTTAAGCTCCTCTTACAATTTTATTCTTACTTTACTTACCAGTGTAACCACCCCCTTTGGAAACTTAAAGCTGAAAACTGTTTTCAAATTGAATTTGATTTTCTCCATTTATGCAACTTGTTACTTTGATGGGAATATCTGTGAAAAAGGAGGCCAGTGGTTTATATCCTGATTTTTGTGCTAACGCATGATGATACTGCCATGCTGCTACAATTTCAGGGAAGAATATATGCATTTTATTTCACCATCATTCCTCATAATTCCTTCATCCAGTGGCCTTTTAAACTGAATGGAGACATATCAACTTTAGCAGACTCTGAGTTAGGTCCTATACAAAACATACTTGGATAATTCAGTTCCTCCCATTGTCTTTCAAGGAATTATTTTTTCTAATTTGTCAAATATAGCCTATAAATGTAAAAAGATACACTCTACAATTACTGCTCTGTCTTAAATATAAAATTATACTTTTGCACACACTGCTGCATCACTTGCAGACCTCCAGACATTTGCTTCACACCTGGAATGTATCACAGTGCCCAATGACAAAGTCTCAGGCTCTTCTCAGTGCACGTGGCTGTATGAAGGCCTCACTGGATCACCCACTTGACTATACTATGGACCCCTCCAGTAACTACCATGAAGTATAAAACATCTTAGAAGTTTCTAAGTGACTTGCCATCTTTATACCATAACAATTAGCTATCAAAAAATGAACCGAATTTTTTTTTAAGTAGCACAACAGGTGAATTTTGAGTCCCATCGGTGCACCATTCATAGCAAAAGGCAATTTTAATTCCGTAGTACCACCAGCACTCTGAAAAATAATGAGTCACAGACTTGTAGTTCTGGCCAATTAGCTGAACAGATATTAAATAGCTCATTATTAAACTGACAATTAAAAATACTTGAACTCTAAAAGAAGTGAGGCAATAAAATCTGCTTCTTCTAAAAAATTTGCACACAATGATGTAGTATTGTGATAACGCTTTGCTTCTTGACTGACTAGCCAGAGGGTAGTATGTTCTGCAAAAGTAGCATTTTTTGTGTACAGAAATTAAGCTGAAAACAAATTATAGACACACATATACACAAATATGGGTACATGCATGCAGAACAGGGTTAGAAAGACTGACACCTTCCAGACAGGCAACAAGGCTATTAAAATTCCTACTACATTTCTTACTACAAATACAGTAGAAATTTGCAGGTCTATACCAGTAAGCCAGACAGGCTGCTT
Organism: Calidris pugnax; assembly: GCF_001431845.1. Taxonomy (NCBI): domain Eukaryota; kingdom Metazoa; phylum Chordata; class Aves; order Charadriiformes; family Scolopacidae; genus Calidris; species Calidris pugnax. Next base: position 17,622,383 of record NW_015090990.1, on the reverse strand, counting down.
TGCACCAGTATCCTAGATGCTGAGTCTAGGATCAACAGAAGTTAGCACTAAGAATGTATTAATTTACCCAATTGCATGTCTCTCCAATAGCCTCTGAACTGGTATGGTTAACTTCCCAAGAAAGCGCTTGATGATTGGACGACTCTTGGCAAATTTGTCTTTAACCTCAATTTCCAGGACATCTGTTAGAAGTGCAACAAAAGAATATTTCTGGAAGGAAAGAACATATTTGACACCAGATCAATACACCTTTATTCAGAATGTATGTACATAATTATTACTATTATGCACTGAACTCCAAAAGCGATGATTGATGACAGCAGTTTCCATATTGCAAAATAATGTCAACACCATTTACTAAGCACTGCATTTCTGCATATGTAACTAGCCTCTCACAAAACCTATACCCTTGTATCATTCCTTGAAAACAATTGCTCAGTAAGAAACTGCACTGCATAAAAGCACCTCCATGGTCTTTGTCAGAAAGGAGAACGCAATGTATCCTAGTGCTTATTTCAATTTGCTTAGTAGAAAGCAAAAAGAGAAGGAATCCTTGCTGTACTCTATTGGGTTATACAGAGCAGCCAGGTCAATGCAGGAGGAAGGATGAAAATGTCTCACTCCAGGCTGTGTTTAGTGAACTTCCCTTCCAACACCACGCTTGGCATCAATTTTTTGTATGCATGACAGGAAGCCAAAGGGCAATGCATATACAGTATCTTCAGGAGCCCTGTAACTAAAGGAGAAGAGTTTTCTATAGATTTTTGCCCCAACGTTCACAAATCTTCTCAGCAAGCTCCAAGAGAACACTTTTCTGCACTTAGGGCCTTTAAACAACATGGTGCTAATTTATAAAAGATTTCTTGATGTCTGGTAAGATCACTTTTCCACCTTTCCCTACGAGTGAACATTTTCACAGTTACTCTTTTCAGTCTAGCATCAATTTTCGTGCAGTTTATGAATACTTCACCTTTGAGATCTTGTCTGGTCCATCAAGTCTGCCTGAAAATGGCCAAAAGATTCAAAAGTGGTATAGGGCAAATATATGCACAGGCATGTTGGCAGATGCACACACATACACGCAGGGTGAAAACAAATTCCCTTAGGGTAACAAGCTTAGGAACTAAAGATTTTTATTTTTCCCCTGGATTTTAAGATATTTCAAATAAACAAACAACAAAGTATGGTATAACCCATTCAGGAAACCCGAGGTCTTTGGGATATAACTATTACTATTTGCCATCTTTAAGACCTCTGAGCAAATCCCAACCCGAGTACAATGCCTCATACACACCTGGCTAGGCAGCTAAAGATGTTTTGAACAATATATAAAAGAATTGAAAAACTCTCCAGTTCAGCTGTAGACTTCAGCTAAATATATTCAAAAACAGCAATTAAATTGGGTCAGGAATGAAAACACTTTCTCATGCTGGGCAACTGTCAGAGCTGGGTTCCTGTGATAAACAGAACTTAAAAAATTGTCGCTCTCAGTTTGCTATAAAATTGTAAATTATTTTGCAGGAAAGAGTAGATGTAAAACAGAATCAATTCTGCACTACTAGGTCAGCATATGTAATGGGATCATAAGCTGCTGTCGTCAGAGCATTGCTACAGGGAAGATACAGCAGTTAAAGCAAGCTGATATAATGCGTGCACCAGTGAACATTATCACTTTTCTAATAAGCTTCAACACCAAGGAGAACTGGAGGAGAAAAAAGGGGAAAAGTAAGAGTAGATTTTCTTTCTATCTACTGGACAGAAGGACAGACAAAAAGAAAGATGAAGAATCAATTTAGAGATTAGAACCCTGATTATTTTGGTTTTTTTTAAGATTTTAAGACTTCCACATATCTACAGTCTTTCCCACAACAAAGTACCCCAGAGCAGTGTTAATGCTGGCCCTGTTCTGTTCTGCTTTACTGCTTGTTTGGTTTATGATTTGTGGGAACATTTTCGAAAGCCCACTCAATTTTTCAATCTTCCTAAAGAACACATTAACATTCATCAAACACAGTACAGGCATCTGCTCATTAGAAAACAGGAGCAGATCAAGAATGCTGCTCGCCAGTCCTGAAAGGGTTGTGGACTTCAGTCAGTGTTTTCACCTTGTTTCCCACTTAAATGTTTACCTTCAAAGGCACAACCTGGCTCTTCTGTGCTCAAAGAGAGTTGTGAGACTGAGTTCCTTCTCTAAGACCTGCACAGTTTACTGAATATAAACACATCTGGAAAACTGGCTTCTGCCAAACTGCCTCTTTTTCCCCCCACCCCTTTTCTGAGTGGTGCTGCAACTCCTCCCTGGGCTTTCCTCCCTCCAGCACTACATACAGAGGCTACAACCAAGAGCATCCCCTTCTGCCTGACAAAACGGAAAATTTGTCACCTGCTATACACAATGAGAATATCATTTCCAAATGAACAGTTGTTGCAATCACTAAGCACAAATGGTCACTTATTGTACCTTTTCTTAAAGAGTCTTCTCACAACATATAATCCATTCTAATTAATTTATTTTTGCAATCTACAGAGCTGTTGAGCGAGTTCAACTCTTGTTAGCAGAGAAGGGAATGAAAAACTCACAGCAGTGCAGCTTCAATATGCAGATGATAGCTGTTTCTATCCAACAACAGGGTTCCTAAAATTACTACAATTTCTGTCAGTTTAAATAACTAGCTACAAAATAAGCTCCCAGCCTTCAGAGAGTAAGGAGTAATGCATAAAGAGAAAATGTAGGGCTGGTGCGCTGCATCAGCTCTCAAAAGGGATCCATTACCTCTCTGTGCCAGACAGGATTAGTTGTGTTACTGATGATAGTCGACCTTCTTTCCTGGCCATGATGAGCAAATGTAGGAAATGTACTTTTCTTGCCTGGCTGAATGGACATCTTTAGATAAGGATCAGGGTTGAAGAACATGCCTTTTTTAAGTCCAACTGCTCTAATATCTATAAAGCAAAACAAAAAGGAAGGAAAAAGGAATTGAGTAAACTAAAGCTAGTTCACAAAGTAGCACATTCCTAAAATACTACCATAAAATACTAAATAAAGCAACTTAAATTTACTCATACGTTAACTGGATCCAGTGTACAGAAGACAGTTAAAGCAGGAAGTCAATGTTTTCCCAAGAGAACATAGGGAGGAAAGGTATCAACAGCCCCATTTACGTTTTAGCCTCCAGTCATTTGTGAAACAAAAAGCATGAACTTGTAAATCACCTACTAAGGTTTTTCTCAGTATGTAAGGTATTTCCACTCTTAAAAAGAAAAACCAAAAACCACAAAAAAAACATCACACAATACTTGTTCTGTTTCTGGGTAAGGAGCAAGATAAAAAACTGTATGGGAGGCAATGTAGTGAACTCGCACTTTCCCAAAGTTGAGACTTTGATAAATATAGCTTCAAATATTCATTAGCAACATTGCTCTGGAGTATGATGCACATTTTCTCTCAACTTAGAAAAAGATAGATTCTCTCACATAAAAGGAGGCAAAGTTTTCTGAAAATGCTTCTTTCTTCCTAGGGAAACCTCAGTACTGCAGCCCCTGTAACTTGCAACAATAATTTCCTCAGGTGCATATTCTCATGCCCAAGGACTTCAACGACAGTGCAAGCTTCAACAAGAACAAAAGAAGTATTTTGTTTACATAATATTAGATTTTAGACTTAACTGTAAAATGTTTCTCTGTTTAGGTTTGCTGAAGCACAAGATTTTAGTATATTTCTCCATTAGGTACCCCAATAAGTTGCATGCATTCTTCGTGACTCTAATACAACTGGCACATATACACTTAGATGAGCGGTTTATAAACGCAGTAAAAATTCACTGCACTAAAATGAAATGCCACACCTGTGGATTCAGTAAAAAAAATTAAAATAATAATAATAATCCTACCCACCACTCAAAATTAAGCTACTGTGAGTAGAAAAACCATGAAATAAAGGATAATTGACTTTAAAAGTAACAACTTTGCATGTGCAAATGAACAACCAAAAAAAGTGGTCCAGGAAATATGTTACAGACCTATCAGCCAATACTCCTTTCAAAATTAAATTAAGGGACTCCTCAGGCTGAGTCATAACCTTCTATTAAACTCAACAGGTTTCTGAGAATTCACAAAAACTATTTGTATAGTACTCTATGTAAGTCTATACAACCTATCAGCTCTATCCTATATAACTGCTGTAAGCCCATTTCAAAAAGCAGGGGGTTTTTTCTGCTTTACCCCAACCATCTCTAAATGTTTTCGTTGTCAGCTCTTCAAGATTCAGAAGCAATTTCTTCTGTCTTTGCTCAAGTGGAATATGCTTCAGTCTCACACAAGACTTCCCATGGAATAAAGTGCTAATCAAAACAAGGGAAGCTGGTAGACTGTACCCCTGCAGCTATTCTGCTGTAGCGACAGCTTAGCTCTGTTACAAGTAAAGATTTTTTCCTTTCTAAACCACCATTTGCAGCCACTGCTTTTTTACTACTTCAAGTGATATAAACAGGCTTGCATTTTATTTAGAGGCTAAGTCTTCCACTCTTCAACCTGAGAGGAACTGTCCCTTGTGCAAACGGGAAATTTCTCCAAATTTTTCATGCTGAGACCCATCAAATCCATTTCTTTCACTCCTGGAGATTCATGAGACTGACTTGTTTTCAACAAGAAGAAGTTCTAAAGAAATGACATCTTTCAAGCCACTAGAGTGTGCTCCTACAGAGGCTAATAAAGTAAGTGTTCTATCTTTGATGTTATTTAAAACAGTAAATTTATATTTTTTTTTAGCAATAAGTTGTAAAATAGGGTAGTGTTGGTTTTTACCTGATAGGGTAAAGCTGACTAATTTCCTAGAGTGCTGGGCTCCAGAAGCACCTTCATCCGTGCCTTCTACTCCCATCTAAAGAGGAGAAAAAAATGAAATATACCACAGAAGTTTTCATCTGCTTTGTATATGCTTGAGGATGATAATGTAATTGTAAGGTAGTATGAAGGGGAAGAATCTGACCAACTATTGCTCAATACCACTGACAGGCAAAGCTACAGCATTCATTTCTAGGAAAATATCTATTATTTATGCCACAGAGTGCTAATACACCAGTACTTGGAATCTTGCAAACAGAACATGTATAGGCTAATACATGTGCAGACACCAGTAACCAGAGAAAAAGAGACTACATTTTCTTACAGGTTTCCCTTTTGTAAAATACAATCAACAGCATGGATTGGTAATACATACCAAAGCACTGAGCTGGTCAGTGACAGCGTGTGTAACTTGTCACTTTCCACAAATAGACAATTTACTGTGCAACAAAAAAAGCAAAGACATCAAAGAGAGACTAACAAAGGCCTTCATATCTATGAACAAAAGTGCATCAGATATCTAAATATGAATGTGGTCTAAAAGCTTATGCTCCACAGATTTAATGGTATGCTTTTTACTGAAATCCCTCCTTCGGTAAAGCACTACTTCAAAATACAAAGTTTCTCATGTGTTAATGACTTATTAATGTCTAGCTCTTTCAACCAGCAGAAGAATTTGTCTTTCAAGACAGAGAGAGATGTGCATCCAGCTGAATAATCTATCATGAAGACATCCATGGAGCTATCTTCAAGTCAAACTGTTCTCCAGGTAGGCACCGCACTCACTCCCAAGCAGAAGAGGTGACACAGCCTGACAAAAAAGCTTCAGCCAAATATGGTGCTGGAGATTAATAGTAGTGATAGAACAGGAAGTCACCTGATTTATTCAATGATTAAAAAAAAAATAAGCTGAATAAAAACTTGCATGTCGATGTGTGTAGAGGAAGTATGTAAAGCAGTTCTGAGCAGTTGAACCCGTTGTTTGAAGTTAACGTATCGATAAATCATTTCTGGCACCATGGTAGCCATGAGGAACCCGCTTTGCATTCTGTTTAATATTGCTTTAAGTCATTACCTTTCAAATACTTCCCACAATGATCAGCAAGCGCATTGGAGTTTCACTGGAATTAGCAAACACACAGAAATTCTCCCATTGCAAAACTCTAATAATTCGTACGTAACAAGCAGTCAAACAAAGTGATGAAGAAAAAGTGATGACGTTGATGTCTGTTGTCCCCATGGGCTTCAGCCCCACAGTCTTGTGAGGGAACACACTGTGCCAGCAAGTGCTGCCACTGACCAACCAGCCCGGCCCTCTCCCTCACTGCTGGCTTCACGATCCACCACCGATCCCAGGGTAAGACTCTTCTCACTACAGTGCTCGAAAGTATCACTTTCCCACCCAGCACGACATCATCATCCCAGTGACTTTCTATGGAAAAGGAAGTCCATAAGCAGTGACATCTGATAGTCAAATTAGGAGGGTACCAAAGCAATGGGTTCATTCCAGCCGTATCAGTGTCCCTTCATCTACAGACAGATTCCCTGGAAGCAGCAAGGGGGGCATCCCCCTGGGATGGTGATGCTGCCCAGGCAAGGCCAAAGAAACACTATGCATTTCACTGTACTCTTTTGGAGCTTATTGTTAACACGCAATGTTTTCTTCCTAAAACATTTGTTATTCACCCACAAAAAGACCTTCCTCATTCTATACCTATTTTTCTGCTACATCACTGACTCTGAGCAATATTGTTTACACTCCTAATCATTACTTCGTTATATAGAAAATAGGATTTGCCCACAATTCAGCTATAATATAATGAATTGTAACAGTGTTCCCTAGCACTTCCACGGTTTTTCTATACACCCTTTTCTGTTCCCTTACGACCTGAACAGCAATTTCAATTTTTCCGCACCAAGCAGAAAATTTCATCCCAGCATACATGCTTAGATTTTTTTCACTACAAAGGCTTCCTCATCTGGGGTAACACAGCATTTCTCAGTGCTAGATCAGCCCTTGCATTTCCACTGGTTCAAACGAACACAACGGAATGCTAGTTGCTAATCCAAAAATGGGATGGACTGAAATGCCTGGTGTGATACGCCATCAGTACAAGGAAAGCCAGAAACACGTCCTCCACCAAACCATGTAATGCAAAAACACAGAATGATTCAAGTAAGCAGGTAACTTATTGCAGCTAAAAAAAAAAAAAAAAAAAGAAAAAAGAGAGTGGGCATGTCATGACTCTCTTACCACTGCCATGAACAGCATTTCTCTAGCAACAGACAAACAGACATGACCAGTGCTAAGAGAACAAAGTATTCTCTACTACACGGTGCTTAAGCTGAACACCAAAACCATGAAAATGGTGTGAGGTATTACCATAGTAATAGGTGTACTTATGTACAACTAACCCCATATGATATTTTTAGGAAGTCTCATCTGAGCTGTCATATGACATTCTCATCAGGGAAAAAAAACCAGCTCACTATTACTGGAAGTCTATACTGTCAGTGCAAACAAAAATGTTTCCATAAAATTAAACCTTCTAGTAGTAGCGTAAATGCTGTAGAATACCCAGGACGCTCTGCTACCTTTCAAAGGAAAGAAATTTAAATAGTGACAGCCAGTTAAACACCCAGGATTGACCAATGACTCTGAAAGACAGGTCTTCAGTTAATAAATGCATACTGAATCACAGAAGTTCAGATGTCCTTTTGAGCACTGAATCTCAAAAACATTGGTGGCTATTATCACAAGGTCAAGAAAACACACAAGTTCAAACAGTTTCTCCATCCAGTATAATTACTCTGTTTCTCAGTAACAATACAGTGCAGCACGTAGCCCATTTTAAGGGTTACATTGAGATGCATTTTTTCCTTTGTTCGAAGTCAGGCTACCTTACAGACTGCAGTTTATACATTGATATTAAAGACAGTGGCTGTCAAACTCATTAACTGTAACACATTTTCTTCTGTAAAATATCAAGAGTTGAGATGCCTGCTGCGAAATGGTATTATTCATAGTCAGATCTGACAAAGATCTGACAATTAAATGATGCTATCACCCAGATCTGTAATTCTAAGAAAAAGAAAAAACATTTGGTCTATAAAGTCTAGTATAGCACATACAATATCATGTAGGCATAACATGCACCTGTATATAATATACAACCCTGAAAAGGCGCAGGATCAGAATAAAAGCTCTTCAGTCTGAGTAACTTGTGTTCTACAGTATCTTCAGCGCTGCAGTTGTCAAGACAACATCCTAACAGACGTGATCTTTGTCAGCTGGTATCAATGAATAAATGCACTGTGAAACTTCATGCCAACTGAAGAACTAGCCTATTAGATAAATTACTTCCAATACATATTTAAACAACTAAAACTTTTACTATTTCAAAAGAACAAGTCTCATAATGAAAGTATAGTAAGGCAGCAATAATTCTTAACAGTCAGAGAATTATCTAGACTTCAGTGGTACACAAGCAATCAAAAAAATGAATAATTTTTGCAAGAACAGAGTTTTGTCCAGTCTCATTTTTATACTAATAATTACTATCTCAGCAACAATTTCATCTTTAATACTAAGACATAAGAAGACTTTTAATAAGGATTGAGGATTAATAAGTTTGAGTTAAATAACCAGTGTGAAAAATTTCTATTATGGTGTTAAATTACAGCAAACTAAGCTGCAAAATTTAAAGCAAGCAAAATCAAGTCCTTAGCATAATAGATTTCAACTAAGCTCAATGATTTTAATGTCATTTTACAATGAAAAACACAAAACCAAGAAAAGCATTTCCCAATTTTAATGATTTCTTTCAGGCAATATAGTTTTTTGCAAAAACTGCAGTTAATGATAAAATTAGAAAATATAGCAATAGGTTTATCTGACAGTTAATACTATCATCTTATAAAAATCCAATGAAGTAATGGGCTAAACTTACCATCACAGCAGGGTTTTTCACAGTGATACATGGAGTAGTAGCTCGGAGGGCTCCACTAACACCATGGTAATATTTAAAACAGATCTTTATTTCAGCTGAAAAACAAAACAAAAATCGCATTAAACTCTTCACGACTGACCCCAGGCAAAAAAGAGACAAAGAAAGGAACACATGCACACAGGGAGTCACAGTTCACTTCTGTTCATGGAGTCTGAGTTTGGGCAGTTCCCCAATACATCTTTGTTGTAAAAGCATGCAAGTAACTGTAACTGAAAGATATTTTCTCTCCATCCGTAGAAAACTGGAAACTTGACTCAAAACATCTTGAATAGACTTTTTAGGTAAAGAACTGGTAAATGTTCCTGTTTGCTTTTAACTATATTTCTACTCAGTCAGTAAAAAATGACCAGCTCATTTTTTCCAGCTCTTACAGCAAGACAGTCATGGTCACTTCTGGGTAAGAAATGTCTAAGTATTCACAAGCCATAATTCACACAAAGCCACTTCTGTATGTTTTGTATGGGTCCAGAGGGAAGGAAATGAGATTGGTGTAGATCTCTGAAGACATGTTCATTTTAACGTAATAGAGGTAATATGAATTGCTATTTTTCAGCAGATTTGTAAGTTGCAAACCAAAAAATAATTACACATATGTTTTATTCTTAAATTATTTAATCATAAAATGGGACCTCTCTCTACAGCGTTACAGACCGAGGCAGTGCTACAGGTATTATATCTTGTTAATCGAGGAAATAGTCAAAGCAACTGCTTTTTTCGCTTCTCAAACAGAGGGTTACATATTTTGATGAATGCATTAACATATATTATGCTGACATTATGATTTAAACACTGGCATCTTTTTTAGGCAGTTTGAACAGTTTGGTTTTTTCAGGTTTAGTGTTTTTTTTTTTTCAGATGGAAGCAGTAACTCTCAACTGAACTGCTTACCCCTCCAGGAATTGTGATAGAAGGTAGAAGAGCACAGGTGAACATGTGCTAAGTGCCCCAAGACCTCGAGCAGCAGCGGCCAGGGAACATGCCTTGCACTTCTTTTTCCTAACCTTAGGCAAGGGGCACAGAGAACAGAAAGACAAGTGCCCCACCATTCTCTTGCAGCCAAAAACAGGATTGCAGAGAATCAGGGTGGAGACTTAGCATATATTTTCCTGGATACAACCCTATTTGCTGTAAGATAACTGTGCTTTTTGTTGATTGGAGGAGAAATCATTAAATCATCTATTCCAATCATTATTGTGCTCTTTGCTGCCCCTTCTTGCCTTCACAAAATGAATGTTGACTTATGGACTCCAGAAGCATACACAGTACCCCAGCATCGTCCTCAACAAAGCTGAATGGTTCTAAAAGATGCTCCTCTGCTTCTATATCCAAGAAATGCATTACAGCTTCTCGTCACAGGTTAACATAGCATGTTGATGTCGAGGTGCAGAACACATGGCCTATGTGCCTTTCATTCTGAATTCAGCAATATCAAAATCAATTTTATTTAGCTGTGCCTAACTTGCTAAACCATCCTATATGGGTCTTCAATTGCTTTTATCCACTCCACTCATTCTCTTATCATCCACAAATGAAATCAGGGTGAAGCCTGGATTTCAAACTACTGATGACAATGTTAAAAAGCACTGCATCTTTTATTAACTCCTCTAGGGTCTAAGATTTTACTTTTTATGTAACCTGTCAAACCTTTGACTATAATTTAGTATGCTAATCCAAAAATATTCCTGATCCTGGTAAAAAAAAAAAAAAAAGAGACTAAATAGACACAACTTGAGGATGAGACAAATGGTCACCTTTCCTGTGTTCCAATATAAAGTGCGTCAAGCTTCCTTCAGGTACGTGTCATGCAACTTCTTCCAGAGTCTGACACATGTTTCTGGTCCCACTGAATAAAGTTTTGTTTGCTAAACTGCATTTACTGCAAACAAAAGAGTGTTATATTTAACCAAAGCCTGACCTCCACTGTTGTTTCTCTGCATTCCTCCAGCCCAGCAGAACAGCTATAATTATGGCCGCCCTTGACCCTGTGGGATTTTCCCTATCTGGAACAATCTCTCTGTTTTCCTTCTCCATTGGGATAACTCTTCTGCATGAGGTTGATAAGGATTTACTCCTGGGTACAGAAATGGCCCCAGGCAGGCACAAATTACAACAGTCAGTTCAGACAGACCAGGGGATGTGCGTGAAAGTTTTGGCAGTTCCATTCCTCTAACTGCGTTTAACAACGTCAGTATACAAAACTGCTATGTTTTCTATAAGGTTTTGAGACATACAGCACGATTCCTTGAGGGCTGAGGTATTTAATTACTGCAGGATAAAATACCCACTTATCCCTACTCAGAAGCATCAGAAATCCATTCTGCAAGCCTGCTAAGCCAAAAAGGATTGATTATTTATTTATTTTTAAATTTGCTGCTGTTATACGTCAACGTTTATTTACTATCTTCCTCCCAGAACAAAGAGGAGGCACCTCAGAACTACCCTTCAAAGGAAAGTGACTGGCTGACAGTGCCTCCAGGGGCTTAATAGGTGGAGGAGCTGCTGGTCCCACTTCCTCCTCCTCACAGCTGAGTTCACACACACAGTCAAAAACATGCTCTGTCTACCACAACCTCTACAGCAAAATTCAAAATGCAAACAGGATTTCTAATCACCTACAAAGGATTATCAGACCTAAAAATTATGGGTCAGGACCTAAGGGTTCTTCCTAGACTGAGCAACTCTGTTGACCTACCAACAATACTTATACCCAAACGGACACACAAGAACTTCTGGCTCACATAAAATTGGGGTTTTGGCACCTGTGAAAGTTGGTAGGATTTAAACCAAGTGCTGGACTCTTCATATTGTACAATATGCATATTAAGTAACCAGGACTCAGGTCTTGAGCATCATTTAATCACACTGTGAATGTATTATGACTACATGAGAGAATGGCAAGACGAACTATTTCACCAAGACTTCTGCTTTCCAGCTCCATTTCTCAACTCTATTGCAACCCAAACTTTATTTTTCAGAGAATTTTTGAAGCTGCTGTTTATTCAGTCTGCTGTCATTGGCTACCGTTTCTCAGTTCATCACTTCTGAAAAGAACCTAGCAATGGAAAGGTTATCAGCTGCTGCTTCTATTCACAGTCAGTCAATAAAGTGACAGTAGCAGAAGTTTGTTGTATGTTCTCCCTACACTGACGTGTACATTCCTTGAAAGGCTGAAATGCAATGCTACGAGCTTCGGATCCTAGGATTTCTTTCTCCCAATGACTTCTACAAGCACACAGTACTTTTCAATACCTGTATGCAGCTGGTGATAGAAGAATACAATGTTTGATTTAAAAAACAGATCTGATGATACCTTTTTATACAAACTAAACTTAAAAAAAATTATCATACAATCTTCAGGATTAACTGCTAGAAATAATTAGAGAAAGCAGAGCACTCAGAAACACAGCGTGGAGACTTTTTCTCCCACTTCCCAAGAGAAGCACCATTGATTTGGTTTGGGCTTTATAAAGCACTACACACAGGAACGGCAGACTTGCCATTACCATTGTGTTGATGGGATTAACACAAGAGAAGCTGTGATCAAAATTCAGTACGAAATTGTAAAACGGGCTACCCATCACAAGCATGCAGACATTGCCAATGTGAATGTGGGTTTGCAAGACTGGATATTGTATATAGCAAGAACGCAATCCCTTCATGGAACCAGAGGCAGCTAAGCAATTTTTTTTGTGACTAATAATGCTAGAAACTGCAGTTAATACTTAACAATAAAAGAAATCTCAAAGGAAGCCTGTCAGTTCAAAACAGCTGAGGATCTAACGTTTTGACATTTCTTGTACTGTGTTACGAGAAAAAAAAATGTTGATTAGAGCAGTTTTTCTTGATGACTGATGGATTCCTGAGCTCCAGATATATTGAAAATAGGTATCTGTGGCTGTTCCTGATCTCAGCCTACTATCTATAAATAAGGCCCCATAAATACACAGACCTCTTCAGAAACCGTAAGTTAAATTACCTGCAAACAGAGTTGAGTTCAAGACCATATCAATACACAAGCTTCTTCTGAACTTCTCCATACTACAAACTGCACAATAGCATGCATCACCTACAGAGTTATCCCAGTCTCTTTCATTCCTCCTACCACCTTGCTTTCATGTGTTTGCTTTAGGGAAAAACTTGCACTTCTCTTTTTTCTTTCCTACTTCTTCCCTCAAAGAGCTAATTAGCTCGCTTTGTATGTGATCCGTAATGAAAAAGTTAAGAGCAGTAAATCCAGCAAAGGAAAGACATCTGTACCTGACCACAGGACTGTTTTCTGTCTTATTCAAGAAAAATATGACATTTCAGAACAAAAAGTATCTTCACTGGGGGGGGGGGAAGACTGTACCTAGCTCTGTGTCCCTGGTAACATATATGCGCCATTATCACTGACATGCCTCCAGAAATGATATACACAAGAAATTCTTTCATTTAAAAATGAGGAAAAAAATGGAATTGAGGTAACTATGATTCTTTAAAAGATACTACACAGTCATATAAAATGTTCTATATATATGTTAATTAATCTGAATACTCTGTAAAACCATAATCCCCTTCTTTAGAAGCCAATAGCTGTTATCATTTTATAACCATAGTTTTATAGCTTAGGTCTGTTACATAAAAATGTTGGAATTAACAAAGGTTTCTGGGACTCAAACATTGACATTTGAATTTCAAAAGAATTCCTGCATGAAATTATAGTGCTGTACTTCCCTCTGTGGACCAAACACTCTTGCCTATTCAATAATAAAGAGATCAGCTTACACCAAATAATAGCTTGCTTTTAAAACATCTTTTTTTATATCATAAAACAGCTAGATTTTAAAACTAATTCCCTGAAGTCCCCCGCTTCAACTACCTTTTTACTGCCTTTAATACTTTAACTTGGCCCATCGAAAAATTGCTTTAGGACAGGAAGATACTCAGAATACATAAACGTAGAATGCATAAACACATGAAGATAATTCTAGAAGAATGCATTCTTTCCAGGAGAGTGATAATACAGGAAAACAAATGTGTTCGCTATAAGAGCAATAAGCTCCAGATATACCCTAGTCAAATGAAACGCCTGCAGCAGAGGTGGAATCACCCCACACTCCACTGAGAAGGGATGGGCAGAGACATCTCCAAAAGACAAGTCAAAGCCTGGATGAGTGAAGGTAAACAGTGCTCCTGGCTGACTGCATGGAAATTGCAGAGCAGTTAATACTTCCTGGACACGGCAGTTAGATGCCAGAAGTTATTTGGGTTGAATCCATGGCTCTCTGCAGATATAAATATATGCCCTCCAACATTCAATGAGGAAAAAGCCAACATCAAACAAACTCATCTGAAAAATATGAAAGCGTGGTCCATAATACTTAGTTAAGAAAACTTTGTCACTAGAACAAACTAAGTCACTCACATTGAGGCTTTACAAAGCTATAAAGGGAGATGCAATACAGGAAAAAGGCACTGGGTGAAACCCTAATTTTTCCCAGCTGAACCCAAACACCTCATAGACAACTGCAGGAATTTGGAAGTGCTCTGCACATCCTACCAGCTGAATTTCTTTCCCTTAGTGTGACAGTTCAGTGAACAGAACCTTTTTGCTTGGACATTTAGCATTCAATTCTCTGCATCACTTTAACCGTGTACCTTTTTGATTACTTCCTACTGGGAATAGCACAGCGTAGCAAGCAGCAGCAGAACGCAAGTGCCAAAGCTGGCTGCCTCCGGGTACTTGCTGGCTGTCTCAGCAGGTACATCACAGAATTTACTTTACAGAAGGAATGATAAAAAAAGGAAACCTAGAAAGTGACTTAAGCAGACTTACAGAAAGCCTTTTAGATAAACTAAGATCAATAACAGAAAATGTTTGTCCCAGTGTTCTCTCTTCATCTAACCTGCTTCAAAGGAATCTGCTTGAACAAATGGTTTTTCAGATAACAGAGTCTACCTATCCCTGCCAGCCCCAGTCAGTCTTATTTACAGTTGTGAGCATTGCCTATTATATTCCAGTTTGGCAAAGCATTTAATTATGATCTAACCTTTCAAACAAAACACCGGGGGTATTATGTGCATAAGGAAGTCAACAAGGCTTGCCACAAATGTAAAAATGTAAAAAATACATGACCTGATCCTGTTTCAGTTATTTGTGACACTCAAAAATAGCTGTTAAGAGACATCAGATATAAATAGTAGAATAATAGAAGTATTTCTAACTCAGTGAATGTGTTTATAAATAGGGTAGCAACAATAACCATGAGTCCCCATATAGACCACTAAAAGGGCACTCGTTGCAGGGCACTATACAGGCAAGTGTCCCGGGCTCAGAACAATTCCATGTGAGAAAACAATGACCTTTACAGAATTTAATTTAAATGGTCAAAAAATATAAAGTAATGAATTATGTTCACAGAATATTCATTAACATTGACCATTTTGGTCAAAACCACTAACAATACTACATTGCGCTCATATCTCTAGTAACAACAACTCTCTGCTACTGCAGCCCTTAAAAGCTAAAAGCACATCAGGTTCAATTATTAAACTGGTATTTTTTTTCCTTTCAATATATATTAGCTTTTTTAACAAAAAAGGGAGCTGGGAGTCTGCTCTGCTAGTTACAAAGTATAACAGTTTAGGTCTCAATACACTATTTTTGCCAAAGTTGCAATTTCCTGGAAATAGGGACTGAATACAGGGAACTCCACACAAAACCTCACTTGTAACATACCAGTGTAATGCAAACACACATATTACCATGTTTTCTGAATATATATCATAGTCTACTCATGCCACAAACCCAAGATTTTAAATACAAAACAGAGAGCATCTGTGCATGCAGTCACTGCCTCTGAGGATTGCAGTGTGGCACCAGGAGTAGTTTAACCACGAACATCCCAAGGGTGATTTGGAAATGATTGATGTGACAATACTGGCAGTCTTTGGATGAATCCCAACAGCTGCCACTACAGATTACTGTTCAAGACAAAGCCATAGCATTGGTAAATAAAAATATATGCAGATCAATATATTTCTATTCTACCCACAGTAATGACTATGACATCAAATGTCATAAATAACAACAAAGACATTCCACTACAAGTAGGTGAAGGTGTTTCTTGTGGATACTGTAATTAATAATCATGGGACCAAGGCTGTAACTTATAAATACAAGTCCATTACAGTCTCAAAGGAAGCTCTTGGCCTATGCCTGTACTAATAAACCAGGCAGGACCATGGTGGGGACTGAAGTGCGACCACACAACCACCACTGACACAGGGAGAAGGGCTGGCTGCAGGGACACCAGCTACGCTGTGTCACTTGCTCCCAGCAGCAGAAAATAGCCCCTGGCCTGTTTTGCCTACTAGAACATGCACAGCTTTTAACTTCTGGGGACTTTGTATATAGAAGTACATAAGCACCAGTTACCTGTTGCATGAGAGTGACTGTATTATACTGAATCTCCCTCCCATGGCACCTCCAACATGACCTGTCCTTCCCCATACTGTAAAAACTTATTTAGAAGCCACAGTTTATAAATGAGTGGCAGCTTTTATCAACTACTCTTCATAAAACTCAAGCTTTCTTTCACGTGATTTTTCTATCACCGGCCTTTCCATGGATCATTTCATTCCATCTTTCTGCTAGCTCTGTTCTCCATAAGGAATGCCATCGTCTCTGTTCCACCATGATGCCCCTGCCACAAACTGCTACACCCATAGAAACACTCCATCATCTAAAAATCACTCCTGGGGCAACTGCAGCCTCCCCTTGCACCAGAGACTAAAGCTCATGACGTACTTAGGGACTGAACAGTCTGATGCCATGCTAAATACCAGATGATCATATCAAACGCAAAAGCATTAAGCTGTGTTGCACCATCACACTATTGTCACCTGTTCAGAATAATGCTCCTTGAACTTGTTGTTTCCTTTTACAGGAGAAGGACAAAAACTGTTTGTAGCGCTGCAGCCAAGTATAAGAACTCTTCTGTAGTTTACACAGCAAAACAACTTGAGGGAGCCACCTAGTGAGTCATTGTTTTCCTTCCCCCACGTTTTAGCAAGCCTCAGAGCTGGATGTTTTAAAGCCACCTCTACAATGTAAGGAAACAGCATCTTAGGCATATTGATGCTCAAATTCACCTTCTTGAATCTCTAAAATGGCTGAGTTCCTTTTCATGCTTACATAGCATTCCTGCTCCTTCTCCAGGGAAAAGAAAGAGGAACACCTGCCTCTGTACTGGCTGGCTCTTCGGTTCAGAGGCACTCACTTTGTCTTGAGGTGACAGCTTAACGACACCAGCTGTTTGTGATGGTGAGCTGGACTTCGTAGGTTGCAAGTATTTTCTTTCTTTCTTTCTCCTTTGCATACTCTTCCGCCCACCCCAGAGGCTGCTTCTATCTCTGGAATACATTAAGCTCATTTCTCATTATTTCACTGTTGATTCCTTTGATTCTCCCTTCTCAGGGTAGAGTCTACAGAATTTTTGGTGTTGATTTTTGTCTAAAGCAAGTGAGTTTTCTTTGATCATCCTTGTTTTGCTAATTTTGTATGCTGGGGGGGGGGGAATTAATGTCTGTTTTTAGTATGAAGATGGTGAGACTCTCCCTGCCCTTCTTTCAGCAGGTTACTTGATCTGAATAGAGCAGATGGCAAACTATGCCTTTATATGTTACTTGCTTGGAAAATAGGAGATGCTGAATCCACAGGGACAATAATGGATATGGATAGAAAAATGGATATGGATAGATAAATGGAATGAATAGAAAATTGAGTTACAAGACTGCAGAAACACAGTAATGTAAAATTCAGAAAAATGCTTATCCAAAGCCTACCTTCAAACATAAGCATAAATTCCACAGACCTCAGTGAAACTATCAATAAGTTTACAATTATGCTCATGGAAAAACATCTTCCCAAATTAAGGCATAAGATGCTTTTCTTAAAAGATATAAATCTGGCCCACAGAAGGAATCTGAGGCCCAATCCAGCTGACTCACACTGATTAACATTAATGCAATTAAAATGGAAATACTTCTGCAGGAGATTTGTTTGCACATGGCTTGTTAGCAGTGCTATCATCCTCTGCACTTTGCCCTTCAGAGAGGTTACCTTACTGGTGAAAAGATATGTGATGTCCCTAAGCTCTGACACTGCTAGGGAAAAACCACAATCAAAGCCTTTTGGATAATGTGCCTGCTGACTGATCTCCACTCATTGTTCAACATCAGTAACCTCTGTTCCTTTTCTTGCCAAAAAGTCAGACAACTTCAGGCCAGCTTTGACTGGAAATCGTAAAGGATTATTGTAATTATTTAGCGTATTAACTCTGTTTACAAGAGCAAGGAGTCTGCCAATCGTACAGGTATAGCAGACAGTTAGAATTTACTGCCCCCCTCTACTTCATACTGGTGAGAAATATTGTGCCTGGTTTTGGACCCCTAGGTTCAAGAGGATGAAGAGGGAACAGGCACAGGACTACAAAGATGGTTGGGATGGAAAAAATGTGACCTATGAGAAGAGGCTGAAGGAGCTGGCCTTGCTTTGTCTAGTGAAGAGGAAGTTAAAGCAAGACAAATATTATAAACTCAACTCTTTCCAATACTATGAGAGGATTTTAAAAGGGGCAATGGCTCCAAATTTAAGCTTTTGCCATTCAGGTTGGATGCCAGAGAAATCTTTTTGGCTGGAACAATAGCGCAACACTGGAAAAGGTTACCTACAGCACATGTGACATCTCTGTCCTTGAAGGTTTTCAATACTGTGATTTTCAAACCACAGCTGACCACGTCAAGAGTTGACCCCAGTTAAGAGCAGGAGGTTGGATGCAAACAGCGTTCCTGTGCTGTGATTAGTCTCCAGCTGAGTTTAGACTGATCCATTTACACATTTTGTCCATGCTGCTTCCCCAGACCTTGTTGCCACTTATTGGAACTGCTGCTGTAAAAATTTGGGGACGTTGCTGCTGAATCTGGGAATGCTCCCCACTTGTTCCTTTCATTCCTAGAGAACCACGGTCAAGTTGGTAATGGTCTGCTGCATGTCATTACTGTGAGGAGTAAATATGACAAACTCCTAATACCATGGCCTCTATCTGATATATTCTGCCTCTTAGCAAAGGTATTTCTAAACACAAGAAATGTAGAACTGTAGAGTCCTTTCCAAAATTTGGAAAACAATGGCATGTTAAAGCATCAGAGACACCTTAACTTCAATCATCAGGCACATACTTACTGGGGATGTTAGCCTCTCCCCCTTGCTCCCTTGCTATGGAGTGGCATTACACGCAGCCCTACAGGGAGAGTACAAACTGTATCAGCACTGTGGCAGAAGAAAGAGGCTCACAGGGGAGCGGAGTCTGTCCCCGTGGCTGGCACAGGCTGGGCAGTGTCACTGTCTGCAGAGCACAGTGAGAACCCTGACAGCCCAGCTCTTCCCGCACGGCAGAGGCAGGAACACTGTGGTTGTACCTGAACTGTGCAGCCACCTGCTGCTCTTGCCTGAGCTGTGGAATTAAAAAAAAAAAAAAAAGAAAAAAAATGGGGAAAAAAAGAGCAACTGCCTGTAGTTGCATCAAGAGTGACCTCGCCACCTATAAGCTACAAGAAAAAGCCTGGCTGAGAAAATACGGTCACATATCAATGGTGCCTTCTAGTTTAAAAAGTGGAATTTGACATTCATTTAAGTGTTTCAGTGTAATTTTTGGCCTCTCACTAGAAACACAAGTGTCACTGGTGACATATTTATCTGCCATACTATGTGCTATAGCAACATATGCTCATAAACATTCCTTTTTACAGTTCTCAGTTGCTGCATAATTGCTTGTCTCTTGTTCATTGTATGGCAGCATTAGTAAAGCCAATGACAAGCAAAGAACATATATCCTTCCCTCTTTCTGTCAGTTGGTTGCAAAGTGCAAAGTCAGTTGCAGCTGATTTTAAGTCAAAACTACTAGTTCTTGAAGCATAAGCCTAAGTTACTCACATGAACTAAAAATGTTGTTCAAGGCCCTCATCTCCATGCATTATGGAGCAACACATAACCAGCTAAAATACACAAACATCCTTGAAGTCAAACTGCCCATATTGGCAATAATACTAATAGAGTATATGTATAAAACAGATAAGGCAATGAACTGTTCTAACATAACATTTTTATCTGCTTTAATATGCCACTGTCTCTGGCACCATCAAAGTTAATTAACTTGATCCTTATCTTCAGTTCAATCATTTCTTCCCGTAATGAACTCCTAACGAACTTAATTTTATCCTAGTAAAGCTTTCATGTTGTTAACAGAAATGTGCTGCATAACTCATAGAGTAAGTTGGCAGGATTCGATGATGAGTTCTAGAAATAAAAAATTTTAATAATTATTTATAGTACAGGGTATACAACACCTCTTGAAATGCATGTATTGCTGTTATATCAGTTAATTAGAATAAAAATTTCTGCCAAGACCTACAGTTAGCAACACTGCACTGTACAGTGAAGTAATAGAGTGGGAGCATTTTTTTTTTTAAATTTATGAAGGAAGATTCATTGCTGTGAGGCTAAACAGGTGGTAGAGCAGCTCAGAGCTCTTTTGGGACTGATTGCCACTTTGATGCTTGGCATATCAGAGTTTTCAGCAAGCTCAGATACAACATCCTAGGATTAGAACACCAATTTCTTTAGGGGATCATATGCTTTAGATGGTAAGAGAGCTCCTTTTCACCAAAAAGCAAGAAAAAACAAAGGAAAAAATAATAAACCTATTTTAAAAAAGCACACAGTCCAGTGGCTTAACTTCCTACAAATCCTGGTCGCCTAAGGGAGTGGCATAGCTCTCGCATTTGAAGCTTGGCTACCAATACTCCTAACAGAGTTCAACTGAAGACTTTTTGTTCCAGTCACTTAGGGACTCTCAATACCAAAAAACTGCTTAGTGGATTTCCCAACGCTACGAAACTTCAGCTGAGAAACCCTGATGCAACTGGACAGGAGGCTGCCACTTCCTAGAGACAAATCTAACCTTCATACTAACAAACACTACCAAGATACTAGCTTACTACCTTGTCCTTTATATGCATTTACCATTCATCTTTGGCCAGCTGAAACTTCAAACTTATTGGGAAGGGACTTCATCTTTCAATGCATATATACTATACGACATTGCACAAGGCAATTCCTTCCTCCCTTAAAAGAAGCATGCTGTCTAAGGACGTCCTTAGAATGCAAATGTACATCTAAGCTCAAGTCCACTTTTATAGTGTCCAAACACACTGGGAAATGCTGCCCCTTAGAGCAATACAATCAATTCCTTTGGCTTGTCAGAGGGATTGACAAAATGGATATCAAATGCCATCGCGTTGATCTGCATTGAGCATGCTCACCTTCAGATAAGCATTGGATAAATAGGTACTCACATTCCATAAAATAGGGGCCAGGTTCAATTCGCCATACAATTTGTCCTTTTTGCGTGCCAGTCACTCCCCGATTCTTGGAATCCCAAAAATTGGCTGGAGAGTTCTCATCTGCAAGAGGAAAGAAAAAAAAAATTGTCAAGTAGTATTTATAATAGTAGTGTTCTTAGTTTTCTGTTTGAAGAGGCCCAGATACAAAACATGACTTGTGTTAAAAAAAAAAAAAAAAAAAAAAAAAAAAAAAAAAAAAAAAAAAAAAGAGAGAACCTATGGGAAAAGCTTAAAAGTTTGAGTTTCCTCTGG